>NC_138216.1:1931276-2233776 GCF_964194415.1 Vipera berus | reverse complement strand
CCTTCCAACCTTTATTATTCTACGATTCCTCACTTTTCTATCCACGTTAGTCACTGTCCAGGTAGAAGTGGGGACATGAAAAATTATTCCTTCCAAATTGTTCCAAGCAGTTGTTCCCAGATGGTTTAGGTCCAACCCAAAACAGGTATGCTTGGCCTAGACATGAAAAGAAATAGGTCTGGTTTATTGTAGACAAGGATCAAACCATGTTTGTTCTGGTCAGAAGGGTTTGAAGAGAGGGGTAAGAAGAGGAAAAAGCCAAGGATATTAGTAGGGGAAGAAGGGGAACTATCAGGGTGGTGATGGGACAGGTGGAGTTGGAAGTTGTTAAGGGGTGAGAAGGTGATATGCAGCAGCCTTGACTTGATACCCCCTTAAATTATTCCAGGATCCCTCTGGATTTTTATCAGCCAAAACTCTTTATTTATTTATTTTTAATCAAACAAGAACAGAGAATTCATTATATCAAAAAAAGGAGAAGAAAAGAAGAGAATTAATAGACAAGGCCATACTTCTCTTATATGTATTCATGTTGTGTTATTCAATTAAATGATTAACCAAGTTATTAACTTCCACATTGCTTAACAAGAAGAGAACCATAAACATATTAATGGATATGCAGATTCTACATTACTGAATGCTCTCCAAGTGGATCTCCTGGTGCTCGTTTAAGTACAGTCCCGGGTCCTGCAGCAAATCCCAGTCAAAACATGTCCAACCGATGATCGGCCGATCTCTGATACAAGATAGACCCTGTCTTACAAGAGATGATGCTTATCCATTCTTAGTGAATGATGCTTCTGTCAGTTTGCGGCTACCACCTGAGATGTTTTTCTAATGGGAATTTGCCCTCCTGTCCTTTAAAATCTCTAGAGAAGACTTGGTCTTCTGTGAATACCCATTCAGATCCTTGAAAAAGGTTACCAGATGCCTCCTCAATCATCCCAAGAAGTTTTCTCAAGATAAAACCTTCCTAGTTCCTTCTCCACCTCACCTTCTGACACTTAGTGTCCACTCTCCTGATCATCCTTCTTGATGGCCTACCAGATGCCTCCTCAATCATCCCAAGAAGTATTCTCAAGATAAACCTTCCTAGTTCCTCCTCCTCCTCCTCCTCCTCCTCCTCCTCCTCCTCCTCCTCCTTTAGTGTCCACTCTCCTGATCATCCTTCTGGATGGTCTTTAAAGATCTTTTCATTTCCTCTAAAGCTTTTCTTAAAAATGTGACGTCCTCGGAGCCAAACCCAGAACCGAACTTCAGGTCTCATCAATCCAGACTTGTAGGCAGTGCTTTTTTTTGTAAAAGAAAAAGGTGCCGGAACTCACACACGTCATACAACTTGCCTTGCCTACCCTTACAAGGTTCTATCCAAAAAAGGTGCCGGAACTCTGTTCTGAGCATTCTATGACAAAAAAAGCCCTGCTTTTAGGCATTTCATTGACGCAACCCAACCCCGCGGTCTTCTCTGCAGCCTCTGGGTCACGTGGCCGATTCCATAGAAAATCCTCTTGAGCATTGATTCTCTGGTCTGAACCAAATTGCTCTCTCCAAACCCCCCCTCTCCCCATTTTTATTTTTTTGAATTCAGTAGCTGCCTATGCATTGCGGTCGTTGATTTTCTTTCTCAAAAAAGAAAGGGACAAAAAAATCTCGCAGAGCACCCGCTGCCTTTGCAAAGGGCAAGCCGGCCCAATTTCCAAGGTTGAAGGACGTGGCTGGCTTTGCTTTCCCCGTGCTGTGCTTTGTACTTTCCTGTTAGTGAACCATCTGGCTAGGTAGGCCTTTCCGTTAATGAAATGACATTGGGGCTCCTGAAGTGTGGGTCGCAGTGAGAAACGCCTGTAAAAACGTCTCTGCTATTGACAAGGCCATTCTCTCGAGATGTAGGCCCGCCAGCAGGCTTGCTTTTAACACATGTCTAAGCCAGGGCTTGCTGAGCAGATGTTTACATCTTTGTGTAGACAGGTGACCATATGTTTAAATATCTGTTAATGGAGTCTGTAATCGTAAAGTAAAAAAATAAACACTTTCTGAGTACAGCAGGCATGTATGTCTAACTTTGCCGGCTTCTAGTTCTGTTGTCCATGAGCTTCCCTTTGTCTCTCTCTCTCTCTCTCTCTTTCCCTCTCCCTCGCTCTCTCCCTTCCTCCCTCTCTCTCCCTCTCTCTCCCTCTCTCTCTCTCTCTCCCTCTCCCTCCCTCTCTTTCCCCTGCCTTAAATCCTGGCCAAATCCGTGAGGCTGAGGGCTATGACCTGCCTAGATCCAGGTACCAAACTTAACAAGGGCAACTATAGAAGAAGAACTGGCCTGGAGGCGGCGTCAAATGAGGAATCAGCCCATGAATCTCTACATAGCCACAAATGGACCAAGTCCAACCTTCCTTGATTTCTGTTGACTTTTATCTCACACCAAGTAATGCTAACCGTTACTTGAGTAGGTTCCCGTGCACAGGCATGAGTAATAATACTGTACAGTAAATCAAACTCTGGAACCTCATGTGTGGTCCTGCTCTTTCGTGCCTGACCCAACTATGGCTTCGAACTGGTACCTATTCACATTGAGTTGCGCCCTTCCCGGACGAATGAGCTTCAGCAAATTCTCCAGTTCGGATGAAGCCTCTTTCTCAATTGGTTGCCTGAATTCTTCCGCTCTTCCTCCCAAGGTTTATGTGACCAGAATAAACCTCGTCCTTCCCTCCGGGCCGTTGAAAGCTTCCGTCTTTGTGTCCTGTTTTAAAGCGGATGTCCAGCGTGACTTTGGTGCATGTCAGCATTTATAAAACCCCTCCTCCTTATCCTCCCTCCCCCCCAGCCCCCCCTCCCCCAAATGGGAGTTTGTCAGCTCCACCTGATGATAACAGAGGCCGGCATCAATAAAGGATGGAAATTGGGTTTTTTGCAAGGAAAGGCTTGGAAGGCGAAGATAACTTGTGTTCATTTGTTATTCATTCACGTTTTGGCAGAAGCAGAGATTTTTTCATTGGTGTGTGTGTGTGTGTGTGTGTGTGTGTGCGTGTGTGTATGTGTGTCAGAGGGAAAAGTAAGTTTCAGCAGGGCTGTGCTAGAGAAATTTCCTGCCTGCATCTGGAGATAGACTATTTGTATGTGTGTGCGCGTGCATGTGTGTGTGCATGCGTGTGTGTGTGTGTGTGTCTGTGTGTGTTGTGTATCTAAAATTTATTTTCCTAGGAGGGGGAGGACAGTTCATTTGAAGCATTTTCGGCCCTTCCACAAGCAGCCACCAGATGGCAGCAAAGAAAGTCTTTAGAAGGACCCCGTCTACATGACTGGACATCTCCACCTTCTTAGAGGAAGACAGGTATGGAGATTGTCCTGGGTTGCAAAGAACCTACTAACTAGAAGCCCTGAGAACAGAAGAAGAACATCAAGGCTGGGTTAAGCCAACATCCCGTAGCTGATCTAACAGCAGGAATAAGCATAGACCCAGCAAAATGACAAGGTTTAGGCAGTTTGTGTGGAAGGTCAACAGGTAGCTGGACGTCAGCATGCAAGGTGAACGCAGCTAGAGTTGCTTCTCAGCAGAGATGTATAGAGAGGCCCTACAAGTTATTTAGTTGCGTTGCCAATAGAAGTGGGATTTTTCATCCAGTGATTGTGCGCTCATGCCTAACTGGGATGATGGCTTCTCATCACTGTAGGAAGAGCAAGCATTGGGAAAAGGAACACATAACAAGCATTACGTTCTTCTAGAGCCTTGGGCAACGCCATAAGCAGACACCCAACGTGGAGTCTTTAGTGCCCTCTGAGCTAGGTGGTCTTCTTGCAGATGTTTTCATTACCCAACTAGGTAACATCATCAGTGCTAGAATGGAGGGTTTGCGGAGAGGAGGAGGAGGACTGTGGGGTCCTTGATGCTCTCTGAGCTTGGTTGTTTTCTTACAGATGTTTCATTACCCAACTAGATGACATCATCCAGGCCAAAAGGGAGTGGGATTTGCAGAGAGGAGGAGGAGGAATCCTGAGACCTTTTTTTGTAACCTTCCCATGGTTTCACTTGAGACGTCACAGGTTTCATAGTTTGGGAACTTTTTACTGACAGTAGCAGACCTGACGGATGATGAGTACCATCTAAGCCAGACTTCATGGAGAATTATTTTCTTTTTGTGGAGCCATTAATCGGATTAGCTCAGTTATTGGTCTATCAGTTAATTTCCTCCTAATTTAATTTTTTTTCCTTCTAATTCAAGATGAGTTTGGTGGATAAATGCTAGGGGAGATGGGCAGCAGAAAGACTTACCGAATGAATAAATAAGTAACTTTGACGACGTTCCTTAGGTGATAAAACTGCTGCAGACCCCCCCCCCCCGTGTGCCGCTGCTTCTGCTGCCGCTCTTCATTTGCATTTCTTTGAAATCCTAAATAAACAGAGGAGCATATGGTCAGAATTAGAGAATCATTACTCTCCGCACATGCAGCTGTCCTGGAGTACATTGTTGATACACATGTCTTTGTTTTGTGTGTGTGTGTGGGGGGAGGGGGGTCAGTTGGGAATTCCTTTAATCTCCCCTTCTCCCTAAGTGAGGCTGTTTGTTCCTGCATTTTTCCCCGTGCTCTTTTATGTGGGAAGCAGAGTTTTAATGAGGCGAGGACATCTTGCGAAAGGCACCAAACTCTGCTGAAAGTGCCCAGGCAGATGGGACAGATGGTCCGCCCTCCTTGGGTTTATACAAATATTGGCTCATTATTCATATCAGCAGAGACACAAATGCCGCGCCATCTCATTGGGGGACACTTTCCTTGAGGTACAAACATCAAAGATCTCTGGAGTTTGATTGGAACCCGGTCTTGTCTACTTTAACCTTATCTTCTCTTGGGGGGTGGGGGAGGGTTCTAGATTAATCAACCTCAGTTCCTTTTGAGGTTCCTCATCCAATTGCCGTGTAGGAAGTCCTCGGCGTACGACAGTTCATCTAGTGACCATTCAAACACACAGCATCACTGAAAAAAGAGACCTGGCACCATTTTTCACACTTAACGGCCGTTGTCACACCCCCGTGGTCACGCGATCAAAATTTGGATGCTTGGCGACCGACTCACATTTACGACGGCTGCGGTGTCCCGGGGGGAGGTGTCATGAGATCTCCTTTTGTGACCTCCTGACAAGCCAGATTCACTTAACAACCGTGTTACTTACCTAATACCGGCAAGCCATTCACTTAACAGCTGCGGCAAGCAAAGTCACAAAATGAGGCAAAATTCACTTAAGAACTGTCTTGCTTATCCACAAATATTTTGGGCTCAATGATAAGTCGTAAATCGAGGATTACCTACAGTATATTTATAACAATTGCGTTGTCCCGGGATCCTATGATCGTTTTTGGCAAGCTTTTGTCAACGGGGAAGCTGGATTTGCTGCGATGATTCTCTTAACAGCTGTGGCAAAAGGTCGTTAAATGGGACACGGCTCACTTAACAACTGCCTTGCTTAGCAGCAGAAATGTTGGTCACCGTTGTGGCCTTAGGTAGAGGACTGCCTGCATATGGCTTGCTTTAACATTTGTCTTCGGTCGAGAAATACCTGGACAGTCTCCTTCAGAAACTTCTTCTCTTTTTAGCTAAATTTCAGAATTCATTCTCCTTTAACCTTCTTTATGTATTATCCTCTGAAGAAGAAGAAGAAGGAGAAGGAGGGAGGGAGGGAGGGAGAAAGGAAGGAAGGAAGGAAGGAAGGAAGGAAGGAAGGAAGGAAGGAATGAGAAAAAAAGCCAGGAATTTAGATCTGACTGTAGTTGAGTTTGAAAATAAGGGAAATAAGCCTATCGCTCCGGCTTGTTTTTAACGAAGGACAGATCAGCTTTTCTTAGGAAATATTTCCATTCATCTTCAGCTGAATATCTAGCATCGCCTTCTCCCACTGTATATTATTAATATCAGGGAAATAGAGTAAATTGCATCCGTTCGGGAAGCACCACCATGTTTTATACATGAGCCCTCTTTTTAGGGGGGTGGGGGGAATAAAATAAACTAAATTCATAAAAGAGTGACAAGAATCCCGAAGCAGCTTGGCGGAACCACATCTCCTCTTGAAGGGATATCCAGATGGAAGTCTTCCCGCAACTTCATTTTTGAAATGCCTTCTCATCTAATGGCCAAATGCAACCTTGCATCCCATCATCCCCTCCGCCCTCTTAAGGCCTCTCTTTTGCCTCCTTGGCCCCTGTTCCCCGGGGTCTGTTCCTTCGCAGGCCTAATCTTGACTTGGCATGTTTGATTTCTATCAACCCAGTTCTGGCAGCCTGGCTTAATTTAACCTCTATCTCCCAGAGCAATGAAGCAGAATTCTCCTTTCCAGCGTGCCCCAAGTTGCGCTCTTCCTGATAACAATGTTGGCGCTGTCTGGAGACTGAGAATTATTCTATTTATCCAGGCCCTGCATCACAAGTAGCGTTTCCCTCCTTCCGGTGAGCAACAGCTATCTTCTTCCTCAAAGGAGAAGACTCGTAGGACAGGGTTGAAATGAGGGGTCCTGGCTGCTCTCTGTTCTTGGTGGCTTTCTTGCAGAGGTTTCATGACCCGACTAGCGTGAGAAGGGAGGAGGGTTTGCAGAGAGGAGGAAGAGGAGGAGGAGAACTGTGGGGCCCTTGGTGCTCTCGGAGCTTGTTTGGTGTTGTTGTTGTTGTTTTTTGCAAATGTTTCATTGCCCAACCAAGCAGCAGCATCCGTGCTAGTAGGGAGTGGGGTTTATTCTCGTTTAATATATCATTTATAAATCTAAATTACTATGTACTAGTATATAAAATGAGAATAAGCCCCACTCCCTGCTAGCAATGATGATGTTGCTTAGTTTGGTAATGAAACATTTGCAAAAAACCCAATCAAGCTCAGAGAGCACCAAGAACAACAACTCTTCCTCCTCCTCCTCCTCCTCCTCCTCCTCCTCCTCCCTGCAAACCACACTCCCTTCCACCACTGTTGATGTTACCAAGTTGGGTCCTGAAAAGGACAAAGGGCTCCTCCTCCTTCTTCATCTTTCCTCCTTCCTCTTCCTCCTCCTCCTCCTCCTCCTCCTCCTCCTCCTCCTCCTTCTCCTCCTCACTTCCAAAAGAATTTCCCCCACTAAATCTAAGAAGTTGTACATCTTCCGAACTCTTGCTCTGATTCCATGCTTGCTATAGTCCCTTCCTATGTGCCAGTTCCTCCAGTAGCTCATCCTCTTCTCTCCCCCCCCCCCACCACCACTCACTAGTACTTAACGTGCTCCGGTTGGTCCCATTGTGTTTTGTTGTCTCCTATTTATAGACTTAACTCGTTTCGGTGGCAGTCAATTAGAACAGCGGTGAATCTTCAGAAAAGAGAGAATGTATCTGTTGATTTGCCTGTTCCCGGGGAGTCTGATTGATCGTTGATGTCAAGCCCTTGCAGCACATTTAACATTCCCTTATGCTTTCTTGATTTTGAAATACATTTCCATATATTTTTGCGTACACACATACACACAGAGTACTCAGAATTCTTCCCATGCGGTTCAGAATGTATTTCTCCCGATAAACCAAATCCTTCCCCAGAATGTCACATTCTCTCTCTCTCTCTCTCTCTCCCCCTCCCTCCCTCCCTCCCTCCAGATCTTAAAATGAAAAATATTGCCATCAAAATATTGTGGTGTGTTTTCTATCCATTTTAAAAGGGTAGTCCACTTTTGGTTCAAGTTCTCCAAGCACCCAAGAGCCGAGTAAAAACGCCGTTCCGTTTTGAAAAGCTTGCAGTCTTACAGTCAAGTTAGAGAAGTCCCAGCCTTGGAAACAGAGTTACTCCATATCAGCTGCCACTTCCCCACTTCCTTAGTTTGAAGACCTAACCGCCCCTTGATCCGAGTTTCTGAGAATGACCCTGTCCCAGATTCTTCCACCCATCAACCCCCAACGAAGGTTTCCACCTTGGAAACCACCCTTTTATTTGGCTAACTGTGTACTGGTAATCCTTTGACTTGCGACCTCAGTTGAGCCCCCAACTTCTGTTGCTAAGTCAGACGATTGCTGACTGAGTTTTGCCTCGTTTTATGGCTTTTCCTGCACAGTTGTTAAGTGATTCACTGCAAAAGGGGATTGCGTGACCTCCAGGACACGGCAACTGTCTTAAGTAGTACATGCCAGCTGCCAAACTCCTGAATTCTGATCACGTGACCACGGGGATGCTGCAAAGGTCGTAAGTGTGGAAAACGGTCCGAAGTGACTTTTTCCCCCCCAGCGCCGTTGTAACTTTGAACAGCCACTTAAAGGAAGCTGTTGCAAGTGTTGCACCCCTATAATAAATGCCAGTCCTAAACACCAACCGACTGCTTGGGTGGGAATCCGTTCTGCAGGCTTCCTTGAAATGTCTCCAGAGAGACACGTCTCCAATTCCACCAACCACCGCCCCCGCCTTGCTGTGCAATCGGAAATTGTGTTTTGCTCACCTCTCTCACAGGGAAGTAAATAAAATACATGCTAGGAAATCTGGGCTGGTCTATTAAAAAGCAAGTTCTATCAACACCCCCCCCCCCGAGGAACTATCCGAGAAAAAGATTGCAAAACTACTTAGTCCGAGCAAACATCCGCTGGTTAGCCATACCTGCAGGGCAGAGTATAATTACCTAGAGGTTCCGCAGAGCTGATGAGGTTTTATGCACCTTGCCCTTTTATTAGATGTCACAGTTCCCGTCTCTGATTTTGACTAGAAGCAACAGCTCAGGTATGAAGCGTTGCCCTGCTCTGAAATGATTGGCTATCTAAAGGCGGAAAGGAGATTTTTATAAAGTAATTGCAACCCGTGCGAGCGTTTTCTCTCTCACTTCCTCCATTCCAAGAGGTGGAAATGACACATTCTGGCCGTTGGATGGGGTTACGCCAGGAGGAAGGCAGCCCCTGGAATAATAGCACAAATCTCGGCTGCCCGTAATTCTGGTCGGATGAAAAACTAAGTCCAAGCAAGACAGTCCTTGAGGCCGAGTTTTGAAAAAAACCACTAGGGTAGAATTCGAAGCCTGGCTGGGAAGCTCCAAAGGTGCTTTTTTCAGAGACAACCAGACTTGGTTTTGCTTTGAAGTTGTTTCGCTTCTCCTCCAAGAAGCTTCTTCAGTTCTGACTGAATGGTGGAGAATGGAAGGGCTTTTGCAGTCATCTGGACATTAGTGGAGTCATTCCACATCCATTTGCACTATTCAGGTGACCCCGAGGGCACAGATAAAGCTCCAAGTGGCCTCAAGAACCCTCAGAGAGAGCATTAACAACCAGATGATTGCCGATGCCAGAATTTGAACGAATGAGTGAATGAATGGATGGATGGATGGATGGATGGATGACTTTGGTGTAGAACTTCAGGTTTTCCTGCTTTCTAGAACTCTTGGCTGTGAAGACAGGTAGGTTTTGCTTTCTCTTGCAAATATTTTAATCCTACGAATTGCCCGTCTTTTAGTTAGGCTTGGGTATTTGTACTTTTACAGTATTTTATTTGTATTGTTGCATAGTTGTATTGTTACAGGGTTACCCTGTGGTAGGGTGGGCGGCCAATACATTTAATAAATAATAATAACAATTGAGGGTTGATTGCTGATGAGCAGAGATTCCATCCATTGTGTCAAAGATTGAGGGACACCATTGCTCACATGTATGTGGATCTTTCATTGCCTTTGGTTGGTTATGGATGAATCTTGTCTTGTTTATGGTAGGACCCAAATGTCTCTGGAGATTCTCGGTCATCCAGAACATGGTTGTCTGAACGGTGCCTTTTCCAAAAGGCAACTGGACTATGTTTTTCCCTTGAGGAAGAAGACGTTTCGCTTCTCATCCAAGAAGCTTCATCAGTTCTAGCGGAATTTCTGGCCAGAACTGATGAAGCTTCTTGGATGAGAAGCGAAACGTCTTCTTCCTCAAGGGAAAAAAAAATATTCCAGTTGCCTTTTGGAAAAAAAAACACCACCTTTGAGATCCATAAACCCCAAGTTCTGTTGATTGTGGTTGGACAAGATTTTCAATTTAGAATAGAGTGATTCAAGGTTGTTTTCACCCTCCGTTATCCCTTCACGTGATAAATAACCAGGTTTCTTTCTAGCCCTTTTTGGAATGGAAAGAGAAGAAAGTTTCTTTTAGATAACTGGACCGCAAAAGTTGTCTTTATTTCCGTAAAGGTATAATGAATGGAGAGGGTACTGTTGTCTCCTCAGTATGAAAATTTGCCAGCTATTTTGGGTGATGGAATAATTGGGCTCCAAGAATGGAAATTCTTGAGCATCGAGATCCTTCTGGAAGAGGACTAAGAATGTGGAACGGCTCCTCTGGAGTCTTATCAGGACCAGAGTTGTTACTTGTCTACAACAAAAATAGAATGACGCTAACATTTAGGAGGTCAGGTTGATGAGCCATGCTGCCTTTGACTTCTGAGGAGGCAACTGTTGGCCATTTTGGCCTGGCAAGTGGATGTCCCCAAGCGTCATAGTGCTGTCGCGTTGGGACGGTGAATATATCTGTGGATGAATGGATGGAATGGATGGAGAGCCTTGGTGGAGCAGTGGGCTAATGCCTCCTTAAGGAACACCAGCTGCCTGCCATTAGTGCAGGTTCGAGTCCCACCAGGCTCAAGGTTGACTCAGCCTTCCATCCTTCCGAGGTAGGTAAAATGAGGACCCAGATTGTTGGGGGCAATAAGCTGACTTTGTAATAATGCCGCTTGGGCCCCCCCCCGAAAGCCCTAATAAGCAGGCATATACATAGAATGAAGGCTATTGCTAAGCACATTTGATTTGTGCTTCTTAGATTGTAAACCGCCCTGAGTCTTCGGAGAAGGGCGGGATATAAATGGGATTAAAATAATAAAAAATAAAATTCCCCGAAGACCTCTGTTGATCCTTTTCATCTTTGGATTTTGTCTTCTAAGTTGTTTGAAGGAAAATAAGGAGGAGAGATAAGCAGGGGTTGTTCTTATTATTATTATTTTACCTTGGGATTCTCTGGCTTTTCTTCAAAAATTCTCCAGGCTGAGGCGCTTTGGGGAATAAAGAAATGTAGGATTTCTCGTGATGGTGTACCAACCTGTCAAGCCATTAAAGGCAAGCACATTCAGGAAAGGAGAACTTCTTGGATTACCAGAAATATCTTTCTTACCAGACTGTATTGTAAGAGAGGCTTGAACGCCTGCCAAAATAATTCTCCAGCTCAACTTATACCTAGCATAATTAAGGTGGAGTTAGTCTGAGTCTCTTTCTTTCCCACTCTTTCCCCTTCCTCTAGCCTCAGGGGTCTTTTTTTTAATGAGTAAATTGCCCCCTCCCTACCCTCCATTTCCTTCCTTCCTTCCTTCCTTCCTTCCTTCCTTCCTTCCTTCCTTCCTTCCTTCCTTCCTTCCTTCCTTCCTTCCTTCCTTCCTTCCTTCCTTGCAAAAAGGCGAACTCAGTCACTTCTCTTAGCCAAGGAAATGTATTTTCATCCTGATATAAATTGGCATGTTTTACCGACGGAAATGATTTCCCCTACCAGCTTTCACAATATTTTAATACAGCGTGTTGCAGTATGCAAATAGACGGAAGTCTAGCAGCAGAACCGTTGGAACTTACTTTTGTCACACAATCGTTTCCTCCCACACAGCCCGGCTCCACCGCAGCTGTTGGAAATCAGCTCCCCACCCACAGGAAGATGTATGAAATATCACTGACAGGCCTACGTGTGCATGTACACACATTTGTGCCTTTGAAAATCAACTTTTATGCTCATGCAGGTCTATTTTTCAGAGAGGTGTTACGGAGCTGCCAAACTGCCGCGCCTGTGATCTTCAGTAAAATTTGGAAGATTGGTATCCTGTCACATCTTTGTTAAGCCAGAGTTTTTTCCCCCCTTATTGTTTGGACTTATTTTCAGATGAGCAGATGACTTAGGAGAAGCAGAGAAGACAAAATAGGTTCACCCTCACCTTTCAGCTAGTCCTGATTACAAACTCTTGTCAGATTAAACCACAAATGTTGAATGGATAAGACATTAACAAGCCAGCTTTTTGTCCATAAAGATTCTCAGTCATCCAGTTGTCACAAGAGGTGCTTTATTGAAAAGTCAGCTGGATGGTTTTTTTCCAGGGAGGGAGGAAGGAAAGGAAGGAAGTGACGCCCTTGTCACTTCTCGCCTGGATTACTGCAACGCTCTCTACATGGGGCTGCCCTTGAGGTGCACCCGGAGGCTTCAGCTGGTGCAAAATGCGGCTGCGCGGGTGCTTATGGGAGTATCTCGATACTCCCATGTTACACCTCTCCTGCGCGAGCTGCATTGGCTTCCGATTGCCCTCCGGGTGCGATTCAAGGTGCTGGTAATCACCTTTAAAGCCCTACATGGCTTAGGCCCGGGGTACTTGTGAGACCACCTGCTGCCAATGTCAACCTCCCATCGCCCAGTTCGCTTCCACAGAGTCGGCCTCCTCAGGGTGCCGTCGGCCAGGCAATGCCGGCTGGCGACCCCCACGGGGAGAGCCTTCTCTGTGGGTGCACCGACCCTCTGGAATGAGCTGCCTCTGGAGCTGCGGACGGCCCCTGACCTTCGGTCCTTCCGTTGTGACCTGAAGACATGGTTGTTCCAACAAGTGGGCCTGGACTGACCATGGTTTTTTAATTTGGCTTTTATTGTGTAAATTGTCCCGTATTTCTTATATTCATTGTTTAATTCTTTTTTAATTTTTGTATTTTATGTCTCTTAATTTTTATTGTTGTGAGCCACCCTGAGTCCTTAGGGAGAAGGGCGGCATATAAATTTAATAAATCCAATCCAAATCCAGGAGGAGGAGGAGGAGGAGGAGGAGGAGGAGAAGAAGAAGAAGAAGAAGAAGAAGAAGAAGAAGAAGAAGAAGAAGAAGAAGAAGAAGAAGAAGAAGAAGAAGAAGAAGAAGAAGAAGAAGAAGAAGAAGAAGAGGTTTCGCTTCTCATCCAAGAAGATTCATCAGTTTATCACACAATTGATGAAGCTTCTTGAATGAGCAGCAAAATGTTTACCTTTTCCTCAAGGAAAAAACAGTCCAGTTGCCTTTTTAAAAAAGCACCTTTGAGAAAAGCCTCTTTTTTGTTTTGTTTTGCAGAGATGGTGTTTTCCCAGGATTTATTTCCTGGCCACTGCATGAAGGGCACACGGCAACCAACATTAAGTTGGCCCAAACCAACAATAAATGGGCTTGTCATTCTCCATTCACGAGATGCCTTTTCTCCTTGCTCCAGGCAGTGGGCTTCAATGATAAAATAGATTGCGCTATTTGAAGTTAGCCCAGGGCTTCCTATCTGTGGGTTAAGAGCGTAGAATTTTTCCAAAAATGGCCCTTGATCGACGTGGTTTGGTGGTGAATTTAGAACTGGGCACAGCGCAGGAAGACAAGAGTCTCGTTAATACAATTGGCTTTCTCTCAAGGTTTACGGCTGGGCGATAGTGACTGCACTTTGTGTTGTTGTTGTTGTTGTTTTAAACCTCAGAGCTTTACAGCAAGGACCCACTTGTGGCTTTAGAGAGGCCCATTTTTTTCGAATCAAAATATTGCAGCAGTATTCCTTGGGGATCCTCAGCCGTAATATTGCACCGTATTTTTTTTTACTGAAACTTGCGGGCAGTAAGATGCTCTGATACATGAATCAAACCTGGCTATGCTTGCTTGAATTCCAAGTAGCTGTCCTTAAAAAAAAACCAGATGTTTGCTGTCCTGCTCTTTCTAACTCTGTTTGCTAAAATTGGATTTCCAGAATGGTTTTCCAAAACTGATGCTGTTGAGTTCTGAACCTTTCTAAGTTTAAACTATGAAACAGAGCAGGGATCCTCCTCCTCCTCCTCCTCCTCCTCCTCCTCCTCCTCCTCCTCCACCACCACCACCATCTCCACCTCCACCAGCATAATAAATAGTCCAGTACTGCCTGCTGAGTTGGCATTCTGAACCCGAACATCCCATTCAAATACATTTTGTTCCGTTTCAATTTGTTTTTATTACAATAATTGATCAGGAGCGAAAAAATGAGAATACATTCCCTTTGACTCAACCTACAGAGCAAACAGCCTAATTTAGATTGACATAACCATTATCTTGAGAAGTACTACAGGCCTTTGCATAGATCTGGGCTATGATTAGTAGCCTTTCTGGATAGGAGAAGCTGGGCGTAGTAGCACTCTTCAATGCTAACTTCGCTTAGAAGTGACGAGAAAAGGGAAGAGAGCCGTGGATTCTATTTGGGAAACCCTGATGGAAGACCATAACAGCAAGCAACGATCATCGACTCTTCCACTCCCAACTTTATTGCATCATCCAAGGATTTTGTCAGCCTCAAAGAACCAGGTCCAAAGAAAAAAAGGGGTTCAAATTTCCTGACATCATTCTGTGCACAGAAATCTTCTCAACTAAACGTTTGCACCTGAGTAGGACTAAATACAGGGATGCGGTGGCTCAGTGGGTTAGGACGCTGAGCTTGTCGATCAGATGGTCAGCAGTTTGGCGGGTCGAATCCCGAGTGCCGCATAGCAGAGTGAGCGTGCCTGTTACTCGTCCCAGCTTCTGCCAACCTAGCAGTTCGAAAGCACGTAAAAATGCAAGTAGAAAAATAGGGACCACTACGGTGGGAAGGTAACAGCGTTCCGTGCGCCTTTGGCGTCTAGCCATGCCGGCCACATGACCACGGAGACGTCCTCGGACAAGCGCTGGCTCTTCGGCTTTGGAAACGACTAGCACGCATGTGCGGGGGAACCTTTACCTTTACCTAGAACTAAATACAGTTTCCATTGGCGTTCAAAGCAAGTTTGTTCTCTTGTGACTGCATAGAGACTAAACTAATTCCTTGTTTGACTTGTACGAAATCATGGAGTTGTCGGACCTACCTGGCTATGACTTACGAAGGCTTTTGCCTGGACAGAAGAAACAAATTTTAGTATTGTTCGGGACATGCAGAAATGTTTTCACTGTCTTATTCTTTTAATTCATTCTGCAGCATTAATTCTGTCCTTAAACCCTTAAGTGGCTTCCCGCTTGTCATTTTAGAATAGAATAGAGCTGGGAGGGACCTTGGAGGTCTTCTAGTCCAGCCCCTTGCTCAAGCAGGAGAGCCTATACCATCTCAGATAAGTGATTGTCCAGTCTCCTCTTCAAAATCTCCAGTGATGGAGCACCCACGATTTCTGAAGGCAAAGCTGTTCCACTGGTTGATTGTCCTCACAGTCAGGAAGTTTCTCCTTAATTCCAGGTTGCTTCTCTCCTTGATTAGCTTCCATCCATTGTTTCTTGTCCTGCCTTTAGGGGCTTTGGAGAATAAATTGACCCCCTCTTCTTTGGGGCAGCCCCTCAAATACTGGAACACTGCTATCAAGTCTCCCTTATTTCTTCTTTTCTTCAGACTAGCCAAACCCAAATCTCGCAGCCGTTCTTCGTATGTTTTAGTCTCCTTTGATCATCTTGGTTGCTCTTCTCTGAATTTTTTCCAGACTCTCAACATCTTTTTTTGTGATACGGTGACCAAAATTGGCTGCAGTATTCCAGGTGTGGAATACTAGGGTTTTATAAAGCGGTACTAATACTCCGCGTGATCTTGATTCTGTGCCTCTGTTTTGTTCAATGTTGATCTCTGTTTCCCCCCCCCCCCTAAAGGGCCAGTTATCCCAGGCTTTGGAAGAGGCAGGAAATCAGAAGAAAAAAGCAGACATGGTAAGTTTAGTGTTTTTTTTATTGTGTTTAAATTAAAAAAAAAACAACCACAAATGTATTTGACTTAGAGCTTAGTTTTATTTTGTACAGTTCAGACCTATACACACACACGTACGTACACCTAGTCCTCGACTTATAACAGTTTGTTTAATGACTTTTCAAAGTTACAGCAGCATTAAAAAAAGTGACTTACGACTGCTTTTCACACTTACGACCTTCGCCGCATCCCCCCCCCAGGGTCACGTGATCCAAAATCAGATACTTGGCAACTGGCTCATATTTATGACGGGTTTCACTCTCCCGGGGTGGGGGTGGTGTCCTGTGATCCCGTTTTGCGACCTTCCGACAAGCAAAGTCAACAGGAAATCCCGATTCACTTAACATCCATGTCAGCAACTTAAGAACTGCAGCGATTCACTTACCAACCGTGGCTGGAAAGGTTGTAAAATGGTCGTAAAAACTGACTGAACAACTGTCTCGCTTAGCAACAGAGGTTTGGGGCTCAATTGTGGTCATAAACTGAGGACTACTGTACACACACACACACACACACACACACACACACACACACACACGCTCCCTCTTCCTGTGTTCTCTGCAACAACGGCAACCCGTGTGATGGGTTGGGCTGAGAGAGAGAATAACTGTCCCGAGGTCATCCAGTTGACTCTCGTGCCTAAGGGAAGATTAGAACTCATGGCCTCCTTATTGGTGACCCGGCATTTTAACCACTATATCTTAGGATGAAGCACTAATTTATAATTGTCTGCATTTATATGATAATGATGCACTTCATGGCCCATGGCTTCCAATTTTGAGACTCCGGGATTAAACCCTGAAAGAACCGGAATAGGAAAAAGCTGTAGACTTAATATATTTTTTTAAAAAACAATACACCGGGAATCCCCATTTTCTACGCATGCAAGCAAAAAAAAAAAAAAAAGTGCAGGATTTTCAGCAAGTAGGAAGCATTTTCTTTCCCCTCCTGTAATTCCGTTCAGTTTGTTTTACATTTTTTCAATGACTCATTTTTCTCTGCTTGGAGGATCCGGGCCGTGGGTGGCTGGCTGGGTTTAATAAGCAATATGATCGTGTCTTTCTTCTGTGGCTCTTCTTTGCTCATAACTTTCAGCTCAGGTTTGGGGAGTTCGGCTAGCCGAGGAGAAGATTACGAGCCTTTGCAGTCAGAACGGTTTAGCTAGAGCAAAACTAAGCAGCCCCAAAGAAATAATCTGAGGATTAGTGTGTGTGTGTGTGTGTGTGTGTGTGTGTATATATATATATATATATATATATATATATATATATATATATATATATATATATATATATATATATATATATATAGGGGACGCGGTGGCTCAGTGCTAAATTTGTATTCATGGATGCTGTCCCTCAAAATGTACGCAGTGCTTCATGGGGAAACAACAATTGATGAAAATGCTATCTGCCATTTGGCCATCTGCTTGAAGTCTTCTTGTAGGCTTCAAGTCTCAGTAGACGTTCCTCAGTGGACAATTAGAATTAGGGGCTAATTAAAGTAGAGACTGTTGTGTTTGAGAAACGCATAATCTGAAAAAAAAAACGAGTTTATATGGCATCTGGAAAAGTGCTTCCAGGTCTGTTAGAGGTTATTTTAGGAGTAGAATACATCTGAGGTGGGTCTCCACCTATTCCTCTGATGGTGGACAATATGCATCATCAAGATTGGCTTGGTCTAACTTGTCCAGACCTGCTTCCATTACCTGGCAGACCTGTTTCCTGGGCTGTGAGGCTCCTTGATTGTAAGACATTCGGTCAAGTTTCATTCTGGAGTTAGTTTATTCAATAAAGTTCTCCTTTCTCTTATTTTTCCATTTAGGCAACCTGAGATTTGTCCATGACCATCCGGAGGGGTGGGGGGTGTCAAAAGGGGACACCAAATAAAGAATGAGGGCTCACCAACAGCCAATCCAGTTCTGCCAGGCCCTGATAATCTGCTCCATATTTCTCTGGAGGTTTTCAAGGAAAGACTGGACAATCATTTGTCCTGGATGGAATAAGGACTCCTGCCTCGGGCAGGAGTTTGGACTAGACGACCTCCAAGGTCCCTTCCAGCCCTATGATTCTATTTACTCTAGCAGGGTTTGATTTTTCCAAGAGCTCAAATGGAGGCCTTTGGCACTAGTGAGCTTGACCACGCCTGCGCCTGCTAAAGATGTTGTCCATTGAGCTCTATTGAGCGATGCCCACATTTGCAGCGTTGAGAGAGTTACAGAAGTGAAATTTACGTTGACCATGTGAACACTCTTGTGTGACTGCGCCAAAAGACCCAACCGTTGTCTTTTGGGCATCATCAGGCTGGGTCTGTCTGATGCAAAACCAAATCTGTGGGAAAGGCTGCTCATGAAACGTACCAGAGAAATACCTGTTAATTTTACTTGAAATTCTGGGCTCATAAGATTGCTGGTTGTCCTATTCTCAGAGCACCTTGGGCAGCCCGGTTTGATGTTCTTTTTTCTTTTCTTTTTCTTTTTTTTTGCTCTCAAACCGTGTAGTACATAATTTCAGGAATAAGTGATCTGCCAGATGGACTCATCTCGGTTGTAACCATTTCTTCTATTATTGGTCTTTTTGCAAAAGGAAGCTGCCAACTGTGTCAAGCTGTGCAAAGGGCAGTCGCTCTTGAAGCAGAAATGGCTTTCACTTCTGTTACTGAAATAGATTTAAATTGAAATATTAAGATGGCTGTGATAATGCCATTTGACAACTCAAGTGGCTGGAAGACTACATTACTGTCTGTCTTTCTGTCTCTCTGTCTACCCACCTACCTACCTACCAACTTACAACTGGATGCTAGAATTTTTATTATTATACATTTCTTCCCTCCCTTCTTTTCTTATCTTAGATCTGCTTCCTTCTCTCTTAATCTTCTTTCTTTCTTTCTTTCTTTCTTTCTTTCTTTCTTTCTTTCTTTCTTTCTTTCTTTCTCTTTCTTTCTTTCTTTCTTTCTTTCTTTCCTTCCTTCCTTCCTTCCTTCCTTCCTTCCTTCCTTCCTTCCTTCCTTCCTTCCTTCCTTCCTTCCTTCCTTCCTTCCTCCCTCTCTCCCTTCCTTCTTTCCTTCTCTTAATCCTGCATCCTTCTCTTCTAACCTTCCTTCCTTCCTTCCTTCCTTCCTTCCTTCCTTCCTTCCTTCCTTCCTTCCTTCCTTCCTTCCTTCCTTCCTTCCCATTGAGAAGTGTCATAGCACATTAGTTGCAGAGGATAGTAGACGAAGTGGATTAACTAACACACACACGAACTCACACACTCCTGTTCTGTCTTCGGATGTGGACCTGGGACAGAGATGGAATTGCCAGCTGTTCTGGATCTGAAAACACCTCCAACCACCCCCACACCACCCCCTTTTACCTCTTCTAAAGCCTTCCGCCTCCTCTGTGTTGCGTTAAAAACAGGTTACATTTCAAATGTTAACATAAACTCCCATTGCCCAATTAATGGGAGTTGACTTATTAATTGCTGCTAAAGGCTACGCGTTGATTGCTCTGATTACAGAACACAGCAGCCTTCACCGTCATCCTCTTAGAAATGCTTAGCAAATGAGTTGTGGGTGCTTCTATTTAAAGCTGATCGGTCTACGGCGCACGTACCATACTTGTTCCTATGCTAATGTGAAATACCGAACGGGTGAATCGCCGGTGCCAGGTGAAAAGGGAGATGCAGGTGCCATGTTTACCAAATGCCATGCCACTCGGAGCACCCAAAAGCCTACGTATCGAAGGGTAATAGAGCCACCAAGCTCATCGACTCTTGTGTGTTTTCAACACACGATTCAATTACTTGTCTGCGAAAGTGACTGGAAAGCAAAAATAAAAAAATAAAAAAAAATAAAAAATTGAAAGGAGAGAAATGTAAATAGCTTCAGCTAATTGCAGTTGACAAGACAAAGGCAGTTTGACTTTCCAGTATTAATTAGCAAACCCATGCTAATTAGCTTGTATAAGCACAATTTATGCATCTTTCTCTAAATGCAATTAATTTCGCAACTGACGATGTCTTTGGGATGTACCACCGTATCATTAACATACTTCGCCCTAATTAAGCATGGGCAGCGGCGGCTGGAGAAATGAGCTTGTGATTATAGCCATTCAGGAGTTGCTTTGATAGTTTGGATCCCGCAGTGAACTTGAGTTAGGGTTTAATTTTTGAGTTTGCGAGAAGTTGTTGGCCTGCTGAATGGAGGTGTGGCAATCTTATTTTCTACGGAATTATTCTGGATAACAATTTCTTTCCTGAATTCCAGAGGAGAGGCATTTTGCTTCTTGCTGGGACAATATTCCAAAGAAGTATTAAAATATAAAGCGGGGACTACTGTCTCTTGCCAAAACAAAGCAAGAAAGATGATTAGGGGGCTGGCGGCTAAAACATACAAACAACGGTTGCAGGAATTGGGTATGTCTACTCTAGTGAAAAGAAGGGCTAGGGGGGTGACATGATAGCAGGGTTCCAGTATCTGGGGGGCTGCCACAAAGAAGAGGGGGGGTGTCCACCTATTCTCCAAAGCACCTGAAGGCAGGACAAGAAACAATGGATGGAAACTTAACCAAGCAGAGAAGCAATCTGGAATTAAGGAGAAATTTCCTGACAGGACAATTAATCAATGGAATGGCTTGCCTCCAGAACTTGTAGTTACTCCATCACTGGAGGCTTTTAAGAAAAGATCGGACAGACGTTTTGTCTCAAAGGCATAGGATATCCTTCTTGATGAGGGGGTTGGACTAGAAGACCTCCAGAGTCCCTTCCAATTGTTAAAAAAACCAACAACTGGTGTTAATAAAGCTGTCAATCCCTCGTTTGGAACAAGCTGGGCTATGTTGTTTCAAGGGGCGATTTTTGTTAAGTTTGGAAGAATTAAGATCTAGACAATCAAGTGTAAGTCATCAGGACTAGGTAATATTTGAATATTACAGAAAGTTTGTTAAGGGTTTTTCTGCGCTAAATTTAGCCCCACTTTCTGAAGTATATCATACATTCATCATGAGATGTTCAGAAGTGCCAAAGCAACTTATTCAAGATCTTTCTTTCGGTTTGTAATCAGTAATGGGAATTTAGGATTGTGATTTGCATGCAGTATTAAGTAGAAGAGCCGAAATAGTTTGGAAGACAAGATGGAAAAGTGAATAGAAGTTTTTGTATCTGTTTTGCTCCAGAATTTATCCTCGATGCAAATAAAGTACATCACTTTTTTTAGCCTAAGAATTTATTTAAGGGATTCTAAATAAATGGGAAAACATGGATAGTTGCAATTTAAAAAAGCAAATGAACACATAGGAACAAAAGAGTTTTGGCTTTGGAATGGAGCATTGATCATATATGAACAAGTAAAGCCGCTTGCAAATTTTGGAGAGGTGGAAAAATCCCACCTGACCTCATGTTTTCTAGAATGCTGAATACGAAAATGTAGATGGAGAAAACTGCAGCAAAGCACCTTCATCCTAACCACTGCAATCTGATCCAGATAAAAGTTGAGATTAAAAAAAGGGAATTATGATTTCCAAAGGGCAAAAGCAGAGAAGCGAAGTTCCCAGGAATATTTCCATCTTTCCTTATGAAATTGTCAAGAGATTCTGTTACAGGCCTAGTTTATTCCCCCTTAAATAGGAATGGATTTCAGTAATTGCCTGAATTCCATTGAAGCTTGCAAGCTTCAAAGAGAACAGAATAACAGAATTGGAAGGGACCTTGGAGGTCTTCTAGTCCAACCCCCTGGTTAGGCAGGAAACCCTATATCATTTCAGATAAATGTCTGTCCGATCTTTTCTTAAAAGCCTCCAGTGATGGAGTAACCACAGCTTCTGGTTGCAGCCCCCCTCAATGCATCTTGCAATCTCTTACTCTGTAAAACCTGTTTGCAAGGAGATTTCAGCCCTGATCCTTCTTTACCAGTTCAACATTTTAAAGTTTACCATATACAGTACTGTCCGCTAACTATTTATAACAGGCTCGCTTGCTTTAAAACAAAGCATCCTTTTACTTCTAGGAGTTTTTGACTGGAGATTTTGTAAAGGAACAAAAAGACGTAGCTGATCCCTGAACATTGCAGCAATTACCCCATCAGCAACCCCAATGGATCTGAAGCTTAGCATTATGTATTTATTAGATAATTATCATGCCTTTCAGACAATGGTTGGGTAGCAAAGTGGCTTGCATCAAACTGTGTTGGGTTTAGGAGAGGAAAACTTAGGTAGTTAAAAGAAAGGGGGGGGACACGTTCGTGATGCCGCCAAGATTATTAGTTACAAGTCTTTAATATTTATGTACATTTCAGCCTGGGAGATTCCCTCCTTTGTGTTATTCCTTGATTAGCACAGGATATGATCCTTCCTAGTAAAGTATGAGCTAATCTGCATTTTTCCAGTCTTGGGACCAGGAAAAATAAAGGCCAAAGCATCCATCTTTTGGAGAAGAGCAAAGCCTGTTCCTACTGCAGTGAGTGTGTGAGCTAGGCTTTCTGTTAGCCAAGATAATCATGAACAGGCAAAATATGGCTTCAGTTCCTGCCAGACTTTTCATCATAACGCATTGGGGGGGGGGGGGAAATAAATAAATAAACAGCAGCTACTAAATCACAGCCAAAGCTGCTTTAGCATAAACCTCCGTTCATTCATCCTGCAAGGCAACCTCAACATTGGTTCCAACTAATGGACTGTTTAAGTCAAAGGAAGGCCTGCATAAAAACAATTTAGAATTTCTTCCCTCTCCTAGTGGTTGCAGCAAACCAGCATGAATCTGGGGGAGGGGGCAAAAAAAAAACACCAAACCCCCAACCCAAATCAGATTTTGTTTTGCAATGTTGGAGAAAGATTTGGAGCAACACAGCAAAGTTCCCGCGCTGGTGAGAAGAGAGTTGTTAAATATTTATCGAGTCCGAGAACTTGCCGTAATGGATATATACATATATTGTCTAAGTTAGATACTTGGATCCAGGTAGAGTAGTTGCTGACTTCAGCTGATCTCAGCCCTAATGTGGATTTTTAGCGAGGCTTTCCCCCCCCCCTTCTTCTCCTTCCTAGTGCAATTTTTCAAGTTAATTCCAAATGTCACTCTATTTCGTTTCCAAATATAATCTCTGGGAGAGAAGGCCCAGTCCGCCTTACTTTCGATCTCAGAAGTTAATGCGCGAATTTATATTCTTTTCTGGCACTCGCGCTGCTAAATTAAGAGGCGTAATTATCGGAGACGCTGGGTGCAAATGAATAGAGTGCGAAGGGGGGATGGGTGGTCCCCCAAGACTCTCCTTTCTGCCCCCCCATTCCTTTTGCTCTCCCCAAGGACACCCCCCTCCTCCTCCTCCATAAGGCTGTTTCTGGGGTTGCCATTAACGGCCTTTGCTCAGGCTGATGGTTGAGAGGAAACTTTCTGCGTGTCGTGGGAGCCGTAAAAATTGCTTCAGTTTTGCAAAGAAATCACCTCTGGCTACCAGACTCCTTTCCTTTCCTGTCGGAGGGGTGTGTGTGTGTCCAGAGAAGGGGCAAGCGTGAAACCCCTTCCCTTGCATAGGTTCAGGTAGTCCTCGAATTATGGCCACAACTGAGCCCAGAATTTAAGTGGTAAAGCGAGACATTTGTTAAGTGAATTTTGCCCCATCTTACGACCTTTTTTGCCACAGTTATCTCTGTTTATGTCCATATAGAGGCGAGCAAACCCCACTTCCTGCTAGCACTGATGATGTTACTTAGTTGGGTAATGCAACGCCTGCAGGTAAACCACCAAGGAGCCCACAGTCGTCATTGTTGTCCTCTTCCTCCCCTTTCTCCTCCTCCTCCTCTTCTTCTCCTCCTCCTTCCTCTCCTCCTCCTCCTCCTCAACTGTGGTCGGAATTTGAGGACTATCCGTAACTCTGATCCCCCCCCCTTCTGCTGCAAAACGTTGAGCCAACGTTGCATTTGAGATGCATTCTCAGCTGCCCCTGGAAGGCTTCAGCTGCCCAACAACTGTCTGAATCCTAACCAAGTCTCTGGGACACAGTTGTCGGTTGTTTTTCCAACGGAGAAGCCTCCTAACACATTGCAATGCACGGAGGACGTTGCGTATTGTCACCCCCTTATCATCACCACAAGCAGCAGCCAGCATGGACAACCTCGCTCTGTTGTCACACAGACGCTTGAATGGGGGGGGGCCTTCATAACCCCCTCCTTCCCTGCCATCCATGCACAATTGCAGGGCCCGGCCATCGATTACGGACTCCATGCCTCCTTCTCCAGAGGGAACGGTGGGCAATTTATCTGCCGGGTGTCAGGAGAACAGGTGGCAGCCGGGAATTTGGCCTTGTGTCCGCTTATGCCATGATAAATAGGCTGTTTACTGGTGCTCGTTCACGGGAGCGCTCAGACCAGCTCAGAACTATAATAACAAACCTCATTGCAACCTTCGGCTGGAAAGCAAAGCATCGTGGGCTGTGATGAATGGCTCCGCGTGGGAACAACGGGGCAGAATTGAAA
Source organism: Vipera berus (assembly GCF_964194415.1). Lineage (NCBI taxonomy): Eukaryota > Metazoa > Chordata > Lepidosauria > Squamata > Viperidae > Vipera > Vipera berus. The sequence goes on along the minus strand of NC_138216.1, from coordinate 2,209,663 downwards.
ATCTCCTGCTGGATTGACTGGCGCTCCTTCAGGTACCCCGTCCCTGGAATTATCTTCAGAGCACCAGCTTGAACCGGGCCATCTATGATGGGTTGAGCTGGAAAAAACAAAAGCAGAAACCCACTAATCATAAAATTGAGGACAATATGTCTCACTGTGATCATCACACCGGCCAACCAATATGATTACGGTGTCTTTCTTTCTTTCTTTCTTTCTTTCTTTCTTTCTTTCTTTCTTTCTTTCTTTCTTTCTTTCTTTCTTTCTTTCTTTCTTTCTTTCTTTCTTTCTTTCTTTCTTCCTTCCTTCCTTCCTTCCTTCCTTCCTTCCTTCCTTCCTTCCTTCCTTCCTTCCTCCCTTTCTACAATTTGAGAATGCAGGTGAGGGCAGATTTAAGAGGCAGACGGGAGACTGAGTTTAAATCCCCTTTAAGATGCTCTTTGAAGAAATTCTGGACCTTCTTACAGAGCGTGGTCCACCATACTACGACGCTTTCAAAGAAAGAAGATCAGACCACAGGACAGAGATTTAATGGAGGGGCTTTCTTTTGTGCCTGCTCGTCCAACAATCTTAGTAGACCCCCATCAGAATTTAGTTAAGACTTGTGGAGGCAAAAGACCTCTTTAAAAATCATTCCAGGAGAGAGTATTTAATCCTTCAGTAAGGAACAGCTGAAACTCTTATTATGTTCTCCAAATGTGTCTTCCACGGTTGATGATTCATTGAAAAGCACGGAAATTTGTGCCTTGCATCTCGCATTGCAATCAAAAGGTAAGTCAGATAAAACAGCTTGGCAGATTCCCATAGGTGTCTCACAAAAAACCACAGCGATATGAAAATAGCATCGTATGAATCACAACATCACCAGGGCAAATGGCATCTGACACACACACACACACAAGAGATGTCTTTCACCCCCCCTTTCCCCCCCTCCCCAGATGTCCACAAGTACTCGACTCGCATGTAAAGCACTCTCTTGGAGCAGTACTCCAGAATCTAACTCTTCCTTTGAAGTTTCCTGAATTATTTTAATGAGGTGGCTCTTTGCTGTTGAACGTTCATCTCTGAAGAGATAAGTGTGATTCCTAAAAATAGCACGGAACAAAAAGAAGAAAGGTTTGAGCCTTTGGACCTCTTAATTTCATTCAATGATTTCATATAATTATCTGTTATGGTATGGGCTAAGCATACGTTTTGACCAAGAAGTCATTCCTCTAATTTTCAAGGTCACGATTTACTAATAGAGATTCACGTAGGTCTATCATTTGTTACGCTAAGCCAGGGGTCTTCAAACATGGCCCTTTTATGACTTTGGACTTCAACTCCCAGAATTCCTCAGCCAGGCACGCTGGCTGAGGAATTCTGGGAGTTGAAGTCCACAAGTCATCAAAGGGCCAGGTTGGAAGACCCCTGTGCTAAGCCACAATGATAGTGTTGATTGGTTATTTTCATTTAGCAGGAGGTTGTCTTCCTCTCAGACGTCATGAGTATGGAAGGCTTATCTGTGTCTTGATCTGTGGTGACCACACCAAAACACAAAGCTAACTTCCATCTGTTCTCTTTATTTTGTAGCTGGAGGTAGAACTTCAGATGCTGAAGAGACAAGCGCCCACTGTAGAGTCCAGCAACTTCCTCACCAAAGAAGAGCTGGATACGCTGAGGTGAATGTCCACCCCTCTACTCATAGTGATAGAGCTGAGGAGAAGAGACGGAGCTAAGTCTTTTCCAACTCCAGAATTCCTCCTAGAACAGACATGTCAAACACAAGGCCCGGGGGGGGGGGCAGATCCGGCCCGCGAAGTGGTTTCATGCGGCCCGCGAAGCCATCCTGGAAACAGTGAGGGAACGGCCCAGAGACCCTCAGATCTGTCCCACTCCTGCCCAGGCCCCCATAGGCTCCCTTGATGTGAAGGATGTAGAGCTGGCCACGCCCACCCAGTAGGCCATACGCACTCTAGCCACGCCCACCCAGTAGGCCATACGCACTCTAGCCACGCCCACCTGGCCCCCTGAGGGCAACCGCAATGCTGATGTGGCCCTCAATGAAATTGAGTTTGACATCCCTGTCCTAGAAGAACTTCTGCCCCAACCTGGGGATCAGTACATCATCAGTATATCATAATCAGATACTGATTACGGTTACAATCATAATGATGACCAACATCCAGGGTCTTGGTAATAGACAGAAACACATCTTGAAGAACATCAGTAATGTGATGTGAATTTCAGACCAATGCCATGGGAACCTGCCCAGAGTAATGCCCCACCCCCCACCCCCAAAAATCAAGGATCCCAGACCAAGGTCATGATTAATGACTTTGGAAGCCAGAGAGGGAGGTCTCATTAAATCCATGAGCTTTCTTTGTCTTTTCAAGTTCTGCCATCCACTAATTAGATGAACTCGGATGCCACTTAAAGATGATGGATTACTTTTTCAATTTATAGTGTGCCAAGCTGACAGGTAGATTGCCTCTTGAAATAAAATTATCCGGCTTTCATTTTGAGAGTTAGTAGGGCGGGGACCTGAAGCAGCGGGAGCTGGGTGAAAAATGTATACAATTTGCACTGCTGACATTTTAAACTTTCATAGCATATTTGGCTTGTTGTAGTTCATATAGGGGTCTCTCTTTACTTCTGCCCCACCACAACAGCAGCAGCAGCCACACCTGTGTTTGAGTTGGGAGAGACCTGGTTGTCCAGAATCACTTGGTGAGGTCTCTGGTTATCAGGAAACTTGAACCTGGTGTCAGACACAAAGAATCAGGACTACGTTAAGTTGCAATTCAGAAGGATCTATTGCTCAGCCTATACTCAAGAATCCAATCAACTAAGGTTCAAATCTGAATCGGCGCCAGATAAGGGTCAGCAGAATTCAAGGGGTGTTGAACTTGGATTGCTTGTGGCAGCGCGAGGACTCCAAACTGCTGACATGTTTAACACCACCCTCCAGCTTTGCCTGCCCTTTTCCTACACTTGGATCTGCACAGTGCAAGTTGAGCGTCCTAACTCCTACACCACACTAGCAGATGTTCTCTAAACTACTCCATATTCCTCAAGCAGAAAATGGCCTTTCCTCCCAACAGGCAAAGAGAGAGATTTTGTAAATCTGCACCCCTTCAATACTCAAATAGCTATCTCCACTGATGTTTCACACTATTTACATTCACGGCAAGGGAGTTGATGGATGATTTAAAGGGCAAACAATTCATCTCTCATCAACACTCTGACGTGCTTTGTTCTTTCATTCTGTAGGACCTGAAGAGGATTTAAAATGCGAGCCAACCAGCTCCTATACATTATCATTTGTGTCTTTGGCATCACATGTGACATCTTGGTGTGCAAGACCACCCTATTGTTCTGTACCAGCCTGCTACCGGCCTTGCAGAAAAGGCAACCCCTTTACAGACGGCAAAAGGCTGGAATACGTCTGCCAAATTTATTACAAAAACAAACAAAACATGAAACAAGATACTGGAGCTTTGAAACTCTATCGGAGCGGTTGCTTTCAGCAAACCAGCCCTCCCCCAAACATTCCCTTTATAAAGAGTTCAGGGCGTGGCCTCTCGTTGCCTCCTTCCGAGAAGTCCCACAGCCTTCCTCTGCTTGCTCCTACTTGACTGCCTCCTGCGTCGGGCGTCCTTAAACAGGGCCAGCTGTGGGTCATCTTCATCCACACTGTCAGGCTCACACAGCTGGGTCTCCACCAGGTAGGAGGGGCCCGGCTGAGGGCTCTGCGGAGCCTCAAAGCCATCATCAGCAAGTTCTTCAACACCCCCCTCCTCCCCCTCATCTGAGTCATCCGACCCAACTGCCGAACCCACAGGCTGACCCTGAATCACAACACCTATGTCTTCCCCATCCACCCTTTTCCTTCTAGTTTGAAAGCTGCCCTTGTTTCCCTTACTCTGTTAGTTGGCACTGAGGTACTTCTTCAAGTCGTCTTAACTAGACCTTCTGACTGATGGTTATCTACTTACATATTATTTTTACTGACTGCCTTTAGAGCAGAGGCTTGCCAGCACAGATGAAGGAATGGCTTGAGATCTGTTGGGTAGCCTTGATGAGATTTCAGCAGGAAAGCAGGACCCCTTACATTGTGTGCCGCTCTTGAATAAGGGAGAAATGATAAAAAACCATTCCAAAAATGGGTACAGAAACTGTCATAATGGCAGAATTGGATAATTCATCTGAAGGGGCATAGGTGATCCCCTAGTGTAAAGCAGCATTTTTCAACCTCAGGAACTATAAGATAGGTAGACTTCAAATCCCAGAATCCCCCAGCCAGCATGCTTTGCTTAAATTTTCCCAGCAAAACAAAACGTCAAAACTGGCCATGAAAATGTTCCTATGTGGTTGCATCCAAGCCGGCTTGTTCTTCCAATTAAACTCAAGATCTAGATACTGTTCCCTCTGGGTTGCGTGGTCCCAAGCAATAGAGAGTTGAAGCCAAATATTCTTTCCACTGTCTGAAGTTGCTTCTTCCTTAATTACTGGACGAGGCTGGAGATCAGCCTTTTGCTATGATGATCTTCCTTCTGTCAAGGAGACATGGTTTCCAGGGTGCTCAGGAAAATTAATATTGTCTCACCTTCCAAAATTAGAGGGGGATTCTGCAGGATACCTTTGGGACTCCGCCCACATCCTACACCCAGTGTGAGTAGACATCAGTTCAACCTATCCTAATAATTGAAGTATACCAGCTGTTACCAGCAGGCATAATAAAGCTTAGGACCATCTATTGTTCTCCCATTTCTTCTCCATTCATGGTTCCATCTGAGACTCATTCTGATGAAAAGAGGATGCTTACTTTGAAATTGGTGTTGGGAAACTGGAGGGAGGAGTCAAGCAAGGACCTAGCTTGGAGTCTTTGCGTAGCCGCAAAAGGCATAAGTTTGATCTCCAAGATCCGTGAAGCCCTGTCTGATCGTTCCCAGGGGTAGGAGAGCAGTCTGGGGAGATTCTTGTAAGTTGACAAGTGATTCTGGTTGTTTGCACCTGGCATTTGGAGAGGATTCTGGGTCTAGTTTTTTTGCCCACTGTCCTGATGCCCAGTTCTTTCTCTGGTCTCTGCCAACTTCCCCTTGCTGAAAAAAACTTTCTCGGACAGGGAGATGCGCACCAAGCTAGGGTCGGACCTTTAGCTGCCTATCTCCATGAACATTGGGTGTTAAAATTACACACACACACACACACACACACACACACAAGCTCCCCCACTTCCCAAATGTAGCCAGTGGAGAATTCAGGCATTCAGGTTAAACCACTTAAATCTCTCTTCACATCCTATGCGTGAGAGAGTTTTTTTGTTTTGTTTTTTACAGAAAACATATCTTTTGTCTTCTCTTTTTTTTTAATATGGAAAGTAAATTATCTCCAGGAAGCTTAAAAGTCTTTATCTATATCTCTCCCTCTCTGCCCCCCTAGCCCCCCCTCCCCTCCCAATCCGGCCTGGGAGAACAAAGCTCTCTTTTCATCTGACTTTTTTTTTATAGCTGTTCTATGTGAACATTCTCTTTCGACATTATTACTTCTGAGGAAACAGCACAAAGTAATATTAACACTGCCAGTCCTTCACCTACACCTGGCCTTCCATAAATCACGTTAACCCTATTTGGTGATCCCCCCCCCCCCCCCCGCAGCCAGGGGCTGCTTCAGCCTTTCATGGCGTAACACCCAGTAGGATGAAAAACTGTTTTGTTGGTTTTTTTTTATTTGCTAGGAGTTAAGGGAACGTTTTGAACTGGAATAAATAATAACTCTTCTCCCCCCCCCCCCAGCAGCGACTTCAGCAAATCCTCCGTGTCAGCTATGCATTTGGAAAGTGGGTGGTTTTAAGCGGAATGGGATAACTCGCCACGGCCAGCCCATTGTGGCCAACTTGCCATGGGAAAACAGCCGCGGCGGGTTGGCTGCGACGAATTGGCCGTGGCGAGTCGCCTGCGGCGAATTGTTGGAGATCCAGCTTTAAGGAGCTGATCAGAAAGCCACGTCCTTGTCCTGGTTTATGAGCCACGTTTCGTGGCCCTCACTCGATGGTCAGTTTCTCCCTCTCTTGGTGTTCTTCAGAGCTTCTGAAAAGCACCATCGGAGAATCAGCTGTGGCTCTCCACCGATGGATCTGGGCGCCGAGTAAAGCAAGTGCCATTAAATGTAGATTAGATTGGACTTCGGCTTCATCCCGTAGGGCCTTTCCTGTGTTTTCACAATTAAACCTTCATTAGCTTAATTAGCCCTCTTGAGGTTCAGAGGAGACACATTATTTCTGCAATATGACACAGCTGTGTACACCACCTCATGACAGAGGTGACTCGAGTTTTCAGGAAGATCTAGCTGGAGGGCCACACTCAGCTTCTGGAAAGCACACTTCATCCCACTTGAATGGCAAACCTGGTGGGTTAAAAGGAGCATCCTGGCTCAAAAAACCCCCCAAAACAAACCCCACAATATGTCAATTCCGAAGGATGCAAAAAAGTCTGCATTTACCCATCAAGGTAATATAAAACTCTTTCTCTTCCAGGTTAAAGATTGAGGAACTGGAATCCGAACGAAGACGGTTGGAAGAAGAGAACAGATCTCTGGAAGCACAGCTGGAACAAGCCGCGCTTCGGGTAATGTCTTAAGCGCGCGTGATTTGGCTTGATGAGATGGACTGAGAGGTTTTAACCCTGTTTGATCCCCTTTTTTGGTCCTCCTGAAATTTAATTTCAAGAAGCCGAGGGTTGTCTCACGCTGTTGGTTTTTTATTGCAAGAGTTCACTGGGCATCTCTTAGGAAACCGAAGGGAGCCAGGAGCAGCATCCCACAATTTCTTCCAGAATCTGCCTTTGTCAGGCTGAAGCCTTCATTGTGGGGTGAGCTGGTTTCTGCTTTAGGTTTTTTAAAAAAATGGAATTACGAGCTGCTTCTTACAAGAAGACTTGCTGTATCTTATCTGTTTGGGGACGGTCACACAACGTACTTTGTAAGTCACATACAAAGTCGTAAGTCAGATATAAAGCAAATGGCTGCATTCACATAAATGTTAGTTTCAACCTTGGTTAGGTTTTTTTTGTTTTTTTGTTTTGGAGGAATAAATGATGTGTTACATGAACGCAGACTAGTTAGTTTATGACTCAGTGTACTGTGCAAACCCAGAAGGTGGCCTGATGCCGTACCCAAGTTAAGCCTGTTGGGTGAACCCAACTTTGGAGCACAGAAACCACACGCCCCTTCTGCCTCCTGCATTCCAGAATATTCTTGAACAAAGTTATCACATCTTTTCTGGTGGTCACTTGAAAATGTATAGGTGCCTATACCTTTCATACCTTAGACAAGGGGTAGGTAACCTTGGCTCTTTTATGACTCGTGGACTTCAACTCTCAGAATTCCTGAGCCAGCACGGCTCAGCTTGGAAACCTCCCTTTCCCCTCACCATGGCTGGCTCAGGAATTCTGGGAGTTGAAGTCCACGAGTCATAAAAGAGCCAAGGTTGCCTACCCCTGCCGTAGACATTAGCATTCATCTACTCCAGGGGTCTCCAAACATGGCCACTTTAAGAGTTGTGCTGGCTGAGGAATTCTGGGAGTTGAAGTCCACAAACCGTGGCCAAATCTGGAGACTCCTGATCAACCATAACAGCTTTCTTCAACTTATTAAAAAGCATATATTTTTACAACAAATGGATCTCCATCTGTGAGCCATGGTGGCGCAGTGGTGAGAATGTAGTACTGCAGGCTACTTCTGCTGACTGCCAGCTGCCTGCAGTTCGACGGTTCGAAACTCACCGGCTCCAGGTTGACTCAACCTTCCGTCCTTCCGAGTTCGGTAAAATGAGGACCCAGATTATTGGGGGCAAGAGGCTGACTCTGTAAAACCGGTTAGAGAGGGCTGTAAAGCACAGTGAAGCGGTACATAAGTCTAAGTGCTATTGCTATCTACACCATACCAACCAGTCTAGACCATCAGAGACTTAAGTTGGCATCACTCCATGCCATCATGTGACTCTTTTCTAACCCAATAAAAGACAGCAATGGGCAAAGAAAGGGTTCCAAGGAGATCCAGTGAGATTCCAGGTCTTCTCCTGATCTTCTCCCCTTCTTGCTGCTGCTACTTATGTCTTGTAAGAATACCTCCTTAGACCTCTTACGGGAGTGTAAACTAGATCTCACCTTCCTAACCTGCTCACTCTTCCTCCTACATCATGTAGAATTATGGACATAATCCTGTTCCTTTGTCCAGAAAAATCAAGCCAATTTTCACTCCTACTCAGTACTCAAAACTGGCTTTCTTCCATGTCATCCCAGAAACTTATGGAACAGAGGCTGACAGCCTATAGTAGCACCTGTCAGGGTTCAGAGGTGGCCTGCTGTCACATGAAGGGGATTCTGTTCTGGTTTGTCTTTGCTGAGAGTCTTGTCTTGTCTTCCAGCAGATCTTTGATCATCTCATCTGCACTGGTGGCCCCAACAGCCATCTGTGCATCGGGATTCTCGTCTCTGCTCCGAGCGTGACTTTTATCTTAGGTCTGCTGGAGTTAAGGGAACATCCTCTGATTTGTCTGCTCTGGATGAGCGACTGTATATATTTCTTCTTGGTCAAGTGTAATTTTGTAAACCTCCAAGTATTGTTTTCCGATCTAAGAAATCCTTCAACCGTTAAACCTGTTTTTGTGAAGATGGATATTATGCTGTTGATTATGCCTTTCAGCCTTTCCTCTTACGTCCTCCCGTTCTCTTGTTTTCTTTTTCCTAGCTCAGATAATATAATGTCTCTCAAATATTGGGGGGGGGGGCATTGTAAGTGGTGGAAACATCTTAAGTTTTACTCCTCTAACTTTTTTCTGTTGACGACGGACCACCGAGCTCGGTTTCTAGAACTGTGAGTCCATATCTTCCTTTTACGAAAACATCATTTCCCATTTCTGTTCGGGGTGATTTATTTACAAAATCTGGCTCTGTAGTAGAGGATGAATGTTCATAAGTCAAGTGCACCGTGTTTTGCTAAGCATAACTCATTCGTAGTTCCACAAGGCCGACAAGGTAGGTCACCATTATTCCCATTTTGCAGGTGGGGTTCTCAGTCTGAGAAGATAAATGAGTTGTCCACAGTCAAGTGGTGAACCGGGGTGGCCAAGCTGGAGTTTGAATTCTGTTCCTCAAGTGCAGCCCCAACTCCGTTCACATCCACGGGAGATAGACTGGATGCTCACCTCTCGCAATGATCACGTTACGAAGGGACAGCCCCACACTGGGTCCACATTTCCATAATTCTATTTGAGCAGCTGTGCACTTCAAGAGGTGTCTTACTATGGCTCAAAGACTGGGCACCTCCGATTCATGGAGCTGTTTGGAAACCGCTCGGTAGTTGACTTGCTAGCACCGGGTAGGTGTGTATGCCTCCTTTGAAGTGTAGCCAAAATGTATCTTAAGAACATGAACGTTGTGGAACTACTGGCTGGAGAGATAGCATTCCTACAGACCGTGGACGGTGTGGAGCTTGGGGGCCACAGTGTTGTGTTATGGGGTTCTTTATATCTAGCCCCACTGTATGAAATTAAAAGGTTTATGAAGGTCCCATCTAGCAGTAGGTCTTGTAAGAACAGAACAAAGCCTGTTTTTCATGAAGAAAAGAAGTAAGGGGGATGAGCTAGCTACATCACACACACACACACACACACACACACACACACACACACACACACACAGCGCTCATGGTGATTGTGTGTACTCTTTCTTTCCTGTCTATCATCTGCTTTTTAAGCCTTTCTCATTGAGAACCTAGGTCTGCTTTGTATTAAATCAAACCTTGTTCTGCTCAGAATGCTCTTGTCGCTCTCCTTTCTCCCAGATGGGCCAAATGTAGACTCCTAGGGCTGGAAGGGACCTCAGAGGTCTTCTAGTCCACCCCACCCCCTCCTCAAGACAGGAGACCTTATACCATCCCAGACAAAAGGCTCTCCAGTCTATTTTTGAGAACCTCCAATACTTCAGCACTTACTATTCCTCTGGGACATTTGCAACCGGAAGCATGCAAAGGGAGACCTGGAGTACACTTGGAAGTGAGTGTGAACTTCACAAGCAACGTCAGTCAAAGACCGAAGCTCTCCGTTGTAAAACATCCACTCAAAAGCTAGTAGGTTCAATATCCACTTGAGTCAACAGGCTGAAGTGCGCATTAAAGGCACCAAGGTTGGCTTGCTCAGTGGAAAAGATCAGAAGTCGTTACAGGTTAAGCCTCGATTTGTGCCACAACGCCATTATTGTGTGGTGGGTTACTTTCTTTTAACTTCCTTCCTTCCCTCCCCTTGCTCCTCCTGTTCCACAAAGATGGCTTCATTTGAAATTACCCAGATTTCAGACACGGCATTGATTTTTATCTTGACACCTATTAGAGGTGAATCAAATCTTTCTTTTATTGGCAATTCCCAGGGATTTGGCGGAGGGGGGGGGGAGAAGGGGAGGCGAAAGGAATGACAGCTCTGCTAAAACAAGAGCATCCCGAGTGCTTTTACCAAGCAACGCTTAGCGATGAAGCCTGTCACCTGCTTCTCCTTTAATTGGGTTCCTGTCTCCAGAAGGGAGATGAAAGTCTTGGGTTTGATGTTTTGATGCCCCGGTCTCCGAGGAGCACTTAGAGCAGCGATAGTTCCTTAGGAGGTTACAAGCTCATTTGTTTCACATTTCACGTCCCGGTCCTTGACGGAAGAAGATGTCAGTCCCCAGCGCTGGACCAGTGTAGTCAAGCTCTGAGTGAGGTTGTGGTTTTGCTGGTCAAGTTAGAAGGCTTAGCTCAGCCCTTAAGAGTCCAGATAGGACAATCAAAAGGACACTGCTGACATCTGCCTCTGATGGGGATGGTACAAACCTCCCTGCTTTTATTTTAATTGCTCCGTTCCGTTGCCCGCTTCTAAGGGAAGGAACCCGAGAACATATATCTGCTCTTTGCTGATCAAACTTTCTTAAGTCTTGGAAGCGTCAAGCCACCCAGGAAAATAGGACAAAGACATCTAAAGAAATAGCCAAGGGAGAGGTTCTGTTCTAACCATGGTGTGATTTAATAGGGACGCACCATTCCCAAGAAACAAGCATGGATACCCATAAAGTTCATTAGCTAGGTCATCGGGTTTGTAGACTGTAACTTACAAAAACAGTCCTGGGCACTTCAGGCTGATTGGGCAGGGAGAGAGAGTAACTGTAGGAGATGGCCAGGCTGAGCCTGAGGGAGGGGTCAAGCGTGTCATAAGTCTTGAGCGCTTTAGTGCCCACAAGAGATCTAAGTCCAGCCCTTCTTGAATTCCATTGACTCTTATTTACCAATTTGCTTTGACCATTAGTAATTCAGATTTTTATAGAGAGCTTTAGCATACAATTATATCTATATCTACCAATGAATTGCCTAGACTCCTGATTTCCCGTGTTTGACATTAGTCTCTCCACAGAGTTATTTCTTGATTTGCTATTGCTTCGAAGCTGCCCTGAGTGGAACCTCAGATATTGTCAAGTATAAAACTGTGGCTGCTACATGCCTCTGCGTTTCAACCTGCCTTTAGATAAAGGGAGTGGGAGGTGTTACTTTCAAGTGGGTAGATGGAGAAACAAAGCTTCTTCGATTCAGCTGCAGACAAGCCTGAAGCCTTGTCAAGGACAACAGAACAGATGTGGATTTGAAACAGACGGTTCCCATAACAAAGTGAACTTGTTTATATGGACTACGTAAGAATATTGGGGTTTGGCTGGGAAAACTATTGTTTCAGTCCATGAACTGGTGTGGGAACCTCAGTTAGTTTTGCTTCAACAATAGCCATGCAGTGTATTCAATAAACTAAGATTTTTGGAAACTGAATTAATATGGAGTTTTATTTGGATTCTCGAACTGGATGTTGACATATATTGGCCAATCACGATTGGCCAAAGGTGGATGGGTGTTTCCAACTTGGTTAAAAGCAGGGTTGTCTTCCACTGCTTGTGGTGGCTGTGAGCGGATGAATGAAAGTAGGGGGATAGTAATTGAGGCCTGATATTCGTCGTGGGGGACATCAGTGAAATAAAAAAAGATTTGCCAACGGTGCAGTTTGCATGTGGCTAAATTCAGTAATAGTCTTACTAAAATTGATGCAAGGTTTAGCTGAGTCTGTTGCTTTGGAACTCCATCTGATCCCCCAGTGGTGCAGCCCTATCAAATCATACCATTGTTAGCAAATTTATTTATTTATAGAAGGGTGATTGCAGTGCAGTGTTATCCAGACACCCCACTTTCCTAGCTGTTTGTCCATTGCGACACAAGCACACGCTCGATGTTCTCCTGGTCTGCAGAGAAGGAGAGAGATTAAGAAGAGACTCACGTGATTCAGCCTGGCTTTTGAATCAATCGCATGCTAGGAACTGTACAGAAAGAGGACGCTGAAGAGGATCAAATTGGCCCTTCAGGGCTCGTAGCTTCATTTCATTTCATTCCTTTATTTCATTCCTTTATTCTGTTTATATCCCCCTGCAATCTAATCGAGTCACGGCAGTTCATTTGCTCCAGAGGAACCTAATTTGAGATCCATATTCACTCCTAAATAAAATAAAAAGGTTCCGTTTTCCTGAGTCATCCTCGGGCTCCGTCGCTGAAATACGGGTCACCGCTGACGCCTCAAAGCCTTTTCCTGCACTAAATATTTCGCTCTTGTCTCACCTGCAACTTCAGTGTCTCGTGCGGCTGGGAATCGGTGTAGGTGCTCACCTTTCTAAAAATATCAGTGGAATTTCAGGGCTCTGGAATATGCGTGGAGATGAGTTTAATCCTAGGAGTTTGGAATGGCAGCTGACATACAGGGATGGCGCTGGTGGGAGAGGCCCGTGGAGTTGACGTTCTTCAGGATTTAGACCTGATGTAAATTTGGCTTGACTTCAGAAGTTGGGGGTGCTACATCACCGGAGGTTTTTAAGAAGAGACAAGACAGCCACTTGTCTGGAATTGTGTAGGATCTTCTGCTCGAGCAGGAGGTTAAACTAGAAGACCTCCAAGGTCTCTCCCAAACTGTGTTCTGTTATCTTTATGCGTTCTGCTAAGTTGACGGAATGATCTGATATTAAGTACATTCATGAATTTGGGATGAGTTGACGGTTAAGAAAATAGTTGGGCAGATAGGAAAAATAATTGCCCAATGTTTGTTTTTCCTTCTGTCTGGCTCCAAATTTGGTATTAGCAAGTGATGAAACCAATAGTGATGTTGGTTGAGAGCAAGTCTCTATAACACCTGATTGCATTCAGACTCTTGGCTTGTGAGAGACAGCTTGAATTATGCCTGGGGTCTCCATCCACCTCCTCTCCCCCCCCACATGTCTCTTACCACCCCCGCAGTTTCTGACACCTCACTGTGGGCCGCATTGATTTTCCTTCATCCCTATAAAAGTTTGTCGTGTGGATATTACTCACTGCTCAGATCTTCACAGCTCATAAAAATCTCAGGTTATAGAAAAGACCAGAAATTTTGGGAGTTCCTGGGTGGTGGCAGACCGTGCAGCCTAAATCTCCAGTTTGGGAGAATTGAGAACCATGGAACTTAACAGGGGAAGGGGAAGTTAAATTATTGAAACCAAAGAGCACTGCGGGAGAAGAGCAGGCAAATTTGGAGGAAGGCGTTAAATGTGTCATTAGCTTAGAGTCCTTATGTTGCCACAAATGATCTAGGTACAGTCCCCTTTAATTCTGTTGACCTTTAGCAGATACGAACTTTAGTTGACTTGATTCTTGTGTGGAGGCTTGAACGATACCTCCTAAATTGCAACTTAACATATGGTCTTGATCCTTGGTGCCTGATGGGGGCCACATTATTCTGTATTCTTCCCTGGTCTCCCTTTAAGGGTCATTGGAGGAGAACCAATGCAGTAGCTGGCTGGCTTTTCTGCGGTTGGGTCTTGGATCCAGAGAACATGCAGGTTGGCCTCCAGCTTGTGTTGTTTTCCGTGCGCGCACAGACAAACACAGACGTAACTGGTATAATGGGTTTGTTAATCTTCCCCTGCAACTCCCTTCATCAAAAACTCAGAACTGTTCCAATTAAGTCCATCCACAAGCAGACCAATGCTAGGCCACAGAGCAATGGCCAGTGAGTTTACAAGGCACTTGAAAGTTTCCCAATCAAAATAAACCCTCCAGGCAAGAGTCAACCCACAGTACAAGAGGGTTCACCAGGCACAATCTCAAGGCACAATCCAAGTCAAGACACTTTGGTATCAATCCAAAGCAAGGCAAGAATCACAATGATCAGAAAACACACAGCTAGGAAATAAACACATCGCTTCTATCGGACTGCTGCGCTAAATAGCCAGCTTCTGGTGCCGCCCATCAAGAAGGGCGAGGCTTTCTCCTTCTGAGTCACCTGGCTGACCTTCTCTGCTCCTGCCTTTTTTCTGCCCTACCTGTTCTTGGATCAGGTGCAGAAGGCAGTTCCTCATCACTGGCTGGCTGCAGTTCCTCATCACTGGCTGTCCTGATGCAACTGTGCTTGAGCCAATTCCCTCTCAGACGTCTGCTCGGAGCCATTAACCAACTCCTCTCCTGACGTGCCCCAAACGGGTTCATCCTTCTCCCAGCTGACATCTGGAGAGGCATCTGGGAAAGCGTCCGGGAGAGTCATCACACCGCTTGACTTCTCTTGAAGTTGTTTGGCTGAGCTGCATCCTGCCAGCTTTTCTCCTTCCCTGCTCATCCCTCCTTGAAGGGAAGCGGGGAACTGGAATTCCGGATAGAAAGGAGTGATCAAATCACGACTGTGAAGCGAAGCGACAGGAAACGCTTCTCGAGAGTGCTCAATTAGTCTTCATTTCTTCAAGCAGTCCTGTGTTTACAGGCCAACGATGGCTGGTGAAGTGGTTCCCTACACAAAGGCAGCCCGCCTTCCTCCTCTCCTTCGCTCTTCAGAGAGGGAGGCAGAAATGAAATCCTTAAGGTCCCACGGCTGCTTCAAGGAAGATTTATTTTAAAATCAGAGGCACTTCGATTTAATTGGATCCATACGGTCCGGAGGGAACTTGATGCAGTTGGGGGTACCTGCAACCGGTCGATGAGATGGCAGGAGACAAAGCAACCTGGTCTTGAAAATTTCCAAAATTATGATACACAATAATTTATATTGCCATTGCAAGATACTCTTCTTTGGTAAATCCCGTGATATTTTCCAAAATATTATTTTAGCTGGATTCACGTCCAAGAGACAATTAACTTTCTCCTCTCTATCATACCTATCAGAGAAGGTTATAAAACCACACAGTAATATGTATCATTAGGATTTTCTCTGATATTGGATAGAAAAATACGCTTCTGGGGATTGCTTGCACTCTTCATTCTTTGTCTAGTACGAGATATTTTTATGACTTTTCTCTTGTCTATCCTACTTTTCAAATCCATGGAGATTGTTTTGCAAGGAGCTGTAGATTCCGATCCGCCTACGGTCTGAAGCACAGGTTCTTTTTAATTCCCGTAATTCAGTTTTCAATCACCGAGGACCCTGTTTGAAAGACGCTTTTCTGTAATATCTTTACGGCAGGATTGTCCAAGCTTGGACTGGGGAATTCTGGGAGTTGAAGTCCATAAGTCTTAAAGTTGCCAAGAGAACTTGAAGTTGTTCAGTGAATCCCTGAAGTTGTTAAGCTGGTAACCCAGTTGGACACCCCCGCCTGACGATGTCAGGTGATAGATTAGAATTGACAAATACATGCCATCATTCTCTGGGCTGATGTAATAGACTAGTATACAGCTGGTCCTCAAATTACAACAATTCGTTTAGTGACTGTTCAAGGTCACAAGGGCACTGGAAAAAGTGGCTTACGACTTGTTTTTCACACTTACAACCGTTGCAGCATCCCCGTGGTCACGTGATCAAAATTCAGACATTCAGATGACTGACTCATATTTATGACGGTTGCAGCGTCCCAGGCTCACGTGATCTCCTTTTGCGACCTTCTGATCAGCAAGGGGGAGGGATGCCAGGTTTCACTTGACAACCCAACCGTGTTACCAGCTTAACCACTTCCACGAGTCACTTAACGAGCGTGACAAGACAGGTTGCAAAATGGGATGAAGCTGGCTTAACAAATGTCTCTCTTAGCAGCGGAAATTGTGACCGTAAGTCGAGGACTCCCTGTAATAAGTCACTCTTTCAAGGTGACCCTTCCGGTCAATGCTTATCTTGTGTCTTTCACACACACACACACCCCGCAACAGCACAACCCAGCCTCTCTCCACCTTTGAGAATTAAAAGAGGCTGCATGGCAACCGGGCTCCTGCCTCAATCAGTATGCAGCCTATGCTGATGTGACTGTTGAAACGAAAAGCACCTTGGTTAAAAGATTAGGTTGATGAGGACTAATTACAAATTATCAGAAGCTAAAAATACTCAGCAGGGAATCAGAGGATCTTTTTTTAAAAGAAAAAAAGAAAAAAAAAGAAGGAATATAAACAGGGGAGCAAGAAATGGTAAAGATGTGCCTCTCCGCAGATTCTTCAACACAAGTGTTTATCTTGATGTATCCATCTTTGTCCTTTAAATTAAGACGTTTGCTTTTTTTTTTTTGTAAATTTTATTTTTATTCTATCAAATGGGTTACTCCTGCTAATAATTGAGAAAAGTGAGATCCACTGCATGGGGACACAGGGCATGGGAATAGAGTAGATATTTCAATTATTTCTGAAATTGGGTTTCCAATAACCAGTCCTTTAAGTCATATTTGTCCAGGAGATTACTAGACAATCAAAATCTCTTTCCCCTAAGGAAGGTGGAATTGAAATGGCGCTGAAAAACGTGGCTCAGGATTGTGTTTTACACCTAGCGTTCATTGCAGCCTCCCCGTGGCCACTTGATTAAGAAAAAAAAAGTCAAATTGCCAACTGACTCGTATTTACGATGGTCATAGTCTCCCGGGGTCACGTGATCCCCTTTTGCGACCTTCTGACAAAGCAAAGTCAATGGGGAAGCCAGATCCACTTCACAACTGTGTTACCAATTTAAATACCGGTTCACTTAACAGGTGTGGTACGAAAGGTCATAAAACGGGGGCAAAGCTCCCTTAGCAACTGTCTCGCTTAGCAACCTAAAGTTTGGGCTCAAGGGTTGGTTGTAAGTCAAGGACTACCTCTATAGCTTTGTGCTTCTTCTGTTTTTCTCGTAGTTGTTCCCCTAGCACAGAACAAAACTGTGGGAAGCAATGGGGCTTCTCCGTAACCCTTTGGCTCTTTTTTTAGCTTCTTAGATCTTGCTCAAGCTTTTATTCCATAACCTTGTTGCTTTCGATTTTCTATTTCTGTGGTTTAAAAGAAAACACACGTTTTTTTGGTCTTGCGTTGTTCTTTTCTTTTGGTTTCCACCTCGGCCATATTTTCCTTTCCTGGGATATGTTGACGGTAAACCCTTCATAATAAGAATCCTTCCTCCATTAATCGTCCATCTTAGGGAAGATTTGCTTTCTTGGCTGTCTGTCTCCAAGTCTTGTACACAGTCTAAGAGAAGGGGGGGGGGGGAGAAATAGAATAAAGGAGAAGCAGAGATGTATAAAAGCTATAATCGAAATGAATTAAAGTTTCTGGTAACTTTTAAATGGGGAATTGCCCGGCATTCCAGTTCTGCAGTAAATCAAAGAACACAATTTTCTCCCGAGTTGAATTCCATTCTGAAGGAAGACAAGTGGTCTGTTCTTTTTAGAGTTATCAAGCTGGATTTTTGGTGATCCCCAAAATGTGTTTGGTTCCAGGGACCGGTTTTGGTAGAAAATTTGTCTTCCACGGACTGTAAGGGGGGGGTGTTCATGCACGCATCATAGATCCTGTGCATGCACAGATTAAGCTTTGCTCGTCTGCTGCTTGTGCAGCCCGGTTTCCAACAGGCAGCACAGCCTAGCGGTTAGGGTCCCCTGTTCCAGACTCCATTATTCTTAGGAAGCTAGCATAGCAAGGAAAGAGTTGGCCTCAGCTTTTTGCTTATGGTTTAGATATAGAGGGATCATAGAATCTTAAGGCTGGAATGGATCTTGAAGATCTTCTAGTCCAGGCTTCTTCCAACTTGGCCCTTTTATAACTTGTGGACTTCAACTCCCAGGATTCCTCAGCCAGGCTGAGGAATTCTGGGAGTTGAAGTCCACAAGTCATAAAAGGGCCAAGTTGGAAGTCCCCTGTTCCAATCCAAGCCCTGGTCTAAGGAAGATATGGAAGATAAATTGACACCTAGCTTATGAGACTAGCGCGCAAATGCCCGTCACCTCTTTGTTTTCTGTTGTGTGCGTTTTTATTCATCCACGTCCTCCTGATTTAATCTCGGGCAAATTATACAACGTTGTTTGTATAGAAGAATATGTGCTCTCTACCTTTGATGCTAAATAATAACAGGGTTTAGTAGTAGCTACAGGCAGACTAATAAAAAAGTAAGTATCCAGTCTCCTCTTTTGAGAGGCAGAAACGGGTGATATGATAATTTCATTGGATTAGTGTCGGTTGAAATTGAAGGAAGGTTTAACCATTTTCTTGAGCTGCGTGGCAGACGCAGGGAGGAGATTTTTGAGTCATATAGAAAATTAGATAAGAATGCTAATACTACCGTCGCTTTGGGCAAGATGTTCAGTCACAAGTCTTTAGCGCATCACGCTGTGGTTGACAAAAAAGCCTTTTCTACTTAGCTTCCTTCTTCTCAGTGGGATTTATAAGTTGCTCATAATAGCTAGAATAGAATAGAATAAGAAGAGTGGGAAGGGACCTTGGAGGTCATCTAGTCCAACCCTCTGTTCAGGCAGGAAACTCTATACCATTTCAGACAAATGGTTCTCCAGTCTCTTCTTAGAAACTTCTGGTGTTGGAGCATTCACAGCTTCTGGAGGCAGGCTGTTCCACTGGTGAATTGTTCTCACTGTCAGGAAGTTTCTCCTTAGTTCCAGGTTGCTTCTCTCCTTGATTAGTTTCCATCCGTTGCTTCTTGTCCTGCCTTCAGGTACTTTGGAGAAGAGCTTGACTCCCTCTTCTTTGGGGCAGCCCCTGAGATATTGGAAGACTGCCATCATGACACTCCTAGTCCTTCTTTTCATTAAGCTAGACCTACCCAATTCCAGCAACCGTTAATCAAATGTTTTTGCCTGCAGTCCCCCGATCAGCTTTGTTGCTCTTCTCTGCACTCTTTCCAGAGTCTCAACATCTTTTTTTACATTCTGGTGACCAAAACTGGATGCCGTATTCCAAGTGTGGACTTACCAAGGCCTTGTAAAGTGGTATTAGCAAGGCTTTCTCTCCAAGCTTCTGTTCTTAGAAGGCAACAGGGATGTTGATTTGGAGGTCGTAGAATGGGTGTGGTCCATGCCGATGGACTACCCATTTTTCTTGAAGGACCTTCTTGAGGAGAAGCGATCAGGCCAATTCTTCAACCTCATCCTTGAAGACAGGACTGAGATAATGTCATTTCGGTGCAACCTGCTCTGTCTTGGCACCTGGCATGGTGGTGAAGATGTCAAACCAGACCTGGGAGTCTCAGCTGAAGTTGGCCAACAGTCACTGGTACTTCTCAAATTACAATGCTTTGTTTAGCGACCAGGGTTACAGTAGCACTCAGAGCTATTGTCAACACATGCCAGTAGCCAAAGGTCCAGATTTTGACCCAATGATTATGGGATCGTGGCCATGATTGTAATGTGAGGACCGGTGGCAAGTCACTTTTCTCAATACCATTGTAAATTTGAATGGTCGTTAAATGGATAAAGTCGAGGGCTGCCTGGAACCGTTTGTCAACCGATTGACTTATTCTGGAGAGAAACAGCTGAGGGGCCCCAAGTCGTGATCCTGGTATTGATTGGGCTTCCACTAGGAGTGCTTAGAAATTCGGGTTTTGCCCTGAAGTTCTTCTCTTCAATGTCCCACTTTATGTTCAAGATGGGCGTAGTTCTCTGAATGAAGATAACTTCTCTGTTTGGGGGAGGAAAAAAATAAAGAAGAAGAAAGAAAGAAAATAACGTTCCTGGAGGCTGCCTTTGAATAGCTTGGAAAGAGCAAAGCCGCTTTTGAGTTTGCAGAAATTCTGATAAGATCATTGTATTTCCCTCTGCAAATGCAGTGTTGGAGTCTTTGCTAATGAGTTTCTAGCTCTGTCTGACAAGTAAATTCAATTCCCCAGGTTGCAGAGGGAAAGAGAAATGAAGAGAGATTTTTTTTTCATCTTTAAAAGGCACATTCAAACCTCGGTACTGAAGGGATGGAGAAGATGCTTGCTCAGACCCTGGTTCATTGATGGAGAGGCTCCCGTCCCGGTTTCGGATAGGAAGCACCGGTGCAGCTCACCATCCTTAAAAGATCCTTTATGAATAAATATAGATCCCTTTGAGAGCTGTATGCAATGAAATTTCATTTTAATGTATGCTGATTAGTGCACATTCAAAGTGACAATAAAGTTATTATTCTATTCTATTCTATTCTGTTCTGTTCCGTTCCGTTCTACTCTACTCTACTCTACTCTACTCTACTCTACTCTACTCTACTCTACTCTACTCTACTCTACTCTACTCTACTCTACTCTACTCTACATTCCATTCTATTCCATTCCATCCCCATCATTCTATTCTACTCTACTCTACTCTACTCTACTCTACTCTACTCTACTCTACCCTACCCTACCCTACCCTACCCTACCCTACCCTGTTCTGTTCTGTTCTGTTCTGTTCTGTTCTGTTCTGTTCTGTTCTGTTCTGTTCTATTCTTCTAGGTGTCCCAGGATAATATTGTAGGATCCAGAGTCGGTCACTGGGACCAAAGCTTTAATCTTCCAAGCTTTCAGGCTTGTTCCCTGGTGATGGGCTTCAGCCCAAGCCCAAAAGCTTGGAAGATTAAGTCTTTGGTCCCGGTGACTGACTCTGATTGGATCCCACAATATTATCCTGGGACGCCTATCTTTATTCTTAAACACAACCGTGTTACTCCTTTAAATACTGCAGGGATACAGTTAACAACCGTGGCATGAAAGGTTGTAAAATGGGGCCAGGTTCACTTAACACCTTTCTCGCTTAGCAACATAAATTTTGGACTCTATGGTAGTTGTAAGTTGAGGATCACCTGTGCAATTGTCAGGGCCCGCCAGAAGAAAGATTTAGCCTGCTGGAGGAGGATATAGCCTTACCTCTTCCAGCCTTTCTCTCTCTCTTTTTTTTCCCCCCCATCCAAACCAGATTTTGCTTTCGTGGCAGGATGGAATAAAACGTTGCAGGATGGAATTAACGGCTTGGTCATGTTCTACTGCAGCGATGGAAGAACGAGCACACGATTAAAACAAAAACAAAAAACAAAAAACAGGATTGTAGTCACGCTCCGATGCGGTGCCTGTGTTCAGCCCATGGAGGGTGGTTTATATTTCCTGGATTATTCTGCGTATCTTCTTGAAATCGCCCTCTGATGAAATCCTGGCACTTCAGCCATCCCTCCAGGCTATCAGCACAGAGCAATTTTGGTCCCCAGAGGAAAGCCGTGTCCTGGCATACAAAACAGACGCCGCCGAGGAGCAAGGAGGCCCACGGCTCCTAATGATGAAGCGGGCGGCGGAGATAAGGGCATGCAAAGCGAAATGACAGCAGAATCTGCCTAAGTGAGATGCATTGGCAGTCAGACCCAATAAGGCTAAAGAGATGTAAAAGTTTGAGATCAAAGGCCTTTCCCTCTGAGCCGTTTTAATGACCTCGCAGGTCCTTCTGATGCAAAGCGAGACGGGGGGGGGGGTGTAGCGCAAATCCTCCGCCCTGCAGCCCATTTGCAAACTTCTTAAGCGGCCCATTGATCATCTCTAAGAGGCTTTGGATCGGTGGATATTGAACTAAAGGTAAATGGGAAGAGGACCAAGGCTTGGGCATTGATTGAAATGAAAGGTCAACAACATTTGAAGGCGAAGACTTGGCCTTGCAGGATCTGGCGTTGGGAAGGAAAGATCTTGAGGAACGTGCTTTTAGGAAGGAGAAGAGCCAGCAAGTTCTTATCAGCCCATTGATCATGTCTAAGAGGCTTTGGCATTGAACTAAGGTAGCAGGGAAGAGGACCACAGCTTGACCTCTGCTTGAGATAAAAGCTCAGCAACATTTGAAGGCAAAGACTTGATCTTGAAGGGCCTGGTGCTGGGGAGAAAGGATGCTGAAGAACGTGCTTTCAGAAAGGAGAAGACCCAGCATTGGACTTAAGATGCTGAGGACCATATCTTCATGGAGTCTCTGTCCACCAGCACTACCTGGAACCAGGAACTGCCTTATGGGGCACCCACCTGGCTCGGGGGCAGACCTGATCAAGGCTCTGGTGAGAACTTCAGTTCTGACTTCTTCTGCCCATTCTGGCTCTTGATCTTCTGACACTGAGGGAGACTCCTCCGTCTAGTTCACAACTCCTAAGGCGAGTGTTCCCTTAAGTGCTTGTTATTAGTGCCTCTCATCTGCTTCACGCAAAGACCTGATTTTGAAAATGGCACGTCCCTGAAGAGCTGCTGAGCTTCCAGGAGTTGGTGACCCAGTTATACAGGTTCTCTTGCAAGCTGCATGGGGTAAATGCCATCCATGTCAGACAAGCTACGCTAGCAATATTTAATTACAGGGGGAGATAGAGGGTGCCCAGTCCTCTAAGCCTAGCTGTGTAAATGTCTTTTCTCTTAACTCCATCTCATCTCTCCTCTCCTCTTTGGGTCCTTCTCAATCTATCCAGGTAGACCAGATTAGGAAAGCAACACCATATAGGTCAGGAGTTCTTTTTTTTATTAATTTTTTTAAATCCCATTTATATCCTGCCCTTCTCCAAAGACTCAGGGCGGCTTACAATCTAAAGCACAAATCAATGTGCTTAGCAATAGCCTTCATTCTATGTATATGCCTGCTTGTTAGGGCTTTTCTCCCCCCCCCCAAGCGGCATTATTACAAAGTCAGCTTAATTGCCCCCAACAATCTGGGTCCTCATTTTACCTACCTCGGAAGGATGGAAGGCTGAGTCAACCTTGAGCCTGGTGGGACTCGAACCTGCACTAATTGCAGGCAGCTGGTGTTCCTTAAGGAGGCATTAGCCCACTGCTCCACCAAGGCTCTGTAAAGCTGTAGTAACAAAACCATGTAGGTCTGAATGCGCTTCTGCCTTCTATCCCTTTATCTTCACATGAACCAAGGAGATGCTCGTCTGACAGCTTCACATTAGCTTCTTGGCCTGGGTTCAAGGCCCTTTGATCCAGTGGTTAGCTTGATGGTGTCTCTTTCATGGGGCACTTAGTGCCCTCTGAGCTTAGTTGTTTTCTTACAGATGTTTCATTACCCAACTGGGCTACATTATCACTGCTCAAAGGGAATGGGGTTTGCAGAGTGGAAGAGAAGAAGGGCAGGAGAAGAGGAGGACTGTGGGGTCCTTGGTGCTCTCTGAACCTTGGTTGCTTTGTTGCAGACATTTCACTATCCAACTAGGTAATGTCATCATTAGTGCTAGAAGGGAATTGGGTGTGCGGAATGGAGAAGAAGGAAAATGGAGGAGGAGAAGGACTGTGGGGTCCTTGGTGATCTCTGAACTTGGTTATTTTCTTGCAGATGTTTCATTACCCTACCAGGTAACATCAGTGCAAACCCCTGATTCCCTTCTAGCACTGATGACGTTTCCTAGTTGAGTAGCCAAACATCTGCAAGAAAACAAACTCAGAGGGTACCACGGACCCCACAGTTCAACCCTCAGCTACAAATATTCTCTTCTGTTACTGTCTCTTCCTCCTCCTGCCTTCCATGGTCTCTACAGAAGTCCTTTAGCTCATGAATGGGTGGTCCACCTCACAGAACTAATAGTACCCAGTGATATTGTCCAGAGTTTACTCCTTGTCCCATCAGGCTACCATGAGGCCAATTGACCGCTGAAATCTGAAACGCCCAAGTGAACGTCTGTATTTCCAGAATTGCTTCTCTCCTCCTCATCTCGGTCTGTAGCACACAGTCTGTTGATAGCGCTAGTCGGTAGCCTTCGGACATAGATTTCTTCCCTGTCTCACTTCTCTGGAAGATAACTACTTTTCCATGTGTGAAAACGCTCCACCCGCAAGCTTGCATTTTTCACAGCTTTAAAGGAGCATCTCAAAAAGCTTCTTTCTTTATGCATCCTCTAGCTTTGTCAAGCAGCTGGAAGTGCAGAAGACTTCTGTGGCCAAATTGTCCATGCGTGGGCTACAGGAGTCTCTATGAGTTGGACATCTGCAAAGATCATAATAAGCTGGGGATGGATGAGTTGCCTTGCTTGCCCAGAGGTTGCACAGACCATCTTGTTTTCCTCTGCCTGGGGTGGACCATTGTGAATCAGGAAGGGTTGGTGGGTTGGTTTTGAAAGGGAAGTGACGAATCTGTCATATTTTGAGCGATGTCACTGTTAGGCACAAAACCATTGAAATTTAGCCTTAAATATTCTTTCCGATGCAATTCCATTCCTCCTCCCCCCTAAAACCCTTCAATTTCCTTTGTTATACAAGACCAAGAAGCCTTGGCATGAGTCAGCCTTGAGCCCTTCAGCTCCAGAAGAGTCTTCTAGTCCCAACCCTGCTCAGACAGGAGACCCTATACCATTTCAGACAAATGGTTGTCCACTCTTTTTGAATCTTTCAGTGATGGAACACCCACAGCTTCTGAAGGCAAGCTTCAGTTCACTAGTTAATTGTTCTGATGTTTAGGAAATTCCTCCTTAGCTCTAGGTTGCTTCTCTCCTTGATTAGTTTCCATCCGTTGCTTCTTGTCCTGCCTTCGGGCGCTTTGGAGAAGAGGTTGACCCCATCTTCTTTGTGGCAGCTCCTTAGATATTGGAACACCACTAGTCCTTTTTTGCATTAAACTAGACGCAGTGGCTCAGTGGGTTAGGACGCTGAGCTTGTCGATCAGAAGGTCGGCAGTTTGGCGGGTCGAATCCCAAGTGCCGCGTAGCAGAGTGAGTGCCTGTTACTAGTCCCAGCTTCTGCCAACCTAGCAGTTCGAAAGCACGTAAAAATGCAAGTAGAAAAATAGGGACCACTCCGGTGGGAAGGTAACAGCGTTCCATGCACCTTTGGCATCCAGTCATGCCGGCCACATGACCACGGAGACGTCCTCAGACAAGCGCTGGCTCTTCGGCTTTGAAACGGAGATGAGCACCGGCCCCTAGAGTCGGAAACGACTAGCACGCGTGTGCGGGGGAACCTTTACCTTTACCTTTTAGACAATAAAACTATTCCTACTCAATACTTAAACCAAGCTGGCTTTGAACAAACTCTTTCAGGGTTGAAATAGTGGGTAATAGACCAACATCTTCAGGGAATCCAGACATGCAACCCTGAATTATATCCTCAAGCTTAGTTGGAAGATTTCTTTTGTGACAGTTTCCTTTCCTTGGGTGAGGCGTGGGTTTCCTACAACCAGTTAACTCTGGCCAAGTGGTGGGCTAGTTAGCTTACGTATTTGCCTAGAACAGAGTCAGACCAGTTAATTTTTCGGCCCCCGCCAGTGTTGTCTTCTGCCATTCTCTTCTCTTCTGAATGCCGTAAACCAAGCAATGCAATCATAAATACTGCAAATGAGTCATTAACGAACAGGAAAAAAAGCTGGTGCATGAATTTACTGTGACTCACCAGCCCTAATTTTCAAGTAATGGCTGGAAATAAATGATTGGATGTAATCAGATTGTTACGATAGGTATTTTTCAGGGAAGACGATGGAACAACTCCATTAAAAATAATCAACCGGGGCTCATTTAAAGAAAGATTCCCGAGGATCAAACAGCCACTTCAAAGGAACTTTTGCCGACGGAGAAAGTGTTACGCGGGTTTGATTATACAGTGAGAGATTTGGCTGCCCGTGATATTGCAACGTTTTGTATTTTGATGATGGCATTAAGCTGTTTTTCCAGGTCAGCTCACAGTTTTCCTGCGTCTTCTGCTTAATTCAAGAGCTGTCTCTTTTCATTATGGACACGTGCCTCCAGAAGTCCAAGATCAATTGCCAATTATGCCGTTTAAAATGGTGAAAAGGAAAAATACTTGTAGGGGGCAGCGGCAACTCTCTTAGAATAAATTCCGGACGACAGG
This sequence comes from Vipera berus, assembly GCF_964194415.1. Classification (NCBI taxonomy): domain Eukaryota; kingdom Metazoa; phylum Chordata; class Lepidosauria; order Squamata; family Viperidae; genus Vipera; species Vipera berus. The sequence continues at coordinate 2,183,646 of NC_138216.1, read as the reverse complement.
TCTTATAGCCCAGAATTAGCAACTGTAGGAAGATGTTGGCCTAAATGGTTGGTCATCTATGGATTCAACCCTTCTGATGAACCCAGTAGAACTTCAAAAATAAAAAGTGTAGAGTAACAATGGATCAACTAATAAAGGATGCTATTTGTAGCTCAGGGTTGAACTCAGGATCAACTAAGTAACGTCACGTAGACTGATGTCAAGATTTCTTGAGGTCAACAATGTTTGTAGCCCAGAATTGGCAACTGGAGGAAGACGTTGACCTACATCGCTTAGTCAACTATGGATTCAACTCTTTGGATGAATCTAATTATCAGGGCCCTGGGAAAAAGTGACTTACAATTGGTCCTCCCACTTATGACCATCACAAGCACCTCCATGGTCAGGAGATCAAAATTTGGGTCCTTGGCAACCAGTGTGTATTTACGACATTGCAGCATCCTGGGGTCAAGGTGAACCCCATTTGCAACCTTCTTGGCGGGTTTCCAACAAGCAAAATCAATGGAGGAAGCTGGATTCGCTTAACGTCCATCTGATTCGTTTAACAACTGCGTTGATTTGATTAACAACCAGGCCAAAAAAAAAAAGTTGTAGAACTGGGCATGACTCACTTTCCAACTGCTTAGCAATGGAGATTCCAGTCCCAAGTTCTGGTCGTTAAGTCGAGGACTATCAGTGGCTCGTAAACCGGAGGATTTCAGGGTTGAAAATAACGCCGTGGCGGTGATCATCCAGAAATGTCGCTCAATAAACAGCAAGCAGATGGCAGCTTCTTGGGGACCACAGAACAATTTCCATCTGTTTGGTCACTTTGTTTACAGTGGTGGCCTCAGATTGATGCTCAGAGGAAGAAGAACGTAAGTTTGGGGATTTGATTTGTTCCTTTTCATATTCAAAGGAGCCTTTCATATATTTGCACTTCGCCAAAGATCCTTTTATCGTTTTGCTTCAGCCGTCTGGATGGATAGCGTGTGGCCGAAAGCAAACCTCCCCCCCCCAAAAAAACCCAAAAAACGTGACGTGTTCAAAATCGGAACTGAAAATCTGTGCTGAGATACGTTAAGATGCGTCCGGTGGAAGGTCCCATTAGTAAAGTAGACTGAAGGAAGACTCCAGAAGGAGACCACCTGGTTCCACAGCTCTCTTTGCCTGACTGGGATTGTTTTGCCGCTTTCACGTGTGGCTGGGCATGACTAAAGACAGAATCCAGGTATTTGCCTTGATAAGCTCTTACGCGTTTATTCAGCTGAATAAAGATGCCCCCGACCCCTCTAAAGAAGAGGGAACCCTGAGCACACATTGACCCTCATGTTTATAGGCTTGTTACGTTGCTTTACTTCATCATCCAGAAGCACTGGCACACTCCGCCCAGACAATCTGGCACACTCGAGATAAGATTAAAAAAGTACCGAAATAGTCGTCCGCCTACCTTGGAGGTCTTCCAAGGACGTCAAGCATTATCTTAGGGGACATTAGGTGTTTCCTGAGGAACTCTCCATGACCTTGAAGGCCTGTCGAGGTCGCTGGGTTAACTGCTCATATCTTCCATCAAGACTATTGTTGGATTCCTGTTCAACAGGATGGGTGGGCATTGAAATGCGGATCAGATCCCAACGCGAAGGGTTCACGTGGACTACTCTATTGTCTTCCGCCTCTACTACAAGAATCTTCCCCAGATTGTTCCCTTGGGAACAGGCAGATGAGATCCCATGGAACTTAGAGTAGGTCAGTCACAGCTGTCTTGTGGCCCCGCAATGACTCAAGGCTAGTTCCTTGCTTGACTCCTCCTTCCAGCCTGGCTGGCATTTCCCCAACATCTAGGGCAGAGGTCTCCCACTTTGGCAACTTCAAGACTTGTGGATTTGTGCACATGGCTGGTTGGCTGAGGAATTCTGGGAGTTGAAGTCCACAGGTCTTAAAAGTTGCCAAGGTTGGAGATCTAGGGAATGAAGCCGGAAGCAGGACTGTGTTCCCCCCTGGAGATACAGTGCAAACTTAACCACCTTTTTCATCGGTTAAGTTTGCACATGGGAGCTTGCAGTCCTGCTCACCCTGACACGTTTCTCCCAGGCACCAACCGTACCGCAACTTTGAGCCCAACTTCTGTTCAGGTATGTTCCATTCCTTAGCAACCTCTAGTGGGACGTCCTCGCCGTTTCTCCTCTGCCGTCCTGGATTTCTTTTTTTTTCTTTCTCTAAATACATACATGTTCTCCCGTGGAGCTACTGAAGCAGCCCATCAAAAGGACCCATTCATTCCCCTGCTGGGAGCTTCTTCCAGGGTCTCTCTGCAAAATAATAATAATAATAAAAACACACCCCGAATTTAACCAAACTGTGTTAGTGGCTCTTTCTTTTCTGAGCTACATTAATGAAAGAGGGAAGGCTATTGATTTAGCCCGGCTGCTGTGCGGCTTATAAATATGCATGAGGCTTTGGGGCTGTTTAACTGTGCTTTTTAATTCCCCTTGCATTGCTGACTCTTTCAGCTGCCAGCGCTTTGCTTGCATAGCAAGTGGCCGGGTGACGGCCCTGTGCTGGCAGCTGGGGAGGCTTGCAGGAGGTGTTAATCCAGAGTCCGTCTTTAAAAACAGGAAAGGACTTCGAACCTTCGAATTGGGATCGGCAACTCGGTCGCCAAGTGGGAAACCGCATGGCCAAGGCTTACGTTAAGGGCATTGGGCACTTTTGCCTTGCTGGAATGACAGGCAGTCCTCCCTTAGTGACCACATCTGGGATCGGCAACTCCGTCACTAAGTGGGAAAATGCACGGCCAAGGCTTACCTTAAGGGCATCAGGTACCTCTGCTTCGCTGGGATTACAAAGGATCCCCCCCGCTTACCAGCCACAATTGGAACAAGCAACACGGTCCTTAAGTAGAAAATCTCACGGCTGCGTGCTTCACAGTTTTCCTTCCGCCCTCCCTGCAGTGCTGCGCATCGCAAGCAAAAACTCACACTGCTGGTGGAGCACACGAACAACAATCCCAGGACCATGGGGGTGGGGCAGGGGGAGATGCCGAAACGGTCATGAATCCGAGGATTGGACACCAAGCTTCTTCTTCTTTTTAAGCGCTCCTGTAACTTCGTTCACTAAACAAGGCAGTCGGTAAGCGTGGACTGCCTGCACGTGGGTCCCCAGGAAACCGTTCTAACGTTTCAAAAAAGAAACCGTCAATCGGGGTTAGAGGTCTGGCCAGATATAAGCATATCTGGGCTTCCTTTGTCAATCCTGCTTGGATTTATCCTGGTAATGCAAAAGGAAAGCCTCGGGGGTCAGGCTGGGATCGGATTCCAGAGGTGCAGCCTGGAGCACGTTCTCCGAAGCTGCCTCTTTTTGTGTAGCCAGACCTAACATCTGTCCAGATGCTGATAGGGGTGGCGTTGCAAGAAGATCCGAGGCCTGCAAACTCCCCCCCCCCCCAATCCCGAAAGATGCCCTTTGCTGACTGGTCTTGGCGGCTCTGAGCTGCTGATCATAATAAGCTTTCAACCATTATTCCAAGAGGAGATTTGTGACGCTGGGAGTTGTCGAAGGCTGAGCTTCCGAGAGAGGCCGGGGGTGGGTGGGGGGAATTGAACAAAAAGAGAAGCTTGCCGTGGCTCTTTTCTCTTTTAAAAAAATAACAATAAATCCGCCTGTAACACCACCACAGGTGGAAATAGACGTTGTATATAGCGTGTTTAAATGGGTGTTTTGTGTGTGTCCACTTTGAGAGGAAGCAACTAAATTTCATTTTTAATCTGTGCTGTTGTGCCCACGGGGGGGGGGGGGGAATGACAATAAAGGTTATCTCTCTGTCAATGGTACTGAAAAAAAGGTGACTCGGAACTGATCCTTGCGCTTATGACCGTCGCAGCATCCCTGTGGTCACACAATCAAAATTCGGACACTTGGCAACCCGACTGTGCTTACCAAGGGGTGCAGCATCCCGTGTGTGTGTGTGTGTGTGTGTTGCAATCACTTATTGCGACCGTTCCTGCTGACAAGAAAGTCAAGGGGGATCTGGATTTGCTTAACAACCACACAATCCACTTAACGACCAGGGCAAAAAGGTCGTAAAATCAGGCACGGCTGATTTTGCTCCGTTACAAAAATTCTGGTCCTCCATCTCGGTCTTAAGCCGAGGTCTTATCTGTGCACACCTGCCTTTTGGTCTCCCTTGGTTTGGCACCTGAGCCCAACCAGAAGAACTTGGGGCGAAGACGTCCCACCTGGGCAGGATGGACTCCTCTGAAAAGCCCCGTTGCAGACTAAAATGCCTGCTGTTCCACAAGGGTAAATTTCCGGTTGCTGTGCCCTCCAAAGGAAATAAAGTCACAGACTCAGGAATTCTTCGGCCACGCCTGGCCGGCTACGTCAAAAGTTGCCATGCCAGCCTCTCCTAAAAGCGCCAGATTGGAGAAGCCCGCTCTAATGCATTTAACAAATTAGCAAAATTATCTATTCATAAGGATATGTTTTCCTGGAGGGGAGGAGCAGGAAGAAGAAGAAGAAGAAGAAGAAGAAGAAGAAGAAGAAGAAGAAGAAGAAGAAGAAGAAGAAGAAGAAGAAGAAGAAGAAGAAGAAGAAGAAGAAGAAGAAGAAGAAGAAGAAGAAGAAAATATCGCTCGGGCAGTTTGGTATATTAAACAGCAGCACTCATTAATTTGGCAATTGGTTTTGTTTTAAATCTTATGTTTTATTTAAGCCGAGGAGGCCCGCAATAACTCCTGCCTTGCATTGTTAACGCTTCCCCTTCGCTTCTCGCTAACAAGGGGTCTCCGGCAAGCTTGGTGGATTTGCACGGCGAAGATTTCTCTCGAGATCTCCTCTCGAAAATCTTCTCAGAATAAATTCCAGAAATGAGCTTCATGAAAGATGCAGAATTAAATCTGACATGAAAGGAAGACGCGCTGCTGGGAGTTGGGGTGGTTAAGTCTCTGGCCTGGAAGGGAAAAAGGGATCATGTAGGGTCAATGGGATGTTGGCGTGCGTCTTCGTGGTTCACTGTTCCCGAGCATTAGGCTTAGAATCATAGACTCCTAGGGCTGGAAAGGGACCTTGGAGCTCTTCTAGTCTGACCTCCTGCTCAAGCAGGAAACACACCCTTCCTTCCTTCCTTCCTTCCTTCCTTCCTTCCTTCCTCCCTCCCTCCCTCCCTCCCTCCCTCCCTCCCTCCCTCCCTCTCTCTCTCCCCCCCCCCAATAGGTCTTGCTGAAGAATTCTCTCCTTTGCCTTGATCAAGGAAGACAGAGCAGGACTCAAGGAAGTTGACTTTTGGGGGAGGGGGGCATAAAATTGTCCTAAGCGTCCTGCCTTTTTTTCTCCGTTTTGCTCTTCTCCCTACGCCTCTCCAGACCCTTCCCCGAATTTGCCACCTTAGGAAAGCCCATCAGCCTTTCGGGTGGCTTGACGTATCTTGACGATGATGATGATGATGCCCTGCGCATTTTGCAAAGATGCATTTCCTCAAGATTGCAGAGAGGAAAATTACAGAAGAAAAACGATCAAAGAGGACCGCTTGGTCAGGCCCGGCGTGGGTGGGTGGGTGGGTGAGTGGGTTGGTCTCCGTTCTCTTGGCGTTGCGGGAAGCCATTTCGGCATGACAGCGCGTCGCCGTTCAGAGGGCTTTTAGGGGTCCCCTGGGCTGGTTATCCCCTGTAATGAAGGGAATTGGGGGTTTGGTCAGCGTGCTTGCCTGTCGTACGCCGGGGCCCTTGGGGAACTGTTTGGAAGCGTTTCATGTAAGGTTTTCCTCTAATCACTTTAACAAGCCTTGAGCGAAGAAGTAGAAGGAAGGCACAGCCATTCCTTTCAACTGTCTTTCGGGGAGAGGGTGATTTTTTTCCCCCTTGGAAACGCTGCACGATGGGTAAAAAAAATAGGTCCTTCCGAGGACCAAAGGCTGGCACCACCAAGATAATTTCATAGCAGTTTGCAAGTCAGAATAACAGGATAACAGTGTTTGGAAGGGACCTCGGAGGTCTTCTAGTCCGACCCCCTGCTCAAGCAGGAGAGCCTGTACCGTTTCAGGCAAATGGCTGTCCAGGCTCCATGGGGGAAGGGGGCCACCGCCGAGAAGACCTTTTTCCGTGGCCCCACCAGAGCAGCATCCAGGTGGGCGTCACGGGGGAGAGGCAGTCCCGTCTATCCAAACCTCACCTACCTTCCCTAAACCTTAATGTGTATTTTAGGTTCAGTTTTCTAAATCCCAGATCTGTGGTTTCACGTTTGTAACTGCCATCCTGGAAGATGAAGCAGGAAGAGTTTGCCACCGGGGCTCTGCCTGGGGATGAAGACAGCAAGAAAAACTAATGCACCTAATAAGACAGATTTAATAAAAATCAGATACATGGCTTGTAGCTCTAGAAACACTTCACTTTCCTTGCTTGTTAGGCACAACACTGAGGAAGAAAAAAAAAAGAAGAAGAAAGAAAAGTAGCCAGGAATTTTCTGCTTGGTTTTTCTCCCCCCTTCTCCTCCCCCCCCCCATTTCTTTTGATCTGCATCTTGAAGTCTGCCGAAGTTGCTCTCTTGGACCTCTCCGTTCCCCCAGCGCCGAATAACGCATCCTTAAATGCATCCTTAAATGCAAGCCTTATGCTTGCATCTTATGCTACAAGATCCAGCCCATCCCTCCTAGTGGTCTTTGGTAGACAAGGACCCCCTTCGCCCACCCACTTTTTGACAGTTTCAGGACAGCGGCCGCTGTCGGAAGACTTTAACCTTTGCATCTTGTTGATAGCTTAAAAGATTTTTTTTAAAAAAATGCCGGGCAGGCAGACCCCTTGCTACTACTATCCGTAGCCACGTTCTTTTGTCTAACCAGGATGAGGGGCTGGAGATGCAACACTAGAGGGCACTGAACACAGCGGGGAGAGCTTTAATCTGCATGCATCTGGGGTTGCGCTGTGCCAGCTCGGGAAAGGTAGAGCTTTCATGCTTTGCCGTTTGCTTGTTAAAAGCTCCTCTGTGAAATCTAAAGCTGGATGCTAAGCAGGCCTTGCTGGCTAGGAGAGGCATCGGTGTTTACCTGGGGTTTGGCCTTTGGCTTGTTCCCCGAAGGAAGGGCCAAAATATAAACAGCGATATGTATATTTTTTGCAGCCGGTTTAATGTGGCTGGCGGTAGCCCAAGAGAGGTGTAGTTTGAGATAGATTCTTCCTTCCTGCCTTCCTGCCTTCCTGCCTTCCTTCCTTCCTTCCTTCCTTCCCTCCCTCCCTCCCTCCCTCCCTCCCTCCTTCTCTCTCTGTCTCTCTCTCTCTCTCTCTGTCTCTCTCTCTGTCTCTCTCTCTCTCTCTCTGTCTCTCTCTCTCTCTCTGTCTCTCTCTCTCTCTCTCTCTCTCTCTCTCTCTCTCTCTCGTTACTGTTTGAAGTTCAAGAAGCTCAATGGTGGTTTTCTTCAAAGGACTGTGAAAATCCTCGTAGCCTGTGGTGTTTCTAAATACCCTTCCTCGTTTCTTTTCTTTCACTTGGTTTTTCCCCTTTGAAGATTCGTGTTGTTTGCTACGAGTTGGTTTCCCAACTCATTGGCCATCCACTGAGCGTCATAGAGGTGGCAGAGGGTCGGACTAGAAGACCTCCAAGGTCCCTTCCAGTCCTACAATTCTATAATTGAGCAGGGGGTTGGACTAGAAGACCTCCAAGGTCCCTTCCAGCCCTAGGATTATCCCCATCTTATACTTCTCGAGTGTTTTAGTTAAGAGTCAAATTTGATTACGGCAGTTTTTCTCAACCTCAGCTACTTGGAGATTTGTGGACTTCCAACTCCCAGAATTCCCCAGCCGGCATGGCCAACACACACGGAGTAAACCCGGTGGAAAGTAACCCTCTCCCGGACAGGCTGGTGCACGTATTATTCCTCTTCATTTGCAGCTGGCCCTTTCCACTGGGATGGTTCAAGAGAGATGGTTTGGCTGCTGACCCGTAGCTTCTCGGCCATCCTCACCCGCTGTTTCTCCCCCCCCCCGCCCCTTCTGTGTCTTGCAGGGCTACCATGACCCCAGCCGAACCAAAATACTCCATTTCTCCATGAACCCAGCCAGCCTGGCCAAGCAACAGCGTCAAGAGGAGATGGCAAACCTGCGGGAGGAATGCGAACGCCTCCGAGAGAAGGTCAGGATTTTAGACGGTGGAGATGGCGAAGGCACCAGCACCAGCAGCTCAGGGAAGCTGGAGGGTGGTGCAAATCTCCAGTCCCACCCCGAAATTGCCGGTAGGTGCCAGGTTCTGCAATTCGATCAGTTTCCCAGTTCTCCGTGGGGCTGTTTGATCCGATGACAAAGGCAAGACTTTGCAACGTGCTATCAAAAGCCATTTTGATACCGCCATCCGCCTAATTCACCCCTTGTATTGTTTTGACAGCCATCCAAGTGAGTCTTTTTCAAGCTTTGCAAATTTGGAGACGGGTGGACCTCAACTCCCAGAATTGCCCAGCCAGCATATTCTCTCTCTCTCTTTCTTTCTTTCTTTCTTTCTTTCTTTCTTTCTTTCTTTCTTTCTTTCTTTCTTTCTTTCTTTCTTTCTTTCTTTCTTCCTTCCTTCCTTCCTTCCTTCCTTCCTTCCTTCCTTCCTTCCTTCCTTCCTTCCTTCCTTCCTTCCTCTTGCTCTCTCATTAATCCATCCAAGACTGTACTTTTCCAGTGCACTCGCCCAGTCTGTAATTGATTTGAGCAAATGTGGTGTGTTAGCACAGCTTTTCAGTTTTATTGTGCATTTTTAACCTCTTCTGCATGACCCCAGGAGCTTCTAGCTATTGGACGGTAAAAAAAAGGCAATTCATAAGCCGATCGCTAAAGTGCAGGCCGGCAATTGAGCGGCAAATGGCGTGAGTACTAGTCAAGTCAAGGGCTACTTAACCAGTGAAATGGCATGAAGAACGTTGCCATTTGTTTTAATTGATATGTAAGTTGCTCCTCAGATTTCTGAGTGGAGAAAAACATTTTTCAGCTCGGCTGCAGAGGCTGCAGCCATAGAGGTCTGGCTTTATTATGCCTAAGATATTTGTGGTAATCCAGAGCAGTTCAAAATTTAAGGTTCAGTGCATTATAATTACAGCAACAAAAAAATAATCAAGAAGACATTAAGTACAGTGATGCTGATGGGTTGGCGTAATAATTTCTTGGCCACTATTAAACCTCCTTGGATAGGACTATGCCGCATCCTGGCTAAATGGGGTTCAGACTTGCAGATTAGCTAATAAGGGTGCTGTAATGTGGGTGCCAGAGTCCATTAAATGTGACTCCACACAGCAAGGTGATCCTAAGCTCTAAATACCTTTCATAGCAGCAACTGGAGATCGTACTGCAGTTTTGGCAATGTGCCACTGAGCTTCTTGAAGCTTCTCATTTGCTTTGTAACTGTCCCCTATAAAAATGGAAGATGGGGGCGGGGGGGTGTTGAGAGGCAGTTTTGATGCCAGCCACCCCATTCTTCTGGTCTTCTTCGGTACGAAAATGGCAATTTGGGGAAGGGGATTTGCGAATGGGGCAGAGCTTCAGCAGCTTCCTTCTCTAGGTGGGCCAAGACCCTCAAGATTTTGATCCAGTGATGATCTCTTATCCAACTAGGGCAAAGTTTTTCAAACTTGGCAACTTGAAGATGGGTAGACTTCAACTCCCAGAATTCCCCGGCCAGCATCCTTGTCAAAGTTGGCTTTGTTGCATCGCCATTGTCAAGTGCCGGGAAAATCAGGAGATTCGGGCAGTTCAAATGAGTATAAAGATTTATTTCAAGCATAAGTTCTCTACAAGGACCTGGCCAAGTAACGGTCAAGGAAATGAGCAGGAGATAATGACCGTGACTCATGACGTATGATGAGTTAGGCCCCTCCCTCGGGCTTAGCCTGGTCATCTCCTACACTGATCTCTTTAGCCACGAGGCAATGAGGGAGACTTACATCTACCTTAAGACCATGGATAGTCTTTGGTTGATAGTCGTGGGGCTGTGTGCTTGTTCCCAAACCAAGAATGTCACGTTTAGTCTAGTTCTAAGACATAACTGGGGAGGGGGTATTTGTGGTTTAGTGTTAGTCTAAGCCATAAGTTGACAAGGCTGGATTCATGCAACGTGCCAAGTCAAATCCAGAAAACCACATTTGATTTTGCTGCAATCTGAAGCGCTAAGGAAGCTCCAGCGTTTTTGAGCAATTGTTCTTATTCCCTTCTCCCTTGAAAAAAAAACGCTACACATCAAATAATATTGACAATATGGGCCAATGATGGAACAGAGATGGGTTCTCTCCCTCCCTCCCCAATCTTTCTTATATAATCTTCTCCATTGTAGATGATTTTGATACGACTATATAATTACCAGGAGTGATATCATAAGTGTTTGGGTTTTGTCTTTTAATTTTATAATGGGGGCCTTTTGTTCTCCATTCTAGCATTCTGTTCTGGGAAAGGAGATTATTATTAGAGGTAATAATATTGCTGGAAGAAAGTTCAGATGGGGAATAAAATATCCCAAAGGGGTGTGTGTGTGAAAGAACAGATCCTTCTTACAGTCAACATCTCCATATTCTAATCTGCCGGGTGCAGAAGTCTTCTCTAAGGTCCGCTTTAGGAGATCCATCTCTCATAGAATTGTCCTTCAGTTTTTAGCAGGGGAAGCATTTGGACCATTACCTAAGAAAGTTGAACGAACTCTATCCCTGCCGAAAGATCCATTGGATTTTATAGAGAATGGCACGGCTCTACTAAATCTGTGAAGGGAAACTGAATCTGCCTCTTGGCTGGACCACCAGTGAGTAGCATAAGCAGTGATTATCCAGTGAGTTGGTTCCAGTTGGCCTCCATCAGTGGACCACTTATCTTTTCATCGAGGACAAAAGATCAACCAATTTTTGTTCTTCCAGGTGTGGGATTAGCCAATGGACCGTATCAAAAGATATTTTTTTTAAAAACACACACACACACACACACACACCAAAAACTGGCCTACTTATAATCAAAAGGTAGTTATTGCAATTTCAAATCTTTCTCTTTCCCCGCTCCCCCCAACATCGTCATATCTCCGTGGTCTGAAAAAGCACCACAGTGCATTTATGAAACCCCGGGCTACGCTTCTTCTAAAACGTACGTCGCCATCCCTCCAGGCATCAAAAGATGAAAGGGATCTTGAAATTCAGTCTGAACTTTTGCGGGAGAGCAGGTAATGAAAAGAAGTTCAAAACGTGAAGGAGTGCTAAAGGGACAAGAGAAGGGAGCCAGAAGGACGTAAATGCCGAGAGACGGTTGCAAAGTAGGATCGGAAGGATTCCTGAAACAAATTCAGGGTTTGGAGAGACAAAAAAGCATCCAGCAGTTAAAGAGGTAGGAGCTGCTCTACTTGATCATGTTTTAATATGTTTATATCAACACGTCTGAGAATATTCAAAGCAATTCATTGACACTTCTTGACAGAATAATAGAATAATAGGGTTGGAAGGCCCCTTGGAGGCCTTCTAGTCCAGCCCCCTACTCGAGCAAGGGACCCTCCACCATTACAGACAAATGGCTGCCCAGTCTCTTCTTAAAAGCCTCCGGTGATGAAGCACCCACAACTTTTGGAGGCAAGCTGTTCCACTGATTAATCATCCTCACTGTCAGGAAATTTCTCCTTAGTTCCAGGTTGCTTCTCTCCTTGATGACTTTCCATCCGTTGCTTCTTCTCCTGCCTTCAGGGGCTTTGGAGAATAGGTTGACTCCCCTTCTTCTTTGGGGCAGCCTCTTAGATGTTGGAATGACATAGAACAATCCGGTCCAAGTTCAGTTCTATATTTATTTGCATCCTATAGACCAGCGGTGTGAAACTCGCGACGTCACGTGACGTATCGGAGCTTTTTCCCCATTGCCGGCAATGGGGCGGGCGCAGTTTTGTTGTGACGTGTCCGGCCCATGGGCCGGCAGTTTGACACCCCTGCTATAGACAGAATCTTGCCAGATTTAATCTTTATCACTCTCTCTCTAATGGATATACCTGGGAGATTCTAGCCATCCTAATTCTCTTCCGCTGTCTCCCGTTCAACTCTGGACTGTGTTGCCTCTTGTCATACCCTCCTTAGCTTGGAATGTGTAATCCATCACAGCACACACACACCCCTTCCATGGGGACCCTCCCTCGCAATAAGGCTTAACTCCAATTTTTCAATTCGGTGTAATGTTTCCTCAAGCTTGGCAGCTTGACGATGGGTGGACTTCAGCTCCCAGCATTCCCAGATGGGTGGGGAATGCCTGGCTGGGGGGAACGCTGGGAGTTGAAGTCCGCCCATCTTCAAGTTGCCGTGCTTGAAAAACACCGGCTTCGGGGTCACAACTTTTGGAGGGGTGAAGGTTCCCATTTGCGTATTTGTCGCTTGTTCAGCCGTTGCGCGGAGGGGAAAGCACGAAAGGTTTGAGACTTTGAAAGGCAAGGCTTGTGTGTCAGTGGAATCAGAAAGGGGAAGAAAGAGCAGAGTTGGCACCGGCAGCAGGACCACGAAATATTTCTGAGCGTTTTCTTGACTCCTCCAGGATGGAGGGCAGCTTCCATTCCTGGCTCCCCGATGTGTCAGGAACCAAAAGAATGTTTGTGTTTGGAGATCACGGTGGGTTAGAAAAAGGCAAGGGGAAAAGAGATAAATGTTCTTTAGAGCTGTCATGCCAATCCTCTTGGGCTGTTGAAGATTCTTTCTTAGCCCGAGGCAGTTTTACCTTCAGGAGGAGAAAGAATAACGAGCAGTTAAGGGACCTAAAAGCCTCTCTTGTTTGTGTCCAACCAGCTGACATCAATGGAGTCCCATCTTCTAGTCTTCCCCGTTGCAGACTCTTAACTAAGAGTGACTTCAGACCATAGCAGTCTGCTGCTATATAATTCGTGTGTTTTGTCCTTCCTAAACTTGAATCTCGCTGACCTGCGAGCCTGTTAGGATGCAAGGGTAGGAGGTTCTCTCAACTTTTAGGACCTATAGCCCCTTTGGCAGATGTTCCTCAACCATTCCAGACACAATGAAGAATCTTGGGGCCTTGAATGGCTCAAGAGTTATGTCTCCCCACTGTAGGACTCTTGCCAAGACTTCCAACCTGAAACTCTTTGAGTTGACCCACCACTTCTTTTCACTTCCCAGGAAGTTATGGTGGGTCCTATGTAGACAATAGCCCTCCACTGATTTTGGTGGCAGAAACAGAAGTAACCTAAGGATGGCTATAGTATTTCCATCCAAGAGTTTATATCAAACTGTAGACCAGGGATGTCCAGCCTTGGCGACTTCTGGTAGTTGAAGTCCACAAGTCTTCAAGTAGCCAAGATTGGACGCCCCTACCGTAGACCAGGTTAGGTCTGCTGTAAGACTGTCATTCAAAGAATAGGTTCTCACTACGGCACAGAGGTACAAACGAACGGTTATGAGTCACCATAAACACCCCTTTGTTTGGGATTCTCACACTGCCCAGAGATACAAACGAAGCATTTTGCATCACAATAAACACCCCATTGTTTGGGGGAGGTGCCTCCAGTTTCCGATTAAGCATCGCCCTTATTTGAGGTGATATTATGGTGGTTAAAAAAAAACAGAAAATAAGAAAACTGGCATCTGCTGGTGTCTTGTGACTGGCAGTCTGTCAGCTGGACAGCAAAAAGGAAGCAGAATTGAGAAAAGAATGCAAGGCAGCTATGAGTCACCACTTACTGTTAGGGATGATTGCCATTGCAGGAGACAAGGATGAAAAGATGAGTTTTGTGAAGGCATCTGGCAATGGAAATGAGATGGACAGGGGTGGAAAGTGCTGGTTTTTAAAAATTCAAACATGAGGAGAAAGGCAAATTTTCATCTTGGCTTACTTGGAAGCTGCAAGGGGCCCTTTCTCAGCTTCCCACCTTGAACAAAAGAGTCGAGTCCTTTCCTTTCAGCTGGACCTTTTCAATTAGCCACGATCCGCAGGGATTTTTTAATCAGATGGCAGCAGTTCAGGATTCGTGTCTCATTTTCTTGGAAGGTGCCTTGATGGTTGATACCGAGATGAAGGCAAGAGACTCATCAAAGCCCTGGAGTTGGGATGAAAGAACTTCCTTTGGGTGTCTGTGGAGAATCTCCGTCATCCAAGGACTTCCTTGATTTGTTTTCCCCCCTTGAAAAACCTTTCGCTTCTCATCCAAGACGCTTCTTAACCGTTAGGTGGTCCTTCAGAACTGAAGGAGCATCTTGGATGAGAAGCGAAACACTTTCAAGAGGGGGGGGGAAACACCCAAGGAAGTCCAAGTTGCCTTTTGGAAAAGCGCTTTTGGGACAAGCGTGACCTTGGATGACGGAGATTCTCCACAGACACCCAAAGGAAGTTCTTTCATCCCAACTCTAGGGCTTCGATGAGTCTCCTGCCTTCCTCTCGGTATCAACCATCAAGGCACCTTCCAAGAAAATGGCTTTGATGGGCTCCTCTGCCTCTTTGCTCCCAGACCTGCTGCAAGTAGAGAGTAATTCTGCAGCAACGTGGGGGAGGGGGGGAACCACTCAAGTATAACGCTTGGCTTTTTGCCTGTCCTCAGCTGCTTATCTAGGAAAGAGCTGGCTTCTGAAGGCAGCGGGCCTCTTTTATTAAAAGAGGAATGCGATCCAATTCCTGCAAAGCTAAACTGCGTCTTCCTCCCGTCCTGCCAAGAAGCGACAGCCCTGCTGGTTAACGAAAGGACTGCATTCAAAGCACCGACGTCGTCAGGCAGCTCCATAGGAGCGCATTACGTGAATCCTGATATGCCGAGTTGTCACTTAAATCTGAATGTGATGACAGCAGGAGCAGCAATTCCTTCTCTAATCAAGTAAACAGAGTAACACATCTTCCAAGCAGTGGGATACTGGAGGATGATTTCCATATTAAACGAGGAGAGCAACATAAATCCTACAATTAGATTGATATTTTAATCAGAGAAAGTCAAGAGATACATTGGCAGAAGGGGGGCTGACTTGCCCCCATAAGCTCAGCCTTTCAGGATTATTATTATTGTTATTGTTATTATTGTTGTGACTTGGGATACACAACATCCATGCAGGAAGACAGTCAACTAGCAGGTGCTTTGAGTAGTGACGTCAGCTGGGTTTGAAGGTGGATGGAGAGTTCAGAGATGCTGAATGAGGAGTGGAAGGGATCCAGCTAGGTAATATCATCAGTGCTAGAAGGGAGTGGGGGTTGTGGAGAGGAGGAGGAAGAGGAAGAGGGGGAGGACTGTGGGGTCCTTGGTGCTCTCTGAGCTTGGTGGTTTTCTTGCAGATGTTTCTTGACCCAACTAGGGAACATCATCAGTGCTAGAAGGGAGTGGGGGTTGTGGAGAGGAGGAGGAGGAGGAGGAGGAGGACTGTGGGGTCCTTGGTGCTCTCTGAGCTTGGTGGTTTTCTTGCAGATGTTTCTTGACCCAACTAGGGAACATCATCAGTGCTAGAAGGAAATGGAGTTTGTAAAGAGGAGGAGGAGTACTGTGGGGTCCTTGGTGGTCACTGAGCTTGGTTATTTTCTTGCAGATGTTTCATCACCCAACTAGGAAACATCATCAGTGCTAGAAGGGAGTGGGGGTTGTGGAGAGGAGGAGGAGGAGGAAGAAGAAGAAGAGGAGGACTGTGGGGTCCTTGGTGCTCTCTGAGCTTGGTGGTTTTCTTGCAGATGTTTCTTGACCCAACTAGGGAACATCATCAGTGCTAGAAGGAAATGGAGTTTGTAAAGAGGAGGAGTACTGTGGGGTCCTTGGTGGTCACTGAGCTTGGTGGTTTTCTTGCAGATGTTTCTTGACCCAACTAGGGAACATCATCAGTGCTAGAAGGAAATGGAGTTTGTAAAGAGGAGGAGTACTGTGGGGTCCTTGGTGGTCACTGAGCTTGATTATTTTCTTGCAGATGTTTCTTGACCCAACTAGGAAACATCATCAGTGCTAGAAGGGAGTGGATATTTGCAGGGAGGAGTAAGAGGAGGAGGAGGAGTATATGGACCTTGGTGCTCTCTGAGCTTGGTTGTTTTCTTGCAGAAGTTTCTTGACCCAACTAAGTAACATCATCGGCGTTCCTGCGGCAGTTATTGATGATGTTACCTAGTTGGGTCACAAAACATTCACAAGGAACCAACCAAGCTCAGAGAACACCAGAGACCTCACAGTGCAACCTTGAGCTACAAATAATTGCTGTATTAATAAACTCGTTTTATCACCTCTCAAGTCTTTATAGATTATTTGGATTATCAAAGCAACACTAAAGCTGCCCAGTTGCAATGATTGGCACGCTCTTAACTATGGCCTTCAGCTTTGGGATACATTCCTTGGAGTTTTGTCTCCTGTTGAGCTCTTTGAAGTGTTTTGAAGATGCTCCCGATGCTGAGCATGGGGCTAAAGCTACAAAATTAACAAACACATCAATAAAAGCATCCTTAGTTTCTACTTCAGACCTCAGCAGCTGCTTTCTCTGTTCTGGGACTGAGGATGTTCAGCCCATGATTTAATGAGCGCCTAGATGTATAAACTGATCCAAACAGATTTTATTTTGTGGCGAAAATAAATGAAAAGCAATGCTTGAATCAAAACTATTTGGAAAGAAATTAGAGCCTTTTCGTCGTGTTTCATGTGAGTCCAGTGATACCCAGAGCAGCATAAATTTAAATAAAGCTTTCCTAGAATCCTTCTTTTAATAAATGGCCCAAAGTAAGTGATCCAACTTTTTTTCTGCTTGCCTTCTAAGAAAGCAAAAATGGCAAAGGAAGTCTAGCAGAAGATTAGAGGCAAATGCTGATCTAAAATGATCTATTAATATGAGCGAGATGTTAATGAGACAGTACAGGAATCTGTAGGCTGGAAATGTTTATAACCCAATCTTGAATTATCAAGAGATGAGAACAGGAACAGAAGAACAACACATCTGGAGGCCAAGAAGAATAATTTGGTCTTTGGTTCTTTCATTGTGAATCCATTGTGAGATGTCCACGTGGATACAAAGAACGCGACAAAAGCAATCCTACCAAACGTGAACAGAGGATATATATCAAGCGGTTAAAGCCGTAGAGCTAGCAGAGGAAAGTCTGGCAGAAGAAGACAACCCCAGAGAGATGGTGAAAGGCCTGGGCAAGTGGAAAGGCCGTTCTTGATCCAAGATTGAGCAAGAAATGTAGATGAAGGGCCAAGCGTGGGAAACTCCCCCTTCCCCCGGGCTTTCCCAATGTGGTAGGGAGAAGACCAGCTTAAATGGGAGATAAATAACCTTGCTAATTATTGCTGGCCATAAAGGGGCCTTCACTTATTTAATCTTTAAAATGTCCAGCCATAAAGGACATCCTCATGCATTTTAACCATCCCGTTTACCGGCAGGCAAGGAACTCCAGAAAAACCCTCCAGGGTGTTGTTCTCCACCGTTCGGTTCCTTGCTTCCCATGTCCGTCATTAGTCTTTACGGCACATTTGTGCGTCTCCTTCACCGTTTTTCTTTGCTCCATTTGTTCAAATCCCCAAATGAGAGTGGAGATACCTTTTTTTTTTTTTTTTGCTTCCCAGCACACAGCGAGGCGGTTCTTGGCTCTCTTCGGTTTTTTATTTTTATTTATTTTATTTATTTTTTTATTCCATTTATATCCCGCCCTTCTCCGAAGACTCAGGGCGGCTTACAAGCTTAGCAGTACTTAGCAGGTTTTATTGCTGGTGTACCCAGAAATTAAAAAGTGGACGTGCAAATATCGGTTGAACGTGGTCCACCACTTAATGGAAGGAGGTCCGCAACAGGAAGCTGTGTGGGATGTGTTGTGTTCTCTGTCAGGATGAGTTTTGTTAAGTTCTGAGGGAGATGGTTGTGTCTATCTTCTGACCACACCATGGGAAGTCTTCTGAAGTCGTCTAGTCCACAAAGTCTCACTGCATTTAATTCTGTGGGACTTTCAGACCCGAAAATGTTCCTTTCCTTACTCCGATTCCCACAACCCAGTAAACAGGTCCAGGCCGTCCTCTTCCAGGAACCTCAGGATGTTCACCAGGGCACTGTTCTCACAGGCTCTTGCCTGCCTGCCTCTCATGGTGCGTCTGGTCTCAATGGATTTAGCATTGTCTGCATTAGAAACTCAGAAACCATGTCAGGGCTACAGCGTACAGCACGTGGGGAATCCAGGAACCCATCTAGATGTTTGGAGCATGGTGTCCCCTGCACCACCTGTGATGAAGATGTGCTGAATTCTGTGTACAGGGGATCTTCCCTTATCTGGGCTCCGAAGGGCTGCTTGCGCGCAGAGACATCTTTAGTCCTGAACAGTCATCTGGCGACACCTCTCAGAACATCCTTCTTGAGCAATCGCCAGTCGCACCCTCACACCAGCCCTTCATCTTGGCACCATCGCAAGGCTCCTAGATATTATCTCTGGAGCATGTGCCATTAGTCAGCAGGCCAGCTTCAGGAGGGTGAAGCGCACCAGCTATGAATCAGTCACCCTCGGTGGCGGAGGCTGTAACGAAAGCCGGGAGAAGAGAGAGATGAATGGCGCTTAAGGCGGAGAAGGCAGCAGTGAGTAAAACTTGTCATTTTGAAAGTCATTAGTGTCCGTGAAATAATGTTAATCTCTTTAACACTAATACATTTTGTTCGCCTTACACCCTTATTGAATATTTCCTTCCGTCGGTGATCCTTGGCTGCTTTTCTAGCAGACACTGTTCAGAAGAAGAAGAAGAAGAAGAAGAAGAAGAAGAAGAAGAAGAAGAAGAAGAAGAAGAAGAAGAAGAAGAAGAAGAAGAAGAAGAAGAAGAAGAAGAAGAAGAAGAAGAAGAAGAAGAAGAAGAAGAAGAAGAAGAAGAAGAAGATTGGTGCACAAACATTTAAGCAATCAGTTTCACTTGATCAAGGCTGGCGTTCTCCTTTAAGGTACATCCAGTCATTAACTGCTCTCACTGTTGGGTCTGAAGATCTGGAAGCAAAGGCAATGTATTCGTGAACAGAAACCCGAATTCCTGGCATGTGGAGCCATGGTTGATCTTCCTGCTGCCCCCATTTGTGTCCAGTTCCAGATGCAGTTTTTTCTCCTCCCAATTTATCAATTATTTTTGTAGTCTTAAAAAAACCATCAGGCTGAGGCTCCAGAAACCAAGAAAGAGACGTGGTGATTCTCCCAAGCAGATTTCTTTATTGTTCTTCTCCCATAGACAGAATCTTGCCAAAATAGAGCATGCTAACACCGCCATAAAGCACGTACTTTGGGAACTATTAAGGAGCAACTGTCTTCACCCGCTTTCTCTCACACAAACTAATTGAACTGCATTCTTTATTGATTTCTTTCTGGTTCCTCACCTATAGATCTTGCCAATCTAAAGCAGATTACCTGCAGCATTAAATATATACTCTGGAAACCATTGAGGAGGAGCCGTCTTCACTCTCTCTCACACATTTTGTTGCCGCTTGCTTGTCTGGAGTGCAGCCCCTCCCTCCTGGGAACCCAGACCACATTCCATCACAAAAAATGCCAGACGCATTGCCCTCCTCAGTATAATTTAGTTTCCAGTGAGAAACTGCAGTTAAGGTTTTAGATGTCTGGTATTGCGCAACGAGGGACACGGTGGCTAAGTGGGTTAGGACGCTGAGCTTGTCGATCAGAAGGTCGGCAGTTTGGCGGGTCAAATCCCGAGTGCCGCGTAACAGAGTGAGCGCCTGTTACTCGTCCCAGCTTCTGTCAACCTAGCAGTTCGAAAGCACGTAAAAATGCAAGTAGAAAAATAGGGACCACTACGGCGGGAAGGGAACAGCGTTCCGTGCGCCTTTGGCGTCTAGTCATGCCGGCCACATGACCACGGAGACGTCCTCGGACAAGCGTTGGCTCTTCGGCTTTGAAACGGAGATGAGCACCGGCCCCTAGAGTCGGAAACGACTAGCACGCATGCGCGGGGGAACCTTTACCTTTACCTTTATTGCGCAACAGTTGTTGGCTTATTTTGATTACAATGCTAGTCATTTTTTTAATAAAAATCTCAAATGTCCTTCCTTCCTTCCTTCCTCCCTCTCTCCCTGTGCATCCTGGAGTACCCAATATGGACACCCCTTCATTAGTTTCCCTTTACATCTTGCAAGTAGCTTGAAGTGCTTGGAAGGTCCACGAAGTTCTAGATCCACTTCTCCCTAAGAAAGAGAAAAATGCTAGGACCATTAAATGTCTGAATCGGGTTCATAACCTTCCTTGAAGGGGGATAACCATTCTCCACAAGTCACTGCTCTTCCTCTAATGCCAGTGGCTCTGTTGAGACCTTTGATAGTGTTGCATATCTCCTAATTACTGTATAAACACCAACTAATTAAGTGTATATAATATGCCCCAAAGTGTGCTAAAGGAGAATGGCAGTGGAATATGAATTAGTTGATCATGGCTTGATCCAGGGTAAACTTTTGCCTCGAATCACTAATTATTCTCCCAGGCGTGGTGAGCTTTAAGGCCAGGAGATCTATCAGCTGCTCTAAAGAAGCTCTGGAGCTCCACCTGGAAGGAGGAAAGGATGGAGAAGTTGGATCTGATCCCTTTTATCCCCCCTGGGATTGACGGATGAACCGCAGGCAACAGAGCGACCGGGTGGGGAGGCGCGTCGCAGGCTGTCTCCCGACTTGTCTCTTGCTCGGCTCAGATCTTATCTTTCCTTGATAATAAGGATAATCAAATCTGCATTTCCTTTTGGAATTTTCATTAAAATTGCAGGACCAGTGATTACACAGCTGCTTAATTTAAATCAGTGGGGATTTTGAAACATGCTCAGATATTTTTAAATACTGCTCTCACTTCCTTGTTTACAGTGTTATGATTAAGTGGAATTCTCTGTAGTTGTTTTCAAGCATTAGTTCCTAACTCCCCCCCCAAAAAAAGGGGGGGTAAGAAGAAGATTCTTGCAGTTCTCCTTAAATAAACTTTTTTTCTGGGGAGGGAAAGAGAGCAGTAGACTTGCAAGCTGCTGCTGCTGAAATAATAATTTTTGGCAATGACTTACCTTCGAGATTTGGTGTGCGAAGAGGACGGGGGGTGGGGAATGCGCTTTCCAAAGCACCAGAAGGCAACAAGAAGCAATGGGTGGAAATTAATCAAGGAGAGAAGCAACCTGGAATTAAGGAGAAACTTCCAAACAGTGAGAACAATTAACCAGTGGAACAGCTTTGCCTTCAGAAATCTTGGGAGCTCCATCATTGGAGGCCTTTAAGAAGAGATTGGACAATTATTTGCCTGGAATGAGATAGGGTCTCCTGCTTGGGCTCCAAAGTCACTTCCAACTCTATTCTGATTGACTGATTCGGGTGGAAATTGTCACCTTTCTATAATGCTTACAAAGCCTTTCCTTGGTGTCGGGTTTGGTCCCCTCTCAAGCCTACTGTTGTTGTTGTTGTTGTTGTTAGCTGCGAAGTCGTGTCCACCCCATTGCGACCCTATGGACAACGTTCCTCCAGGCCTTCCTGTCCTCTACCATCTTCTGAAGTCCATTTAAGCTCACAAGCCTACTGTAAGACCATCTTTTTAGAGCGTTATTTTTAAAAGGAACTAGAGCGCTTCTGAAGAGAGATGTGGCTAAAGAACCCGCAGGATTGTGGAGGTGGATCGGGAAAGAGATGTGCAGCCTTCGTGCGGTTGTGTGGATAGTGAGGATCCACTCACAGAGGAGCAAGTTCTCGGTTAATTTGTCCTATCTGGGTGAACACAATTACGATGGAGTGATTTGGGGTTAAAGAGGCAAAGGATTTCCTGCATTAATGCGGATTGGATTAGAACTTTACGGCCTCTCCAAATTCTGAGACTCCTTAGAATAAACCCCTAACAGTAGTTCCCATCCTCCTCCTGTAATCAAACATTAATGCCTCCTTAAGTAACACCAGCTGCCTGCAATTAATGCAGGTTCGAGTCCCACCAGGCTCAAGGTTGACTCAGCCTTCCATCCTTCCGAGGTAGGTAAAATGAGGACCCAGATTGTTGGGGGCAATTAAGCTGACTTTGTAATAATGCCGCTTGGGGTGTGTGTGTGAAAGCCCTAATAAGCAGGCATATACATAGAATGAAGGCTACTGCTAAGCTTGTAAGCCGCCCTGAGTCTTCGGAGAAGGGCGAGATATAAATGGAATTAAAATAAATAAAAATAAATAAAATATTTCCAATGTTCTATTAGTACAATATTATCATACCCCAGTAAAACGTCACTGTAATCTCCACCCTCTGTCTCTCTACTGTGGGTTAATTATAGAGGGGATCTCATCCATAACTCCCCAATCAGACAGATTAACAACAACCACCTGCTTTTCCCTCTCTCTTCGGTCTTATCTAGAAAGTCCCCCCCCTTTCCTTGGAAGGATGGAGGAAGGCCCAGCTGTTGTCACCATTTCTGTCCCTCCACCTGGGACCAAATGAAGAATTCATTACATTTCAAATGGGAGCCCTTGCTGCATACATTAGCCTGTTTTAATCATCTTGCCACGATTCCCCCCAAAAAAAGGGGGGAAAGAAAAATGAAGGTTTAAAACTCTTGTCTTGCCGAAAGTAGACAGATTGACTCCAAAATGACTCAGTCAATAAAAGATGAGCTCTGGAGAAAAAAACTTCTCCTCTACTGAAAGTATTCGGGGGAATTAGGTTTTTCTAAGCCCACTGTCAAAAATTAATAATACATACAGCATGTAAAATGGTTTAGCCCCCTACAGCCTTACACAAATATATCGTTCACTTGCTAAATGTGACATGACTCCCAGGATTTTCCATCCTTTATCCCAAGGGGATGTTATGTGTGGATGTGTGTAATAAACCTCTAGATAATTACAAAGTGTGTTCCTACTTCAAGAGAGAAGGAAGAACAGCAGCAAGATGGATAGAGACAGTTGTGGTAGGGATTGTTGGAAGAGCTGAACAACAAGTTAGGGGTTGATCGTTGTGGAGAGAAGCTATCTGTGTGGTTGCTAACAGTCACAAGGACTTGGTGGCATGTAATCAATCAATTAGTCCTATTTAGCAATTCACGATTTAGCCAAGGCTGTCAGAGGATCTCACAGTCCGTATTCTTTCAATTAATCAAGTTTTTTAATGGCGTCACAGCTGAGAGAAGACATACAACGTGTTTTTTTTAATCTTCTCTTGCTGTGAAATATCTAGAAAACTGCATGGAGATGGTTTTAAAATTCTAAAAAAGAGTTGAAATATTGTTTCGTAGACTTCACATTGCAACTAGCTGCTTCTTAAAATGCGATATCTTGTTGTCTTCCATTTCCAACCTTAATTTCTGTTGGGTTGGAAGATACATGGGGGATAGATATTCTTCTGGAGGCAACTCATTCTATTGAAAGTGTCCCTTTTTTTCCAAATGTTCATCAGACACGGTCTTCACTTTATGGACTTCAGTTTTCAGTTCTGTGGTCTTCGTTTTGTGGTCTTTCAATCCATGATGACCAAGGCTATCAACTTTATTCAAACCATGGATAGGAGGTTTAAGCACTTGGAGCTTTCTGCTTCTTCTCAGTCATCCATCTTTAAGCTCTCTGAAGAATTGCAGCTCTCTTCACAGTCTTGCCTGTCTCTTTGTTGTTCAAAGAACAGAGCAAGCCATTCTGGGCAGTTAACAAACCTGTTAATGTTGGTTTTACTGAAAGATGTGTTTGAAGAGAATCAGTTTTTCAGAGCTGTTGGTTCAGTACAATAAATGCCAGCCCAGTCTCCTCTCGAAGTTTGTTCCTTGATCTTTCTGTGCTTAAAAGAAGACTACATTTCCCCCCTCGTGGCATGGGGTAAAGCAAGGACCATGTCTTTGACCTGTGAAAAGCATAACTAGATTGCCTTCCTTCTCCCTACTCCAGTTTCTTAGGCAATTGTCATCTTCCATCTTGACCACACATGGCGAGTCAATTCCAGTGCGTGGGCCTGAGGGGACTCCTCCTTTGCCCCATGGCATTTGTGGTATTTGACACGGTCTCATTGTGCCCACCAGGCGATTTGTTCATTGCTTGATGTAAGCCATTGTTCTGCTTCAGTTCAACCACGAAAGCGCTCCTGAGAAGACTGACAAATATCATTAATAATGATTCATGGCACAGGAGGAACAGGAGATATAAAGGAGGAGGCAAAAGCAGAATTCGGGCGCTTGTTTGTGTTTGCAAGGGGAAATTAATAATAATAAATAATAATAAACCTTTATTGTCAAAGTACAACATGTGTACATTGAGATTAGCTGAGCCTCCCCCTGTGCTCTCTCCCCTCAACACACAGTGACAACAAACCCTCCATCCCACCACACTATGTGGACCAACTACACCACACACCGGCCTCCCAAGTCAATTCTGCATAAGATTATGTCCCATTTAAAAGCCTAACAGCCCACGGATAAAAGCTATTTTTCAGCCTGTTGGTACGGCTGGCTATACTCCTATATCTCCTACCGGATGGTAGGAGAGTAAAGAGATACCGTCCAGGGCGTGAGTCATCCCTGAGAATCTTCCTCACTCTTCCAAGGCAACGAGCCCTGGCGATGTCATCCAGTGGTGTCAGGGAACAGCCCACCATGTCTTGTGCTGTGCTCACCACCTCTGTAATACTTTCCTATCCGCGGCTGTCAGACCAGCATACCAAACCACAATACCATATGAGAGGACGCTCTCTATGGTAGACCGGTAAAAGGGTTCCCTGGGTACTTTCCCTTGTAACATCTGACCTCACGAGCAGCATGTCACTGCGTGTTTTTTAGTTTTGCCAGCTTCGCTCATTTCTGTCTGTACATGTTCCCCTGCTCTCTGCACCTGTGTTATTATCTTATCATGTAACCATAGTGAATCTCACATGTCCAGCTATGTTATGGTTTCAGACCGTTTTGTGCGCATGTCTAGAAAAAGTTTCTCACTTTAGTTTCTCTTTACTTTTTGCTTTGTATTCTGCCTGACGAGAGAATGTAGTCAGTTTAGGTCTTTTCTTTTCTCATTAAAAGTTTTACAGTAGAATATGCTTCGCTTTTCTTTCTTTGATGTTCGCTATGCATCAGATGAGCCACGCTCCATCCTCCTCGGATAGGAAGTTTAATTCTTCCGTGACACAGCAGGAGAAATTCAGATGGAAGAGTTGAAGAAAGTTCTTTGTTCCTCCCCTTCATCCACGTTGCCAACATCTCCACAAAGCTGCTGAATGAATTGGTTTGGAGATCTGGGTTCTAATACCAACAGTGCAAAAATGGTCTTAATTTAATTTATACAGAGTTCTTGGAACTTTGAACCCAGCTTTGGGATGGTTGATACATCAGACACATTTAACTCCGCCTTCCAGCTCAGCCTACTCATTTCCTACAATTTTCTTTCCTTCCTCTGCATCAAAAGCCTTTGGGGAGGAGGTTTGGGATCTTCCAACCTTCCTTGAGCATTGGTACCCCAACATCTACTTTTAGGGCAAGATCAGCCTTGGGTAATAAATGATAGATAGATAGATAGATAGATAGATAGATAGATAGATAGATAGATAGATAGATAGATAGATAGATAGATGGATGGATGGATGGATGGATGGATGGATGGATGGATGGATGGATGGATGGATAGATAGATGGATGGATGGATGGATGGATGGATGGATGGATGGATGGATGGATGGAGATGATAGATAGATAGATAGATAGATAGATAGATAGATAGATAGATAGATAGATAGATAGATAGATAGATAGATAGATAGATAGGATTAATCCTTTGTGGCAATTCATTCAGCATAAATTAATATTCCTGTTATCCAAAATACAGTTATTGGCTGAATAATATCCATGGTAAGAGATGGACCACAATTTGCCAGACAAGAAAGAAAGCATATACTAGACAGAAATATAACTTTATTTGAGGTTTAGCTTATTTTCCTCCGTTTCTAAGTACAAACTCAACTGAAAACAGCTTCCCCAGTAAAACAAGGTTGCTTCTAAGTGTGTCACGGCTCCGTGTGTCCAACCGCTAGATCATCCAGTGCCTTACTTGATTGATCTATCAATTAAAAAAGCCAAAGCTTGCTACCAGAGTCGTAAATTAAACCAGACTCCACATGGTAGCTATTAAAAGATACTTCTTGAAATTCCCAGCCTGAAACGCAATTCATCTTCTCATCCCACGATCTGCCCACAAGAATGTTGATTCAAGGATTTCATTTTTCTATAGTTATCTGTAGGTGGTGGTTGGCTGCTGGCTTAATTTGTCTATTCCCCCCCCCGCATGAGTTGTGGGGGGTGGCAAGGAAGCCTCATCAGTACTACCTCTCTTTCCTCCCCAGCCTGGATCCTGGGGTGTCACCAAATGGTAATCTCCTTGGTAGATAATTGTACTTTTTCAGATTGTGTTTATGAAAGGTGACAAACAGTTCGCTGGAAAGAGAAGTTAATAGCATAGAAATGTCTCTTGCTTGAAAGTCGGCACAGAAATTATCTAATGCGTCTCTTGAAAACCAGCCTTGCCTCCGCTGTTAGATTTAAGGAGTGAATCTTCTCATTTGCATATAATTTTGGGTCTGGCATGTCATCTTTTGTGCAGAGCACGCCATTTCTTCCGCACCAGTGGAGCTTCTTGCCTTGTCCAAGCGTTTGTCTTCACAGGTTCTCCACCAAGTAGAAGAGGTGGATCTTTCTGTGTTTGGAGCTGTGAAACTGGATGGATCTGATGTAGTTATTGGGCACAAGTTCATCAAAGAGGGGGTCAACTTATTTTCCAAAGCAGCAGAAGGCAAGACAAGAAACAATGGGTGGAAATTAATCAAGGAGAGAAGCAACCTAGAACTAAGGAGAAAGTTCCCAACAGTGAGGACAATTAACCAGTGGAACAGCTGGCCTCCAGAAGTTGTGGGTGCTTCATCGCTGGAGGTTTTTAAGAAGAGGCTGGATAGCCACTTGTCTGGAATGATATAGGATCTCCTGCTTGAGTAGGTGGTTAGACTAGAAGACCTTCAATTTCCTTTCCACCTCTACTTTGCTTGACTGATCTTTAGAGCTTCTAGCTCATCAGCCTTGGACCAAACTCTCATGGTGGGAAGAAGACTTTGGGGGCAATGCTGGTGGAAATGACCTACTTTTCTCTCCACGTTTTCTCAGCAAATACATGGACAGAGTTTCCAACGTTAAGTCTGTGGCCTCCAGACAGCTTTGAGGAGAATGGGAGATTTTAGAAAGAGGTAGTCAAGTTTCTTTAGAAGTCATTTTCTTCACCCCTTTTCTCTTTTAACTCACACCTTGAGAAATGCTGGGGTTAATTCTTGTGGGCTGACAAACCCCATACAGATAGACCTCATTTGTTTAGTGCAGGGGTCTTCAAACTTGGCCCTTTTATGACTTGTGGACTTCAGCTCCCAGAATTCCTCAGGCAGCATGCCTGGCTGAGGAATTCTGGGAGTTGAAGTCCACAAGTCATAAAAGGACCAAGTTTGAAGACCCCTGGTTTAGTGAGTGCTACATTCCACATTTAACAGGAATCCCATTAGAGTCAACTAGCTTGTTTTTGAGTGGTCTGGTGCTCTTCAGTTTTCTAAAGGAAGACTTTTCCCCACACCTCCCAAGGTCTTCAAGTTACCGAATGCAATTTCTAAACAGCTTGTCTTGGTACCTCGCACGTGTTTCAGAGTTAATTTAAGAGGCATTTTCACTGTATATCAACAGTGAGTCACCGCTGAAAACTCTCAATTTACCATTCTCCCATTGTTGGCTTCTTCTTTTTTTTTTATATGAGCGGAATGTTTCTTTTAAAAAGAAATTGTCGGAGATGAATGGCTATTTGGCTTACATTTCTGAAGCCACGTCTTTGAGAGTTTACCTGAATTTCTAGCTCTGTCTCCTAGCAATTGCTTTTCCTATTGATAGCCAAGAAACCAGGGTGTATACCAGGGATAAAATGTGTCTGCATAAAACAGTTCCCTGAATTTCCTCTCTTCCATTTTGGTTTTTGGTTTCCCCCCCCCACACACACACACACACAATATGTCTGTGACGATAACATAGGAAAGCCCCAGAAGCCTCTGAAAACACACCGGTGGCAATAAAATGTACCATTGCATTAAATGCACATTATTAAATGCATTTCACTTACTATGCCCAAGGCTTTTGCTAACAAACAAAACAATGTAGAGTGTGTGCGTTTGGGAGGAGATTATAAACCAACCATATTCTGCTCACAATTTGTGGACCTTACGGCTTGTTTTGTGTAATACATCAGCTCAAAATCCACCTACTTTGGCTTAATCTGTTGGCGTGTTAAGCTCCAAAATAACTTATTCCACTTATTTAAATTCCTTAAATAACAACAGTGAGATTAGGGTGAGGCTCACACATGGACTTAGGTCACAATATGCTTGCAAACCCGTCTCTTTGAAAATCACGGTGTAGTCCAGTTAACCTTTATTAACATAATCCGTAGCTTCAGATGCTTAGGATCCTGGTCAGTGGGATAATTTGGATTCCAAACATCTATAAGCAGAGTGGGTTTTGTTTTTCATTCGTTTAACCGTTATCAAAAAGAGAGAAAAAAAAAATCCTCATAAATTTATTACAATGTAAGCTTCTGTGCAGAAATTTAAGATACAAAACTAATTCGATATGGATCCCTGCCTACAAATTCTGTGTTTCTTAACCTTGTGAAGTTGGAGAAGTGTGGATTTTAACTCCCAGAATTCCCAGACATTGTTTCTCAATTGGGTATGTCTAGTTTAATGAAGAGAAGGACAAGGGGTGACATGATAGCAGCGTTCCAATCTCTCAGGGGCTGCCCCAAAGAAGAGGGAGTCAAGCTGTTCTCCAAAGCGCCCGAGGGCAGGACAAGATGCAACGGGTGGAAACTAACCAAGGAGAGAAGCAACCTGGAACTAAGGAGGAATTTCCCAACAGTGAGAACAATTAACCAGTGGAACAATCTGCCTCCAGAAGCTGTGAATCTTGGCCACTTGAAGATGTATAGACATCAGGTTGAAACATTGTCCAAGACACAAGTTGAAAACTGTCCGTTGGCTGCCAGCGACATCTTTATTCCAACTTGATAACCGTCATTGCCCTATGAAGACAAGACAAGGCTTGGTTCTCATCCTTGAAGGGCACAATTCTTATTAGGGCACTGAAACTGGTCTGGCCAGGACCTTCTTCAGAATATCTCTGGGCACGAAGAGATTTACCTGCTTTTCTCCTCCTCTTAATAAACTCCGAAGCACCCGAGACCAGCAAGTCCATTTCCAATGATAAACTTCACAATTAGATCTTTTCCCGCTCAACTTTGCCAACGTTTTCTAATAAAATCCCATTAATAATTAATGCCCAATTATTAAATATTTAAAAATTTAAAAGTGAAATAGTTTTTTTTTGGGGGGGAGGTTGTTTTTTTTTTTTAAAGCGTGCATGCGATGAATAATTTAGCGGCTGCAAACGAGCTTACTCGTGAGAGGGGGTGGCTGGCAGCGGTGGTGCTTTGGTGCTCTGCAACCCGCATTTTTCCAGACGCCAAAGTGAGGTTGCCCAGCGGCAGCGTCTCGGTTGGGTAGAGGGGTGACAGGATCGTTCCCAGGCTGTTGTGGAATGTGAGAATGGCCGTGGGAGACAGGGAAGAGATGCTGCCTACTGCAAGGGTCAGATAAGAGAGGGCATGGCCCAGAGCTGCTTAACGGGTGGAGAAAGAAACTCAGAGGGGAACCCCTCCAGCTTCTTAGGCTGCAAAACAAGATGGCAAGATTTTTGCGTGTTGCACTCCACGATCCGGGTCCTCGGAAGGCTGAGTCAACCTTGAGCTGGTAAGAATCAAACTGATGGCAGTCGGCAGAATTAGCCTGCAGTACTGCATTCTAACCACTGCACCAACACAACTCTTTGAAAGGACTGACGTGTGAGAGAGAGAGATGGATGAAACCTGAGCTACAAGAA
This sequence comes from Vipera berus, assembly GCF_964194415.1. Taxonomy (NCBI): domain Eukaryota; kingdom Metazoa; phylum Chordata; class Lepidosauria; order Squamata; family Viperidae; genus Vipera; species Vipera berus. Next base: position 2,153,865 of record NC_138216.1, on the reverse strand, counting down.
GATAACTCTTTCCCACCTTGTCCGTCACAAAAGATAAGGCAGGGTGACGTGTCCTTCACGCTGGTCCTTTCTAAAGTCCCCCCCCCCCAATTCTTATTGCTTGGCTTCGTAGTTCTGCCTCCTCGCTGTCGGCTTTGTTCTGCCTAAGCAGTATTGCCTTTAAAAAATGGTTTTCATAAAGCGGGCTGCAGGAAGAGAAGTGGAACATGACAAATGTTCCAATAAAGAGGGAGCAGATACCCCCAGATCTGGGACTTCAGTGAGGAGGTCAGAGGGCTCTCCAAAAGTACACCCAAAGGAGCCGTTGAGTATGGAAAGCAAACTCTTCAGTTCCAACTGAAGGGCCAAAGGAAGAAACGGACTTTTGAGGCAGACGTGAATGGTTGACAATTACATGTGTACTTAACTTGGAAACGATGACGAGGAAGCAAAGGAGTTAAAACCAGGATCAGAGAATGCCAGCTGGCCTCTCTGAGGGTTACTCAGGAGAGTTGACCCCAAGATCAAGGAACATTGCCTTCCACAGAGCTCCTCTGTTGTGCTGACGCAGGACAGCAGTGTTTGTTTTCCTCTGCACATCTGCAGTGGTGACACCTCGCTGTTCACCATGGAAGCCGCTCTGTTGGTCTCAGCCATCATGCAAATATAGAAGGCCAGGCTGACCTTTCAAGAAAGCTGGTGGTGACAGGGGAGAGGAGAGAAACGATGGTGGTGGGTTGGGTCCATCCTGCTTACGGTGAGAGATGGGAAATGGAAGCTTGCGTCGAAGAAACGTAGCATCCATGGTTTCAATTAGTAGATTCCACCAACTCTTGGCGCCTTTAATTTACGTCTCTTGTAATGGTACGTGGGAAAGATGGAAGAAGAGTGTTTTCCGGTGAGACCGGTCTATCGATCAGGGCAACCTGGTCTACCTAGTTATGGGATGGAGCATGCCGCTGCCGCTTTCGCCTTTCAGCCCCAATCCAGGAGTCTTTGGAGGCTATCGCTTCTGCAACTAACTATTTCTGTGTTAAATGTTAAATTTTACTGACAAAGAAGTCTTCCTTTAATTCTAATCTCCCTTTAATTCTTTGTCGGTAAGATTTAAAATTTAACATGAAGGAAGAGATGCTGTCTAAAGAAACGATTTGATAAAAGAGCCCAGAGCTGTATAATGGGAAGAGAAAGAGACTCAGAAAAGAACTCCTAACTTATCAGCCTGAAAAAGAAACAGTGGGACATTTGTCTTTTAGACTTGCAAGATTCTATTAATGTACCTTCCAAGAAAGTAGAATCTGAATGTGTGTCCTTTTTTGGTCTGTCTGGAACGGCTGATCGTCTTGACCAAGAAAAAATAGAGTTCCAGATGTGGGCAGATACCTATTTTGACTTCAAAAGTTTTGTGAACACCCAGTGAAAGAAAGGTAAAGGGACGCGGTGGCTCAGTGGGTTAGGACACTGAGCTTGTTGATCAGAAGGTCGGCAGTTTGGCGGGTCGAATCCCGAGTGCCGCGTAGCAGAGTGAGCGCCTGTTACTCGTCCCAGCTTCTGCCAACCTAGAAGTTCGAAAGCACGTAAAAATGCAAGTAGAAAAATAGGGACCACTACAGTGGGAAGGTAACAGCGTTCCGTGCGCCTTTGGCGTCTAGTCATGCCGGCTACATGACCACGGAGATGTCCTCGGACAAGCGCTAGCTCTTTGGCTTTGAAACGGAGATGAGCACCGGCCCCTAGAGTCGGAAACGACTAGCACGCATGTGCGGGGGAACCTTTACCTTTACCTTTTAATGAAAGAAAACCCTTTTTGCAAAGGGAGTATTTTGATAACACCAACTGAAAGTTTTCAAGGAGTGTTTTAGGCTTTGGTGCCTTTCAAGAAATCCTTGTCATGCAAGATGGCAGACACCCTGAAGTAAATGTCTTGGGGGGTTGGGGGAGGAAGAAGCAAGGAAAAATAATTTTGATATTCAAGTTATTTTTACTCTGGTGCCAGCCGTAGAGATAGGCTGCATCTCACTGTCACAGAAATTAAAGCATTGAGCAATAATAGCATCTCTCATTGTTAAGGGTACCGGTGCACATCACTATTTACAAAACGGAGATATTTTGATTCTTTTAGCTTTTCAATGAATTGAGAAGAAAAAGGATTTTAGGTAAATGAGAGTGGAATATTTGTTCTAAGACTAAAGACGCCTATTATTGAAGGAGGGTTTTTTTTGGGTGGGGGGAATCGCAGTGGATATTAAATGCCTGAGAAAATATCTATGATGGAAACATATCATGGAAACTGCCTTGGGGCTTTAAAGATGCCAACAGTTGAGATAATTTCAGATTGTTCTCTGCTTTGCTTTTGGTAAAGTTAATCTCACAGTTGCAGTGTCACCTAATGGAGCCCTTTTTTTCCCCAGGCTGTTTCTCAGGGAGCTCTTAAAATATCCTACGACATAAACTCTCTTTTCAGCTCATTCTGCCAGTCTTCTGAAAGAGCCCTGGCAAATGAAACAAGCAGATTTTATCTCTCTACAGAGTGGAGATCATAAACATGTGGAGATCTGAAAGCTCTTTCTGTGCCTCTCCTAGATGTCCTTGCCTTATTTAATATCATCCCATTTTGTTTTATGTCCTTCACACAGGATTGCAAAAATCTGTTGAGTCTTGGAGGAGCTGCCAACGACTTAAGTGAGCAGAACATAATGCCAGTTTCCAAGAAGAATAGAATAGACAGGTGTAATGTTACAAGCGCAGTATGCTGGAATGGGGTAGAAAGACCAAACCAGGTAGAGATAGGTGGAGAAACTGGGCCAAACCCTAAAAGCTTTCATTGTAGTAGCTTGTAATGATAATGTAGCTATAGGAATATGACAGTAGCAGCTTGGTAACTCTTTTCATGGGTGTGAAGGACTAGCTCTCTAGAGAAAGTTTTGACACTCATACAGGTGGAAGGAAAGAGAAGAGGACAGGTAACCTCAAGGAGCATAGACTCAATTACGGTGGCAATGGATGTAACATTGGAAGACTAAAGGGCCAGGTTGGAGAAGATCTATTTTAGGTGGTCACTAAGAATCAACCTTGAGGCACACAGAGTTGGCTCATTTTGTCAAAAGTTTTGGAATCCAATATTACATTGGACTAACTGGACCTTAGCTCTGTTATAATAATGTTATGTGAATAGAAGGGGACATAACTTCTGCACAGAAGAAATTATTTTTACACACTTGAATGTATACAGTGGTACCTTTGTACTCAACTGCTTTAAAACTCATCAAATTTAGTACTCAACGCATTTTGACATGAAAATGTTGTCCCGGTACTCATCGTTTGTTTGGTACTCATCGTTTTTGATCCTCATCATACCTCCTGGAAGCAGTTAACAATGAGTACCAAGGAACCACTGTAGTTACTTATGTGTAGTTGTTTCGAGACCCAAAATAAGAAAAAAAAACAACAATGAAATTTGGACTCTCGCAATCAGAGCTTTCCACACCTCCTTTGACGGAGGCTTTTAAATAGTTCCTGTAGCCTGCTAAGAGTCTTCCTTGTTTTTTCATTTTTCCCCCATCTGCCTTGCAGAAATCTTTTAGCTGAGAAAAAATTTGAAGGTATGCTGGCCTGTGCTGTAGGTTTGAAATCTACTCTCAGATTTTTAATAATAGTTGGGGGGGGCGTGGGACTTTGAAGTCTGTTTCCAAAACTTTTCTTTTCCTATCTTGTCAGTCCTTCAAGTTATACACGGAGATAACTTTTAGATTTTTCTCTTGCTGAAAGATCCAGTGTTCTTTTAAGGGTTTGTTTTTTTTTTTTTGAACAAGAAAACTCCTGCAAGGAAAGAAGAGGGGAAAAAAATATTCCAAAGAATGACTCAAAAGACTCTGAAATAAGTGGAAACGGATTCTTCTGCCAGACGGAGCCTTACAAAGCACTGATCCTAGAAAAGTGTTCGAATTTCTGCACCTGACATATTTCAGTGGTTTATTATTTGGAATCTGTAAACAGCTGCATATAAATAGTACGCATTCAGATTTGCAGAAAGATGTCATGTTTAACTATAGCAGGGATGTCAGCTTCTATTTACTTGGAGATTCATTGAAATCTGCAATTTGACCAGAGGTGTCTAACTTTGCATACGACTGTATGTTAAAGTCAGGGTTGGTGTTTAAAATAGAAGATTACCATGGGCTAGGATTCTGATCCAATTCCTCTGAAGCTTTTTTCTTGTTGTTGTTTTGAGGTATGAAACTTCAGGGCAGTTTAAGAAGCTTGGCATCTGGACTAGAATATCTGGAGACAGGTTGTCCTGTGGTAACCTCCTGACTAGATCATTATTTGGCCTAGTTTCCGATTTTCTGGAGATCAGCAGCCTGATTACGGATTGAGATGGAAACTTGATTCACTGTAGGGTTTTTGCTAGTTAAAATTCTGTTTGGAACGCAGTGACATTTTCATTAGAAGACAGAAAAAGCTTTGCCCCGTGTTTGTTTGTTGTTGTTTTTTTCCAAAATAGCGTGAATTATTCACTCTGGTTCATGTAAGTATGTGGGGGTGGATGCTAGGAGTGAACAGTTTTTGAAGGATGGGTATTTCGGAAGGGGAAGTTAAAACAGGATGGAGACTTTGATGTCCCCAAAAATAAGAACATCTCTTTCCCTTCACGCTAAGTCCGTTTTGCCTCAAGGCCTTTCCAATCAGATCCAAGATGAGATCCTGGCACTAGGATCCCACACTTTTTTTTGTGAAATCTAGTTTTGGAGGAGAACAGAACTCTGAAGAGGGACTTTTAGAAACACATCAACTACCCAACAGGGAGAAGAAAAAATCTGGCGTCTTGGCTGGAATACCAGTCCAGTTCCTATGCTATCTTTATGCTTGTGGTTCATTCTCTTCTTCTAGAGACCCTCAGAGAATCAAAGGCCAGGTCTATGTGTCCAGCTGCTAGGAAGCATTTCTTACTCTTTCTTGACGGCCCTTCTGTCCAAAATTAGGAACAAAGAGTTTATTCCCATCCTGACTCCCAAAGCACTGACTCATAACTTCACTGCACAATCTCCTGAAGCTGATCAGAAGATATGGTTGAGCCTGCGGTGGCCCAGTCCCGAAAGCCTCAAACTTCATCCATCCTGAATGATTCCAGCCATTCTCTGGTCCTCATTTTGACCCGTGGAAGTTCCTTTTTTCAGCTCAGAGCAAGGAGGATAGAATTACATCCTTGTAATTCAGATCTCTGCCCTTTTGATGGCTGATCAGCTTTCCTAGCGAACGGATCAACCACAAGCCCATATTAATAAACACTGGACTTGAACTTTTGATGACGCGTTGATAGCTCTTGACCAAATGTGATGGATCTTCTTGGAAGATCTGAGTGAAGGATCAGAAGAGGCACAATCATCTCATATTCCCTCCATGATAGATGGGAGCGGGGAGTCAAAAAGTCAAGATGGTGACTGTGATTGACCCCAACCCAGACTGCTACTCCGATACTCTTTTTGACACCTTTTTCCTCCTCCTCTACCCTACTACCCCCACTACCCTCTTTGACATGCCTCCCTTACCCTGTTCCTCTACTTCTTCTGTAGCTAAAATTTGGATACAGAAAGCACAGCATGGACTGGATTGGTTTTAACCATGTTTCGGGAGCTCTCCGATTTCATTCCAAAGCTGGTTAGATTTTTAAAAAGGTGCCCAAATTGTTCCTGAAACGTAAAACCCATCCTCCTTAAATGAGGACTTTGCTTTTCGTTAACTGCATTTGGTTAAGCAATGAGCTGGCCAGAGGACTGTCGCATCCCTGCGTGAGCAGTAAGAGACCCACAAAAGCTTCAGGTCACAATGCCCCCCTCCATCGTGGCTCCCCCAGCATCCTTGAAGCTCAATAGACTGACCGCTTAGAGGAGGTTTCCTGAATTGGAATAATAGCTGGCAAGACTTTGCTGGTGAGGGGCGATGGCAGCCCTTTTGCTAACATCATCTTGCTTTTCAAATTTCCTTCAATGCTGACAAAGACAAGTAATCAGCCACTCCCGGAAACAGTTGAAAGGCTGCCTTTGCCGTTCCAGAAAGCGAGGTTAGGCCTTCTAGGTATTCTGTCTGGTGCAGAAAAACAACCTCTGGGTTTTTTATTTCTCCCGAGAGCATCTGTCGAAAAGCAGAGCAGCCAAGTCTGTCCCAGAGATTCTTTCCTAAAACAGGTGGGTTGCTTTGTGTGAAGGGAGAAGGCAAAGGAGACGACAGAATCATGGAGTAACAAGCCGTCATGACAGGATGAAAAGAAGCTGGGCAAGATCTTGCCATCTTCACAGAGGAAGAACCAGATGACTCGGTTCTGTCGTATGGCTAGCCCAGGGGTAGGCAACCTCGGCTCTTTTATGACTCATGGACTTCAACTCCCAGAATTCCTGAGTCAGCATGGCTCAGCTTGGAAACCTCTCCCTTTCCCCTCAGCATAGCTGACTCAGCAATTCTGAGAGTTGAAGTCCATGAGTCATAAAAGAGCCGAGGTTGCCTACCCCTGGGCTAGACCATACAATAAATGATTGCGGGAACTGGGTATGTCTAGTCTAACAAAAGGAAGGTGACAATCTTTCAATATTTGAGGGGTTGTCACAGAGAAGAAGGGATCAACCTCTTCTTCAAAGCTCCTGAAGGCAGGACAAGAAATATCAAGGAGAGAAGCAACCTAGAACTAAGAAGAAACTTCCTAACAGTGAGAACAATCAACCAGTGGAACGGCTTGCCTCCAGAAGTCGTGGATGTTCAGTTTCCCTGTCTTTGAACAAAATTTGTAGCAAGAAATAACAGAGAATGATCCCAGTACTGACCAGTGTTGGGATTTTGCATTCTCAACTGCCAGATCCCTAAGCAAGATCTCTCTCATTATTGCTGCTGCTGTTGTTACATCAGTTGCAATTATGGGCCAGGGTTAAACTCAAACCCAATGTAATGCAATGATTAAAATAAAAAATAAATAAATAAACCCAACTTCAATCATAAGAAGAACTACTTTGCAGAGAGAGGTTCACCTCAACCCTAGACTCCGTGCTTGAGGAACGTCAACTTTTCAAGGACTTCCAACATGCCATCAGAATTCACATTGATCTTCAGACGAGGGTTCTGTGAAAGGCGGCTGGTCCCCTCAAACCAGCATTTCCCCTGTTCAGCCTGGTTATCTATGTCAGGAAAAGAAGGAAGGGTGATGGGAAGCAGATGACATTAATGGCTCCTGCTAATTTATCTCCAAGACTAGGAAGAAGCTGGTGATTAAAAGTCCATCGAAATGTCTAAACAATGCTGGGGGGAAAAATGGGAGGGCGGCTTAATTCTTAAGGACGTGCTACTGAATCCCTCCCCCCCCCTTCTTCTCCCACCAGCTGAGTCAAGCCAAGGCCTGATGCTTCCAGCTTTGAGAATTTGGACCAGAGAACTTGCATTGTCTTCCGAAAACAAATGCTCGGTTGGGTGTCTGGAATGTGCTAATACCCAGGCAGCTTTTGTCAGTGATTAAATACCGCCTAGCACCAAAAAGTGCAGACAAGGGATTGTAGATCTTTTCTCTGTTTAGGAGGAGCTTCTGTTTTTCATCCGGTCTCTTGAAATTGCCGAGTGCCGTGTCACATAGATGGAATTGTAGTCATTGTGCTAAGCAGCAGCTGCATCTTTCACAAGCATGACATACAAAAACTCAGTTGGAAAGTGGAGGGCACCCCTTGAATGACTGCGGATGTTCAGCTGGAGCCACCTCCGTCCTCCTCTCCCACAGCCCGGTGGCCGGACGGTCATGTGGCCACTCAGGGGACGGGAGAGAGACTTCACAGCCTCTGGAGAGCAAGTGTCTCCGTTTATTATGGGAACCAAAGCCTTCTGGGCTGCTGTGTTGATAAAACAAGCTGACTTAGGTGACATCTCTGACTTGTGTTTAACTAAAGCTCTTCTCGGTAATTAATGGGGGGATAAATTGTGGCTTAATTACTCAGAGAGCACCTTGGGTGAAGGATTCATGGTAATTGTTGTGGATCCCCCTGAAGGATTCACTCGACTGGCAGCAAACTTTCCTAACGATAAAATACTGTCTTGAGTGGCAGCCAACTCTGCTGCCTTTTCTTGGCCAAAAATCTGCCAGAGAGAGAGGAATGGCACGCGGATACAGAGTTTGCTGTTTTGTATAGCTTGGAGAGATTCCCACCCCCCTTGCAAAATGCAAAATAGAACACAGAATAGAAAATAGAATCGAATCGAACCCTCTCTTGCAAAATGCAAAATAGAACACGGAATAGAAAATAGAATAGAATAGAATAGAATAGAATAGAATAGAATAGAATAGAATAGAATAGAATAGAATAGAATAGAATAGAATAGAATAGAATAGAATAGAATAGAATAGAATAGAATAGAATAGAATAGAATAGAATAAATGGGAATAGAATGGAATAGAATAGAATAGAATAGAATAGAATAGAATAGAATAGAATAGAATAGAATAGAATAGAATAGAATAGAATAAATGGGAATAGAATAGAATAGAATAGAATAGAATAGAATAGAATAGAATAGAATAGAATAAATGGGAATAGAATAGAATAGAATAGAATAGAATAGAATAGAATAGAATAGAATAGAATAGAATAGAATAGAATTATAAATAGAATAGAATAGAATAGAATAAATGGGAATAGAATGGAATAGAATAGAATAGAATAGAATAGAATAGAATAGAATAGAATAGAATAGAATAGAATAGAATAGAATAGAATAGAATAATAGAATAGAATAGAATAGAATAGAATAGAATAGAATAGAATAGAATAGAATAGAATAGAATAGAATAATCATAAAAGGGCCAGGTTTGAAGACCCCTGACGTACAGACTCTGTGGAAACTGTGAAAACAAACAAACTGTAATCTCTTTCTGCTTTGTTCCAGAATTAAAGAAGCAGCTGGAAAGTGCGGAGTTGAAAAACCAGCGCTTAAGGGAGATCTTTGGAACAAAGATTCAAGAATTTCGCAAAGTGTGTTATAAACTGACCGGCTACCTTATTGATATTACGATTGAGAACCAATACCGTCTCACCTCTGTCTATGCTGAGCGCAAAGAAGACTGCTTGATCTTCAAGGCAAGTTATTTATTTTATTTCCTGTTCCCCTACCCATATAGGCATAACGTATCTGAGAAGATGGACAAGCGTAAACGTCAACAGTATGTTCTTGGTGGACTTACTCAGCTGATACCAACAAACACCTTAGGCATGTGTCTCCTTAGGGGGCTTAATGATGAGATGTTCTTCAAGTAAACTCTTTGGGCTACTTGACCTTTCTCCCTTTTTCTTTTTGGTTGAATGGAACAGTCTTTCTCCAGTGTGTCAACTTGAAGATGAATGGATTTCAACTCCCAGAATTCTCCACCAGCATGAAGTTCACAAATCTTCAAGTTGACAAGATTTAGAAACGCTGGAGTAGCGCAGCCTGATTCCCAAACCAAAACACCCACAGACACTGGACCTTCGTTGTTTTGCTTTCCAAAACATGTCCTACACTGATTAAAAACCATTTGCCTGTCCCGTTTATCATTCCAATAATCCATGACAAGATTTAATCAAAGATTAAATCACAGAAAGCAGACACCATCTCCCCCAACTATCTGGTTTTTATCAGAAAGTCCGTGGGATCTTCTAACCAAAGGGAAGTAATCAAGATTGTGCAATCTTTAAGCTGGATCAGAATCACAGAAAGCAGAACTTGTGTTAGTTCAGATGCAATCCACAAATTCCAGAGGGCCGAATCCAACCACATTTATACCCAGAAAGGCAACAAAGAATAACCCGTGACATTTTAAGTTGAACAGCTCCTCACAATTGCAAACCCCACATCCAAGCCAGAGTGTGCTTAATCTGGCCCAAATACCCAGGGAAACAGCCAGATTTTCAGAACCTTACTCATGTTGTCACTAGGAAGTCACAAACTGCTGCATCCAACAAAGTGACATTGATAGATGGGGAGGTAGAACATACATGGATGCTACATCTCCAGTTTTTAGTGCTGGAAACCGACAGTGTTCTTGAAACACAATGAAGGGTGTTGTTCTTTTGAACCAGGATATGGGATCTCAGTTAATTCAACCTTGGAGAAGCCCAGAGGAAAAATCCACAGGGTTCTTGTAGACAGAGGTCAGGTGTTATCCATGTTGAAAGACGTGCGGGGCTATTTTGAGCTTCTTCTGGCACACATGAGCCGTGTGAATCTGACTCTTTGCTATGCCTCTCTGCCTTGGTTTCTTTAAAAAAACAAAAGCGCTCATGTAATACATTTTCAGCAGGGTGTGAGAGGCAGACAATTTTGCACAAAGTAATATATTAGAATTATCCTTGGTTTTGGCAGATATAGTCTATTACTGTTGCTGGTTCATTAAAGGTCTTAGTTGGTTATAGATATTTCTCTTATTTATGTAAGTGACTGTAACATGGAAGCAGCTCATTGATCAATGCAGTGGCTCTGCTTATTAGCTGAGATTCAAAGAGTTTCATTTCCCCCTAAGCCAAGTTGGATAACCTCAGTCTCCTAAATACCGCTATTGAAGAAAAATGTGGCGTTAGGCTCTGGGATTTGGAAGAATGTTTGTGTCCCATCAAAACTCAAAATAAGTCTTCTTTTTTGGGGGGAAGGTAAATGGAGCTGAGCAGGATGGTTTGACCAATAAATAACACACTAGAGGCTGTTAAGGAGAATATTTGTAGCTGAAGATTGAAATGAAGCGTGTTTGGTTGTTACCTTGCAGACGTTTCATGAGTCAAACTAAGTAACATCATCAGAGCTAGATGGGGGTGGGGGCAAACATCTAGCACTGATTATGTTTACCTAGTTGGGTCATGAAAACTCCGCAAGAAAACCACAAGCTCCAAGGACCCCATAATCCTCCTCCTCCTTCTTCTCTTCCACTCACAAATTCCACTCCCTTCTGGTCCTGATAAGGTTACTTAGTTGGGTCATGAAATGTCTGCAAGGAAACTGTCAAAGCTCAGAGAGCTCCGAGGACTCCCCAGTCCTCCTCTTCCTCCTCTGCTCTGCAAATCCCTTCTTGCACTGAGCCCCATGGACCCCACATTAGACCTGGTGGTGTGTGGACTTCAATTCCCAGAATTTGCAGCATGCTGGAGAGCTTTAAGACATGCGGGTGTTGCAACCATCCTTGAACGCTTGTTTAGATGTCTCCATGAAGTTGTCATTGGCACCTTTGCACACAGAGAGGGGGACTTGTTGTAAAGTAAGGATTCACCCAACGAACTTCTTGTCTTCTTCACAAGCCAATGCGGTTACCTGATTTTTGATCCAGTGGTGATTCACTGACAAACAAGTCTTTCCAAACAGTCAGGAAATGGAGGTATTTTTAGAATAGGAAGGGTTGTGTGTGGAAGGCAGGAACCTTTCTCACAACAAGTCTAACAGTCCTTTTACACAATGAAATCTTTTATCAGTGTCCACCTTGAGTCATTCCTAGTATAATAAACTCAACAGGCATCTTTTTTTGGGGGGTAGGAGCCCATTAAATTAACAGCTGGAGTCTACCCCGGTGTTTGATTCGCATTTGTTTAAGGGCCCACTTGAAAGGTGGGAAGTCTGAAGACAGAAAATTGGAATTTATTTTTTTTAAAAAAAATCTGGATCACGGTGCCTGGCTTCTTAACCGGGGCTCGGAGCTTCCGTGTGAAACAGCATTATTTAAAGAGGACAGAATTAACAGACCAAGAAAACATCTGCGAGACATTGACACACATTAATAATGTGCGTTAACTTGCAAATTTATTATGCAGGCCTGAAGGGATCACTTGTGAAGGCACAGCCATGGTTGGTAGCAACTCATTTTTCTTTCTTCTTTCTAGAGTTCATTTGACATTTCCTGATGAGGCATACAAAATAAGCTTGCTTATTGTTTGGCCCTTCATTTCTCATTTCCTTCTCTGCTTGGAATTTCACTTATGCTTCTGAGGTTGCACAGACACGTAGCGCGACTAAACCCGGGGCAGCGTCTCAAGAGGGCAGATTATAGGCGGGGTGGGTAACTACAACTCCCACAAGCCATGGCGGCTAGGTCTGGAGGGAAGGGAACTGCCAAAAACTCTGGAGGGCACCATGTTGTAGAGAATGAGGGAATGGCCTTGAGGGAGAGACAAAAAATGTAGGGTCCTTGGTGCTCTCTGAGCTGGGTGGTTTTCTTGACATTTTATGACCCAACTATGACCCAACTAGGGAACATCATCAGTGCTAGAAGAGAGTGGGGGGAGGAGGAGGAGAAGGACTGTGGGGTCCTTGGTGCTCTCTGAGCTGGGTGGTTTTCTTGCAGACATTTCGTGACCCAACTAGGGAACCTCATCAGTGCTAAAGGGAGGGGGATTTTCCTCCTGTTTATATACAAGTGGCTTGCCCTGTCAGTGTTGGTGGGAGAATTCTTGATGGGTCCTTGAGTAGGCTGTGGTTTACTCACTTGAAAGTTCCTTGATTGGGGTATTGTTTATTGCTTGGTGTTAATATAGGTGTCGATTGCTGGTCAGGAGGTGTTGAGGTCTTTCAGCTTTTTAACTGCCTCTCTTGAGTGGTATGTAGAGGTTGTTTGTCTCTATTTGCCTGTTGATTGGCCAGTTTGTCTGAGTGCCAGGCTTCCAGGAGTTCTCTAGTGTTTTTGTATTTGTTTTGAACTTGGCTTGGTCTAGGATGCTTACCATCTCCCGGTTGAAAGTATGGTTGCGTCTATCCATGTGTTGCGCAGTTAAGGAATTTTCGCCATATCTTCTTACTGCTAGTTAGTGTTCATGGATGCAGAGAGAAGGAAGCCAAGATCAAAACTTGAATCTGGGATAGGCACAGCTGTCTGGGGAATTCTGGGAGTTGTAGTCCACCCATCTTAAAGTTGACAAGATTGAGAAATGCCTGCCTATCTATCAATTATCTATCTATCTATCTATCTATCTATCTATCTATCTATCTATCTATCTATCTATCTATCTATCTATTATGTTGCCCTCCTTGCCAAATGCAATTCTTTTCTCCTGCTGAGACGCTGAAGTCCTTCAGTACTTTTCCATTAGAGCAATGACTAACAATCTAATAAAACATTACCTATTAAAGAATTATTTGGTGTACCTTGTCACTATAAGGAGCAGGTTATTAAACTGCTGTAGGTTTTATGATGGCAAGTTGATCACCCTACATAGTCTGAATGACTAATCTGTATCCTAATGGTTCTCTGGTTATTAATCTGTATTTGTTAATATGTTCCCTAAGTAGAAAGAATCCAATTTGTGGGAGTACATATCAAAACAGAGCAGCAGTTCAAACCACTGAGGTCTAATGTGTTTGTGAATTTAGAAATATAAAATGAAATAGTGTTTGTGATATTAATTCATGTATTCTGGCTCTTTCATGAAGTACAGTAATCTGAATCTATTGTGCATGAAGTTTTATCTCCTATTGACAAGTATATCTAGGTACATCTATAAAAAAACACATCCATGGAGGCTGAAATGAAAAACATACTGCTGTGGCTGTGCTGTTAAAGTTTAGATGCATGCAGAAAACAAGATTTAGTAGCTGTCAAGCCCAGGAGAGCCAGAGGCTGGGTTTGTGGATTAAAAGAGTAGCTTTGTATCAGGAAAATAAGCATATTTTAATTACCGTAAACCGTCACAAGTCAAAATGAAATTGGTAAGATAGATAGATAGATAGATAGATAGATAGATAGATAGATAGATAGATAGATAGATAGATAGATGATAGATAGATAGATAGATAGATAGATAGATAGATAGATAGATAGATAGATAGATAGATAGATAGATAGATACAAAGATACAGAGATACAGAGATACAGAGATAGAAGGATGGATGGATGGATGGATGGATGGATGGATAGAGATACAGAGATAGATGGATGGATGGATAGATAGATAGATAGATAGATAGATAGATAGATAGATAGATAGATAGATAGATTTCACCTGCCAGTGTTCTCCAGATTTGTTAAAATCTCAGCTGTTAGAATTCCTAGTCTGCATATCTACTTTTCATTCTTTGAAGGAAGTTAAATTAAATTAGGATGATAAAAAGGTAGGGAATTAAAAGAGTTAAGGACGGGGCATTTCTCCCCCCCCCCTTGTTCTAATCCATCATCAAGAGTGAATTTCATCCCCACCTTAATTACAAAATCAATAAAGTTCTTCCCTAATGCAAATTTCAAATGATTTGGAAAATAGATTGCACTTTAATTCTCTTTGGCTTTTGTAACCGGGAATCAGTCTTTGATAAAGGAGATGGATCCGATCCCCAGGCAGAGACGCTGGTAATGCTCCCAGCATTCTTCCGAGTGCTTAATTGGGTTTTTGATTCTGTTGGAGGAAGGTCAATGAAGGCTTAGGATGCTACGTGTGATGCTCGATCTGATTTAGAAGTCTAGGCGTTGTGACGTATGAGGAAGCACTGCTTGAAATGTTCCTCTTGACGTTCACGTCCCCCGCATCCTACCTCTAGAACATGCGTGTCAAACTGCCGGCCCCCGGGCCGGACGCATCATGACAAAACCGCGCCCACCCCATTGCCGGCAATGGGGAAAAAGCTCCGATACGTTGCGCGACGTCACATGATGTCGTGAGTTTGACGTGCCTGCTCTAGAAGAAGACAGCCTTCCGTTCCCTCAGAAATTGAAACCTGAGCTTTATTTGTTTTTGCAAATATCTAGATTATCTCACTTTTGGGTGCTCCAACACTGGATGTTTTTAAGAAGAGACTGGACAACCATTTGTCTGAAATGGTATAGGCAAGGGAAGGCAACTTTGGCTCCCTTATGACTCGTGGACTTCAACTCCCAGAAGTCATAAAAGAGCCAAGTTTGCCTACCCCTGGTATAGGGTTTCCTGCCTCAGCAGGGGGTTGGACTAGACGACCTCCAAGGTCTCTTCCAACTGTTATTCTAGATGTTACTCTTGATGTCCTTGGGTTGTTAACAACTGCCCAAGGTCTTGAGCGTTCAGAAGCAATCAAAGTCACGTTTAGAATCCTACTCATCACCTAGATTTCAACTGCCAGCTCAGGAAACGCCAGGGCTTCTTGAGTGCCAAGCTAAGAACAGCCTGAAGGGACCTAATGGGATTATTTGACTGGAGGAAAAATAGCTCCCTTTTTAAGTTCGCCAGCTGGAAGCCAGGTGGAAGTTGCCCTGGGCCATTTCTCACATTACGCAAGAGGAAAACCCAGATTGGATCAAGCCGAATCCCTCACCTACCTCCAGTACACTTCCGCTCTCTTCTCTTGCAGCCTTTCTCAGGTCTGTGTGTGTTGTTGTTGTTTTGCAAACTTTGTGATTTGGCTCTAGTCGGGGGAGCGAGCAAGCCTGTGCCACCTTCCTGAAGAGACTTCAGTCCTGCCTCTTTTTGCTTCTCCCTCCCTCCCTCCCTGCACCGCAGCTTCCCGTCGCATTTTTGATTGAGCACGTTCCCGGGGCTGCCGTCCCACACCCTTGCACACACAATCAGAAATAACGGCGGAGCTCATTGGTGGAAGCGGCCAGCCGTGGCGGGATTGATTAGGGATTGCGGGCCTCGATTAAGTTCTCATTCTTGTTAATTGCCTGTTATTTTATTTATTTATTTTGTATTTTGTTTTCAATTTTCCTGCATGGTTTCCCCAAGATTTGGGCTCGCCTCAGCTCCGGAAGCAAATGCCATTCACGAAGCAGCTTCATGTCTTTCTGTCAAATGAGCAGTATCAGGTTTTTCTAGGAAAGGTCAACCCTGCAAATGTGTGTGTGTTTGTGGGTTGCCTGCCTTAATCCTCTGCGGCAAACAGGACTTGGTTATCGTGAATAACAAGAGTTGGAAGGGACCTTGGAGGTCTTCCAGTCCAACCCCCCACTCAAGCAGGAAACCCTATACCATTTCAGAAAAATGGTGTCAATCTCTTCTCTTAAAAACCTCCAGCGATGAAGCTCCCGCAACCTCTAGAAGCAACTTATTCCGCTTATTAATTGTCCGCACTGTCAGGAAATTTCTCCTTTGCTCCAGTTTGCTCTTCTCCTTGATTAGTTTCCATCCGTTGCTTCTTGTCCTCCCACTTCAGGTGCTTTGGAGAATAGGTGGACCCCACCCTTCTTTGGGGCAGCCCCTCAAATATTGGAAGACCGCTATCGTGTCACCCCTCGTCCTTCTCTTCATTAAACTAGACATACCCAATTCCAGCAACCGTTCTTTATATGTTTTAGCCTCCAGCCCCCTAATCATCTTTGTTGCTCTTCTCTGTGTGCCTTCTAAAGTCTCAACATCTCTTTTATATTGTGGTGACCAAAATGGGAGGCAGTATTCCAAGTGTGGTCTTACCAAGGCCTTATAAAGTGGTACTAACGCATCAATGTATGGCAGTGAAAGCTGGACCATAAGAAAGGCTGAGCGCCAAAGAATTGAGGCCTTTGAACTATGGTGCTGGAGAAGACTCCTGCGAGTCCCTTGGACTGCAAGGCGATCAAACCGGTCAGTCCTAGAGGAGATCAACCCCGACTGCTCTTTAGAAGGCCAGATCCTGAAGCTAAAACTCAAATACTTTGGCCACCTAATGAGAAGGAAGGACTCCCTGGAGAAGAGCCTAATGGTGGGAAAGGTTGAGGGCAAGAGAAGAAGGGGACGACAGAGAATGGGGTGGCTGGATGGAGTCACTGAAGCAGGAGGCGTGAGCTTAAATGGACTCCAGAAGATGGTAGAGGACAGGAAGGCCTGGAGGAACATTGTCCATAGGGTCGCGATGGGTCGGACACGACTTCGCAACTAACAACAACAACAACAAACGCATCACGTGATCTTGATTCGATCCCTCTGTTAATGCAGCCCAGGATTGTGTTGAGCTGTTTTTTTGGGGGTGGTGGTGGTTGTTTTTGTTTCTTTGCCAGCTGCACAACCAGGAGAAGCATGGATCTTCTCAGCACCCTTCCTTCCATTTCCCATTCTGCTCCATCATTCCAGCCCGTTCATTCCCTTCCGTTCATTGTCTGTTTGATAGCTTGGTCTCCCAGTGCCTGTTTTACATTGTTCGTTTCCTTGTTCTATTTTGCTAAACAATTTCTTTACCTCCTGGTGGAATCTTAAGTGTTTTTTTCCCTTTTTAAATTAGTCTGATCTGCTAAAGAATAGTTTAATCTAAAAGAAAACCCAATAGAAAGATAATCCCAGTGGAGTAAGAACTAAGAACCAACAAAGACTTCGGTTGTGTTGTGGATTGGTTCCCTTTGGAAATTTCAGGTTTTTAGTAGATAGCAAGGAGTTGCAGGTTTTTATATATATAATTTGTCTGGTGGGAACCTCACTAGGAGTGACCTCGCCTTTTCTCTTAGTTCCTTGAAGTTCAAACAGAATAATTGTTAGATTTTTTCCCCAAAGTTATCCTCTAATTTTATGGAGTTTTTAATATGTACACATACAATCAAGACCCAGCATGGTCTAATGTTCTGGTATTCCAACCTTGACAACTTTTAAGACTTGTGGACTTCAACTCCCAGAATTCCCCAGCCAGCATTCTGAGATTTGAAGTCCATGCATCTTAAGGTTGCCAGGGTGGAGAAACCCTGCTCTACAGTCAGTTCACAACACAACCCTTGCTTGAAATGCACAAGTCCTGGGCAGAGGGGAAAGAGGCCTTGATTTCATGCTGGCTGGGGAATTCTGGGATTTGAAGTCCAGCCCTCTTAAAGTTGCCAAGGTTGACAAACACTGGACTAGAAAGTTGAAGATGCCACTCTGGCTCTGAAGCTGAACCAAGGGAAGGGAGGTTGGCCTCCATGCCAGGAGATGTTGAAGTCCTCTTCAAGTGGCTGAGATTGAAAAACAATGCATGACATGCACTCCGCCAGCGCATGTCTTCAGCATGCAATCTATTTTGCCTGCAACTCAACTGCATCTGTGTTCCTTGCTTTTCTATCCATGCTCTTAAATGCTGCTTTTCTTGGTTCTCTTGAGTAACAGAATAATGGCAGAGATCTTGGAGGTCTTCTAGTCCAACCCCAGCTCAAGCAGGAGACCCTACACCATTTCAGACAAATGGTCTCAACCTCTTCTCGAAAACCTCCAGTGACGGAGCACCCACAACTTCTGGAGGCAACTCGTTTAATTGTTCTCACCGTTAGAAAACTTCTCTCTAGTTGTAGATTGCTTCTCTCCTTCATTAGTTTCCATCCGTTGCTTCTTGTCCTCCCCCCACAGGTGCTTTGGAGAATAGGTTGACACCCACCCACCCCTTCCTTGTGGCAGCCCCACAAATATTGGAACACTGCTATCCTGTCACCCCTCGTCCTTCTTGTCCTCAAACTAAAGGTAAAGGTTCCCCCGCACATGCGTGCTAGTCATTTCCGACTCTAGGGGCCGGTTCTCATCTCCATTTCAAAGCCGAAGAGCCAGCGCTTGTCCGAGGACGTCTCCGTGGTCATGTGGCCAGCATGACTAGACGCCAAAGGCGCACGGAACGCTGTTACCTTCCCACCGTAGTGGTCCCTATTTTTCTACTTGCATTTTTTGCGTGCTTTCGAACTGCTAGGTTGGCAGAAGCTGGGACGAGAAACAGGCGCTCACTCTGTTACGCGGCACTCGGGATTCGACCCGCCAAACTGCTGACCTTCTGATCGACAAGCTCAGCGTCCTAACCCACTGAGCCACCGCATCCTCAAACTAGACATACCCAATTCCTGCAACTGTTCTTCCTATGTTTTAGCCTCCAGTCTCCTAATAATCTCTGTTGCTCTTCTCTTGATTTCATCCGTGGCCTTTGCAAAGATGCCAGAAAATCTTCAGAGAGCTGCTCAGGGTGTGTCTGTGTGTGTCTGTGTGTCTGCTTTCATCCCACGCGTCCATGCTCCATTCCTTTCTCAAGTGCGTGAAGAGTTTAGTCCTGCCACCCCGTGTAATAGGCTATGTTCCCGCAGCATCTTTTCCATCTTGGATGAGAAGGCCTATCAGTGCCTCACAGCCAGCCAAACAGAAATCCTTTACCAAGACCTTCGCACACTCTAATAAAGATTTTACGCCCCAGTGGGTTGTTTCTTTTTTTTTTTTAACCGCAGCCTCGCTCGTATTTAGCTATCAAAGAGCATTAACACATCGTGCAGGTGGAACATTCCAGCAAAAGGAAGGCAGCCCCACCAGGAATAGAGAAAAACAACAACAAAAAAAACCAGGCAAGAGAAACTAAGGCTTTAAAGAAAGAAATACAAACACACAAAAACACCACGCGGCTAAGGGACAGTTTTATATAACAACAGTTTTTCTGAAGATGACATTGTTGGCTTGTAAGGAGGTCTGTAGAGAGAGGAGGGGGGGATGGAGAGGGGGGAGAAAAAGAGAGAGAGAGATGTTTTATTGGTCTTTCTTTGGGCAAAAATAGTGATTAGAAGATTTTCAGGTGTCTCGTGACCTTGCTGCGCTCTCTTTAAAAGCCTTCTTTTCTTGGCAGAGTTTGGAGAGAAAGCAGGTTTTATTCTGGGAAGCAAAGGAGCGAGGCAGCGAGATCACGCCGGCTGATTGTGATGTGCATTAAATCCCCCGAGACCCAGGCTTGCTATCTGATCAAAGCTGGACAATCTTGAGTGAATAGACTTGTTATTTTATTCCGCGTTCTTGGGTTGCAAATCAATTGCCCAACGAGTCCTCGTTGCTGCAAGGCTTTTCCCGTATTCCAGCGGTCGCTTGGAATTGAGTATGGAGGACCTCGTAACGTCACCGTTGACTAGGAGACCATACATAGATTTCATTTTCTTTGGAAATCCTGTTTGGGCTACAGAAACACATTTCTGTGGCTAAATGAGATATTTTTTTAACCGTTGGGCTCCTTCTCAGAGGAATTGGCCATTCCTCGCTGGAGGTCCAGATTCAAGGACTAGGTGACTTCTGGGGATGATGATGATGATGATAATAATAATAATAATAATAATAATAATAATAATAATAATAATAATAATAATAATAATAATAAGAAGAAGAAGAAGAAGAAGAAGAAGAAGAAGAAGAAGAGGAGGAGGAGGAGGAGGAGGAGGAGGAGGAGGAGGAGACCTTGGAGGACATCTAGTCTTGTCAAACATCCACATCTGCCTATCCCAGGTCCTTGGTAAGGACTCGATAGCTAGACAAAAATGCCAAATCCAGTCTGAACATCTTGTTGACTGTGCGATGATCAATAATAATAATAATAATAATAATAATAATAATAATAATAATAATAATAATAATAAGAAGAAGAAGAAGAAGAAGAAGAAGAAGTAGTTGGAAGGGACCTTGGAGGTCATCTAGTCTTGTCATTGATGTGGTTTGGGGAAGAAGACGCAAAGCAAAATTAGGAGCTAAGAGTCCCCCTTTAGCAAAATGCAATGCAAAGGTTGAGAAACATCCAATTTTAGGGTTCATCGTTATTTATGTATTCCTTCGTAATCCACCGTGATCACAGAAAGATCTACAACTGCGCTCCTGAGCTGTACTCCGTTGAAATAGATTTCCAGTTCAAAGCTTTGTTTTCTGATCAAAACTCTGGAGAGCTTTTGCTTGGGTGACAAACTGGAAGGGTGTGTGTGTGTGTGTGTGTGTGTGTGTGTGTGCGCGCGCATGCACGCAGTTAACATCCTATCCCCTTCCGGTTCCTAGACAGCCTTAAGACATGGATTTCTGTGGCATCAGTAGCTCCTCGACAGCCCCATGTGGTGTGTACTTCATAAGCTTGAGTAGACACATATGCCTCACCAGCTGTCTCTTGAGTTAAAAATGGAGGAAACGTGGTCTAGGCAAGCTTTGCAGATGGTTCCATGTTGGAATCAAACTTTGCCCGGAGCAGTTGTAAGATATACCTGAAATAGCACAGGTTGGGTATACAACCTGCCAGGTGTAAGGTGTTTGATCAGCAGGAAGTGGAAGATAATGGCTCAAAGGCTCCTTGGCAGGATGTATGCGATGCTTACAATGAACTGTCAGAAGGTATGACGGCCACCACTGGCATAAATTGCATTCTTGGGAGCTTCTTGGCTTCATGGAGGACAGGTCTGTCATAAGAGGGACAGTTAATCTTCAGCTTCATCAGCCTATGTCTGGATTCCAGTTCAAGGGAGTGCTAATTCATCAGTGTCTCCTTGTTAAGACTTCTGAAAGCTCCTCACTGGAAGTAAAATGTTGGGCTTGATGGATCTTAGATTGGACCTGACCAGGATGCTGGTTTTCACTCGGTCCCCATTAGCACACGCACGGCCCTAAGAAAGCCAGCAAGGATTCAGATGGAATTCGATGAGTGGATGAAGCAGATCTTCCCAAGGGGAGGTTAATTGCTAGCCAGCCCAAAGGTCCCACTGAAAATGACCAGAATGAAGATGTAGTTAGGAGTCGACGCTTCCATCTGATTTACAAAACATCCTCCTCAAAAAAAACAAAACCGCCGGTGTTTCTGCCATTTTTTTTCTTTCGGGATTGGTGAGTCCTGCAGGTATTAGAACATCTATATCAGGGCTCTTCAAACTTGGCCCTTTTATGACTTGTTGGACTTCAACTCCCAGAATTCCTCAGCCAAGAAAAAAGAAAAGAAAGCAAACTAAAAGGATTATATATTGGCAAATCAATTAGAAATTAAAGCTCTCCTCCAATCTGCATAATAAATGGAGCCAGGGAAGAACGAGACTTTCTCCCTTTTAACAGATTGCAGGCAATTTGCCTGTGGACAGCACTCTCATAAATTATGGATCTATCCACACATTTTTTTTTGCAGAGAGAAGCTGCCTGTGCAGGTTGCCACATTTTTCAAGAGTCCCTCCTTTCCTACCCCTCCCTTTTTTTCTGGAAAGCAAAGAGGCATGTTCGTCCACCCGCAGATGTCAACGGGAGCAGTCCCATCACCAGGCCGGTGCATAATTAACCCATCTGGATCTCATGTGCCACATTCCCTCTGTGGTTCTCTGAAAAAGCTCTCCAGAAAAGGACGGGCGATGCTTCCTTCCCAGCTTCAGCTGTCCGTGGGCTCCCCCAGTATGGAGCAAATGGACCCTCACAGATGGGCCCGGCCTTTTAAATCTCAGATGCAGAGAGAGACGTCCACATCTTTCTAGCTGGTGTGTGTTTGTGGTGGCCGAAATATCAAACGGAAGCAGGTGTGGATCGCTGCAGATGACTGTGCTGCGGTAGGAAGCTCCAGAACTGGAATGGCAACAGTGCCCTATACCACAGAGAGCTTCGTTGGCAGTGGCATCGACCCAGGCGGGTTGAAAGTTTGGAGACCTTCAGGGTTTTGAAGGGTGGCTGCAGTTCTTGCTGTCAACACTGCAAACATTGACATGTTTTTGCACTGACAATATAAGAGGCAGCCTTTTGTTTAAACTGCTTCGCTTTGAATCACAGAAGGGAGGGAAATGTCAAACGGCTATTTTGAGAAGATAAGAATAGCCACGTACAGAATGGGAAGTGAAACTTCATATGTAAAACTAATTGGATAATGTGATTTATGGTGTGTAGATAAGGGCGGGGGAATCGTGTATGTTACGCTGGGTTTGCTGGGAGGAGATTTCAGAGTCTGGCATCCCTCCAGGAATGCCGATGTTTCGTTTCATTATTAAGACTTTTTAGATAAACAGTGCCTGCATTTTGTTTGAACTGTCTCATTTATCGGAACCATGACACTTGCGTTCCTAGCAGATGAAGCGGGAAGAAGGCTGAGAAGAGGTCTCCAGAGAACGCCAGTGAAGGGGAAATGCATGGCTCTTCTTGTTTACCACCCTATTCAGCCTCGCCTCGCCCTGTCCAAAACTCATCCGCTGGAACCGAAGGAATAAACATCTCAGGAGCGTCTCTCTGGCCACTGACGTGAGTGTCAGGAGAGATGAGTCTGTGTTCAAGTTGAAGCACAACAACTGAAGTCTTGTCTTTTTTCTTCTTCTTCTTCTCCAGAAGTGCTTTTCAGTCACATTATATTTTCTCAGGCGTGGTGGCCTGAGCTGACAGGACGATCCATGTGTCTGCAGAGGGAAAGGGATGGGGGGGATATATTCCCCCCCAAAAAAAATCCTTCTTGCTCCTTTGCTTACTTGCATGTTGAGGGTATGATGAGTCCTGAGGGCGAGGGTCCTATTATTGCTGAAATGGTCTTTTGGGGCTGGTTCTTTGGAGCTGCAGAGCTGCTTGGCATCATCCATACATGTAGCAAGACTGGCCAGAGATGGAAGCCATTTGCTCTTCCAAAATCATGGTTGGAAGCTGCAAAAAAAAAAACAACCCAGAGTCAGGTGTCTAGCTAACGTTCTGTAGAAGATGAGGTTCTAAGAAGTAGCAGCCAATCAGAGACTTCAGGACAAAGGGGTCTGTCTGAATCCAAGTAAGTCCTAGGTAAAAACCAAGCCTGAAATAGTAGCTGAATTAGGCCACTCACGTCTGGGTTGAATCCCTGGGCAATTCACGGCAGCCGAGTTACCATCCTGGTTGTTATCTATGTGGCAAGTGAGATCTTATAGACATGAGGATTGCAGTTATTCTCAAGGTCCAGGATTTTTTTTTGTCTGTTTGCCAGCTCCACGTAGATCCACATAGAAACTTCTGGTTTCCATGTGTTTGAGGAGCCAAGGAAATTACTTCCGTGGCCCCCAGATGCTCCTCCACATGAAAAGTGAGTATGTCTACCTTGTCTTGAGGTTTACGAAGGCATCTCTTCGACTGCCATCGTCCATTTTCCTTTACCAGCTTAATTAAGAAATGTTTATTCAGCCAGTAACTGTCTCATGCTGACCGATTGGGCTTTCTGAAATTCTGTATGATAATGAAGAGCTGTCATTAAAACTTTGAAGAATTCCCCTTCTTGGAAGACTAGCTCTGGTGCCCAGAAATCCGACACCTTCTTTGTTCTTTGCCTTCAAGATTGCTGTTGACTGACTTTACCACAAGAGTGATGAAGGGAGATAACGTGGTTCCTGGCAGCTATTTAAAAGCCTGGGAGATTATTTTCTGAACTAGCACTTGAGGACTTGATTTAAAGACTGTGACTTTGTGCTTTCAAAGATTGTGTCTTCGTGCTTTCGGCATGTCTCTCCTTTCTGGGGGGCCCTCCCCGATTGAGGTGTGGTCTTCTGTTTCACCTTGAGGTTGCTGCTTCTAATTTTCATGTCCCCTTGCTCAAGCGTTTTCCTCCCCTTCCTCTCGTTGAAGTACCTCACGATATTCCGGAACAGGGGTCCTCAACCTTGGCAACTTTAAGACTTGTGGACTTCAACTCCCAGAATTCCTCAGCCAGCTTTCACGGCACCTAAGCAAAGCTTTGCTGGCTGAGGAATTCTGGGAGTTGAGGTCCACAAGTCTTAAAGTTGCCAAGGTTGAGGACCCCTGTTCTGGAACATCTGCCATGCTTGGAGATTGGGCTACAGGGAGACATCCAGTGAAACGAGCATAATGTACAGTATGGCAGAAGCCAGGATACAGTCATGCTTTGCTTAGGTGCAGTGAGAGTTTTAAGAAGAGACCGGACAGCCAATGGTCTGAAATGGTATAGGGCCCTCCTGTTTGAGCAGGGGGCTGGACTAGAAGACCTCCAGGGTCCCGTCCAGCTCTATTCTGATTCTGAAAATGTGAAAGGCCTTAGTGTACTTATGACTGTAAGAATTTTTTTTTAAAAAAAATCACTGCTGTGTCCTTTCTTTGGGTGGAAAGAATATTCATGAAGGTGTCCCAAGAGCCTTTGGAGTGAAAAGACAGCGTATAAATTGAATGGGGGGGGGGACAAAGGTTAACCATGGCAGCTTCTCAAAACATTCAGGAACTGAACTAGATTCTCCCCCCCCCCCTGAAAAAAAATAGGCACGGGAAACCTTCACTGCTGTGAAGAAGGAGATGTGAGGTTGAAGATGGAAAGCAATTTATGTTTGGAAACTCAACGGCTCGACCACTTGATCCTCCATGCCCTCCCCCCCTCTGGCTTTGTAGCGGTCAAACTGGGATGCCAAGGGACTAGAATTCGAGTGTGGGAGCGTTCCATTTTCTGCCTCTCTCTCATCTTCGGTCAAATTGCATCGTGATACTTGGAGATAGGATGGAAAAGGGAGAAGTCACCGTTTGAGGGCTGGCGATGGCAAGAGGTGACCCCAGCTCGGTTCTTGGAAAATTGCTTCATCAGTATTCTTCAAGTGGTTGGCTAACCCCATGGATGGAGGATGGAGTTTTGCATCTGTTCCCTACTCTGATGGTTAACTAGAGGCTGGTTCTTACGTTTGTGCCTCATGCGTGTGTCTGAGTCAGACACACACGTGAGGCCCGAGGCGCCAGGAGGTCAGGGTTGGGTGTGGCCAACTTCAGCTTAGAGTCCATGGTCCTATCTCCCCCCATCGCCCTGGCAGCCTTGCATTTGAGGACAGAATCAGTGTGGTCTAGTAGTGGTTAAGGCACCGGGCTAGAAGAGGGGACTGTGAGTTCTAGTGCCGCCTTAGGTATGAAAGCCACATGGTGACCTTGAACCAATCACCAGGAGACAGACAGTTCTAGTTCTGCCTTAGGTATGAATGCCGACTGGATGACTTTGAGCCAATCATTAGGAGATAGTGAGTTCTAGTCCCAGCTTAGACATGAAAGCCAGGTGGGAAACTAGAGACTATAATCACCAGGAGACAGTTGCTTCTCGTCCTGACTTCAGGAGCTTTGGGGAATAGGTTGACCCGCTCTTATTTGTGGCAGCCTCACAAACATTGGAAGACTGCTATCACGTCATCTCTAGTCCTTCTTTTCACTAGACCAGACATGGTTAATCCAGGTTTTCCTCCAGGTGAGCTGGAATGTTCCCTGCTCTAGGTCACCACCGTTGTCTTAATTTTCTTCTTCAACTTTGCCTTCATGGCATTATAAATGCGTCACACCGAAGTCCAAAGATGAAGTTGAGGAAGGAACGGAGCATAGGAGAACTCAGTTACCTCTCCCACCATTGCTAAAAATCTGCCCCATCTTGCCTTTAACTCTTCCCTACCACTGTCAGGGGTCCGTCTTCCTGACCTCACAGGTAAGTGATTGTTGTTGTTAGCTGCGAAGTTGTATCCGACCCATCACGTCCCTATGGACAATGTTCCTCCAGGCCTTCCTGGCCTCTACCATCTTCTGGAGTCCATTTAAGCTCACACCTACTGCTTCAGTGACTCCATCCACCCACCTCATTCTCTGTCGTCCCTTTCTTCTCTTGCCCTCAACCTTTCCCAGCATGAGGCTCTTCTCCAGTGAGTCCTTCCTTCTCATTAGGTGGCCAAAGTATTTGACTTTCAACTTCAGGATCTGGCCTTCTAAAGAGCAGTCAGGGTTGATTTCCTCTAGGACTGACCGGTTGGATCGCCTTGCAGTCCAAGGGACTCGCAGGAGTCTTCTTCAGCACCATAGTTCAAAGGCCTCAATTCTTTGGCGCTCAGCCTTTCTTATGGTCCAACTTTCACTGCCATACGTTGCAACTGGGAAGACCATAGCCTTGACTATACGCACTTTTGTTGACAGGTAAGTGATAGGCCTCCGTAATTATAAAGGGAACTGAAGATGAAACATCCTATTTAAATACTAAATGTTGTCACCCGCAGGTTAAATTGCCTTTTTTCACACATATCAAAGTGCTTCCATATTTGCTTTACATGCAAATTTAGAAGCAGCCTTAATTAGTGATACCTCACTTCCGTAATTAATTCTCCTTATGTCTCTGCTCGCCTTGACTTTCAGTCTGTAATTTTTAAGCCCTTCTGCTTAACTCCTGGTGAGCGTCACGCTTAATGCTGTTTTTCGACGCCTCCCCACTTGTTTATAACCAACAATCATGGAATAAGACAGCAGTTCCCCCACGTCCTCCTGGCCCCACGTGTCATCAGACCTGCTTGGCATACTAAGAAATACTAGGACTTCATTCATTGGTGTGGGCCGTGGTTCTCCAAGTATGGTATGGAGATCCCTGGGGTCACTGAGATCCTTTCTGGGGTCCACAAAGTCAAATCAATAGATGTTTTAAAATCTCCCCATTTTAATTTCTATGAAATTAAATGTGAAAAGATATAAACCATGTCAACCGAAGCCCTTTGGGGCTTTAACTTTGAACTCCTAATAAATTCAAACTCTTCCTTCCATTTCCCAAACCGTCCCAAAAATTACAGGACTCCATAGTGAACAGGAGGGACGCGGTGGCTCAGTGGGTTAGGACGCTGAGCTTGTCGATCAGAAGGTTGGCAGTTCGGCGGGTCGAATCCCGAGTGCCACGTAACAGAGTGAGTGCCTGTTACTCGTCCCAGCTTCTGCCAACCTAGCAGTTCGAAAGCACGTAAAAAGGCAAGTAGAAAAATAGGGACCACTATGGTGGGAAGGCAACAGCGTTTTGTGCGCCTTTGGTGTCTAGTCATGCTGGCCACAGGACCACGGAGACGTCCTCGGACAAGCGCCGGCTCTTCGGCTTTGAAACGGAGATGAGCACCGGCCCCTAGAGTCGGAAACGACTAGCACGCATGTGCGGGGGAACCTTTACCTTTACCTTATACCTATTCAACGGGCTTTGGCACCATGCTCTTTCTTGTCCTTCATGACCCCTTTCCTAATAACTGAAAAATCTGACAAGCCTAAATTTAATCATGCCCTCACCTAGATGATGAACATTAATCTCACAGCTACTGATGGGTAATTTAATTAGGGCGCATTTGGAATGAATTACAACCACCAATTAGCACCATCACGTCGGAGTCTGCAATGAACAGAGGGGAGTTAGTAAACTACCATTCTCTGCCGCCTTAATTACAAACATACTCTCAAGTGTTAAATCTCTCTTCTCCTGCCTTCCTCCACCAATGTTTGCATCCAAGCATTTTTCATGACAAGAGTTTATGGAGGCCGGACATAAATACACCAAGGGCTCTCACTATTTCAGAATTGGAATAGAGCTGGAAGGGACCCTGGAGGTCTTCTAGTCCAGCCCACCCCCTGCTCAAACAGGAGTGAGCGCCTGTTACTCGTCCCAGCTTCTGCCAACCTAGCAGTTCGAAAGCACGTAAAAAATGCAAGTAGAAAAATAGGGACCACTCCGGTGGGAAGGTAACAGCGTTCCGTGCGCCTTTGGCGTCTAGTCATGCCGGCGACATGACCACGGAGACATCCTCAGACAAGTGCTGGCTCTTCGGCTTTGAAACAGAGGTGAGCACCGGCCCCTAAAGTCGGAAACAACTAGCACGCATGCGCGGGGGAACCTTTACCTTTACCTTTATAGTGAACAGACGTTACCATTCCACAATGGATTCCCTTCAAGGTTTTGGTCCTTATTTACTTATTGTTCATGTGTTTCTTTATTAAACAATAGAAGGAAAACCATGCCCTGAATTTGTTGTGTCCTACTTTTCCATATGTCTTCTTTTATTTTAATATTAACTGCCCATCATACCATGAGGCCCCATTACATTGTCTTAGTCTTGATTAACTTGGTAATTTATATTGTTAAGAGGCATCCGAGCGGCTTGATTTTTGCAATCAAGAAAGGACATGAATATTCCTTCCTTCTTTACAATCTTGGAAAGCTGAGTTTCTACGGGGGGGGGGGGGAGAAAATAATCACTCATCCTGTGCTAATCAGCTATTTTCCTTGGATTCATTCAGGCCTTAGATCAGTTGAATTTCCAAGCTGGTCTTCAAGTTTCTTTCCTGAAGCAACCACTTCTTTTTCCATCGAGAGAAATGCTTTGTGTCATTCATAATGGCCATTACATATTAAAGAGTGCAGAGGAGAGCCACAAAGATGATCAAGGGACTGGAGGCTGAGACATATAAAGAACAGTTGCCAAGGTTGCCTACCCCAGTCCTAGTCCCATCAACTGGAATCCACTCAGTCGTTTTAGCTGATGCCAAGAACTTGGTTCCATATGTCAAAAGTGCTGAATGGTAAACTTTTCAACCCTGGAGAGCATAATTGCAAGGTGATTTCCCCTGTAGTTTTTATGTAGTGCAGGAAACAGTTCTGTAATTGGATGTGTCTCACAGTAGGGCAATTATCTTCAAGGTAAGAACTGAAGAGGTTCGGTAACTTAAAGCGCCCTCGACAAATGATCTCTCCATTTTGGATGCAAAAAGTACCAGGAGTGAAAATTCATCCGTCAACCTATACGGAGATATTATCACTGTGATTAATCAAGACAATTGGTGGTTCAATTTACCTCTTCATATTCTTAGTGGAAAAGAAGCTATAGAAGATATATATACAATTGAAAGTCGGTCTTTCCAGCTCTCTCCGTCTTAAAGGGGTGGTTTGAGTTTCTTAGGCTCTTAGTCGTTGCTTGTCTTTTAGTTGCTCCTTGTCATCTCAAAATCTTTTCAGACTGGTCAGACTCCTGCCTGTGATGGCTGAGATGTTGAGGACAGAAGGAATCTCTTTAAAAAGAGGGTTAGCCACGTTGCATTTTGTGTTGTTTTTACCTATAGTAAGCTGCTAGAATTGTTTTTATGAGTTGAGCATTGCTGTCTCTGACTTTCTCTTTCTCTCTTTTTCTTTCTTTCTTTTTCTTTACTCACATTGGGATTTGTATCATTATCATTTCTCCTCCCCCCCCCCTCTCTCTCTCTCTCTTTTTCTGTGGCTCAGCCATGATACTATATAATTTTGCATCCTTATCTCGTCTGTTTTCCATGAGACCCGAGATTTATTTATTTTATTTATTTTTATTTTTATTCCATTTATATCCCGCCCTTCTCCGAAGACTCAGGGCGGCTTACAAGCTTAGCAGTAGCCTTCATTCTATGTATATGCCTGCTTATTAGGGCTTTCACACACACCCCAAGCGGCATTATTACAAAGTCAGCTTAATTGCCCCCAACAATCTGGGTCCTCATTTTACCTACCTCGGAAGGATGGAAGGCTGAGTCAACCTTGAGCCTGGTGGGACTCGAACCTGCACTAATGGCAGGCAGCTGGTGTTACTTAAGGAGGCATTAGCCCACTGCTCCACCAAGGCTCTATATCACCCATCCTGTGAGCGATCAATACCAACATCCCCCTATCTCAAAGTGGATTTACTTGGAGATCCAGAACGAATCCCTCCCCTCCTTCTGAGGTTGGTTAATGGCCTTCGATCTAAGGAATGACATGATAAACCTGCCCAAAGCATCCCGGGACACAATTCCCAATTTCTCATCATTTCCTGTTGATGGACGGGCCTTCTAATTTTCCGTAGCTGCCATTCAGGAGTGAAACACTTTGATTTATGCTGCAAGTGGGAATTCTTCGGGGGCTCCAGAAAGATGATCTTGATTCCAGAAATCATTGGATTCCCCCCTGCTCTGCTGACAAACAAGGGTGGCTGTTGAATTCCAGCAGAAGTAGCCGGGAGTGTCTTTCACCTGTTAAAATTCTATCCCTTCGCCTATTGCTCTCCTGTCTCCTCTCTTCGGCAAGGACAGGGTGGAAGCTTACACTAAACGCCGCCATGAAAAAGAAGCTGCATTTTATGAGCTAGGTAGAAGCAGCCCCAGCATCTTGACAGCCTCTCAAGGGAGCATCGGGCGAAGGAGA
The DNA here is from genome assembly GCF_964194415.1 of Vipera berus. Classification (NCBI taxonomy): domain Eukaryota; kingdom Metazoa; phylum Chordata; class Lepidosauria; order Squamata; family Viperidae; genus Vipera; species Vipera berus. Next base: position 2,123,382 of record NC_138216.1, on the reverse strand, counting down.
AACAATGAAACTTTTCAAATATAAATGATCTCTTCTATATTTTGATTGCCACGCTCTTGCTGGCACGTGCTCTCCATATAATGAGGGGTGATGGAACAGAGTTTTATGGAGAAGATCACAAGGAACACGTGTTCCCCAATTCCAGGCATTTGTTGAAAGGCTAGCTTTAAAAATAGCCAGGAGAAAAATAGTAGCTTGGTGGTTTTACGGGCAGGAGAATCGGTTCAGCAGCATCGTCGAGTTGAGGTCCTTGGTGATTTCTGAGCTTGGTTGTTTCTTGCAGATGTTTCATTACCCAACTAGGTAATTTCATCTGTGCAAATTCTGCTCTCTTCTAGCACTGATGATGTTCCCTAGTTGGGTCATGAAATGTCTGCAAGAAAATAGCCAAGCTCAGAGAGCACCAAGGACCCCACAGGCCCCCTCCTCCTCCTCCTGCTCTCTGCAAACCCCATTCCCTTCTAGCATTGATGATGTTCCCTAGTTGGGTCATGAAATATCTGCAAGAAAGCAACCATGCTTAGAGAGCTGCAAGGGCTCTGCAGCCCTCCTCCTCCACCTCTTCTTCCTCTTCCTCCTCCTCCTCCTCTCTGCAAACCCTACTCCTTTCTAGCACTGATGGTGTTACCTAGTTGGCTAATAAAACGTCTGCAAGAAAATCCCCAAGCTCAGAGAGCACCGAGGATCCCACGGTTCAACCCTGAGCTACAAATATTATCTTCTATTGATTTAAGTCTGGTTGATAAAAAGACAGAATTATCAGTCGTCTGGTATCCGTGCAAAAGGAGAGTCTCAAGTGAAAGAGATAGAAAGAGTTAAGGAAAGAGTGGCGTTTTCTCTTTTTAAGTCAGGATTCCGTTCATTTTTTCAGGAAAGTTTGGGTGTCAATTAAGAGTATTTGCCACTCGGTAAAGATTGGCCTTTTGTCTGGGGAACAGCTGTTTTTAATTAGCGGAGGAAATGCATAAAACTGTGTGCCTTGACACTTTTGTAGTTGTGTGAGAATTATTCTCCTCCCAGGTTGCAACTTCCAAAACAAAATAAATTCTTAAGCCAAGGGATGAAGATATTTCTCCCTGGAAAATGTAAAATAAATAAAATTAGATAGTTGGCATTTAGACTGTGAAGGAACTCTGAAGATACCCATTAGGTCCGTCTCATTCTTGAGGATACTCTTTGCTTTTTTTTGCTTTTTTTTTTTTTTGATAAAGAGGTCTCATGGATGACCAACACTTTGTAGAAGACCCCCAAATCCTAAAACAAACACCTACGAAGAACTAAAACTCCCTCCCAAGTCACAAAAAACAACCTGTATAGGGTAGAAGCGTGAGAAATCTCATAGTTTCAAAAAAAATTGTTATTCTCCAACATCAGTGTAATTTACTCATGACGCAAAACCAAATATCTGGGAAAGCTATGGGGGGAAAAATGTCCTATTAGGAAGGATTAGAAACCCAGGGAATTGGTTCAGGCCTTCAAAAGATGCCCCTTCCTGAAGAGCACGGGCTCTGCGCATGAGCAAGTCCCTGCAAGTCTCTCCATATACAATCTCTGGGCTGCAGGTTCCTCAGATTTTTAGCTGAAGCCGCCTCTGCATAAACACAGCTGGAAACAACTGGAGATTTTGTAATTATTTGTTGCCAACTCCGAGCAAGGAAATGCCAGGGCTTAATTGCATATGTTAATTAATTTAAATGTATGCAGATTCAAAATTGCACAGCATCGAGCCTGAGCATAAAAATAAATAAGACCATTGAGCTTCAGGAGTGGTGATGTCTAAAACTAGTCGTTTCGGAACAGATTTGCACCCGAGAGTTTGAATGAATCGGGTCAGATGGCTTTGAACGTCGGATGTTACAGGTCCGACAGTCATAAAAAGGCTACAGCAGGTGAGCTCACACATCAGTGGATCTGGAGTTTGGTGCCACTGAAGACCTTCTTTGAAATTGTTGGAAAACATCCAAAACCAAGTGACTAAGAATTACCAGAGTATTTATTAAGAGGGTGGTGGCAATTTCTTTTGAGACAGGGACCTCAGATCTTTTTTTTTTAACTTCATTTCATCTGCTTGTGGAAGTTTACTTCTGAAACCCAGTTTTAATTTTAAAAATACGATTGTAAATAAAACTGAAAAGAAGCTTCTTGGGTGAGAAGCAAAACATCTTCAAAGAAATAACAAAAGTTCAGTTGCCTTTTGGAAAAAAAGCACCATTGGGACAACCCTGGCTTGGATGACTGAGAATCTCCATAGACGATTTAAAAAAAGAAAGAAAAAAAAAGAAAGAATTATGACCACCCAAGTCCATCTAGGAATCTTAAATCTACTGATCCAGAAAGAAATCAGTGGATGTATGTAGACTGTAAGGTAGCTTCTCATAGACCTTCAGAACATAAAAATAGTCTTTGTGAATCAAGCCATCTTAATTCATTGTTGTGAGTCACACAACAATCAGTTTGAATTGCACTACACAAGGGTTCTTCAAAGTTGGCCCTTTTATGATTTGTGGAATTCTGGGAGTTGAAGTCCACAAGTCATAAAAGGGCCAGGTTTGAAGACCCCTGCACTATATGACGATCCAGGTCCTGTTCTACAAATGTGGTTTTCTAAGTTGAAAAGGTTGAATTCAAGAAGAGATTGGAATTATACCTTGGATGTGTTTCGGAGGGAACTATGTACTGTAAATGAAGAGGATTGATTGGTTCAGCTTGTTAACGCTATTTCAGGAGTAACCAATGTGCTACCATCCAGATGTTTGAGACTGGTACCACGCCATAGTCTTAACAGATGTCTGGGCTGGCTAGAATTAATGGCATTGTAACCCAAAATTTCCAGAGGCCCCCAAATTGACAAAGCTAGCATCGTTTTCACACGACTTCTGAAACTTGACGGGAATTGGCCAACTGCAGTGACAAGACATTGTGAAATCCCACTACGAACGCACAGTTCGCTCTTTCTGAATCTACTCCAATCGATTTAAATGCCCAACGAAAGAGTTTTCATGTGCCTCTAAGAAGAGATTTGGGTCAGTTGAGAATCCAACTAACTGAGGTCTTTTCCAGGTGCAAAATGCAAAAATCCTCACAAAATGCTGTCTACAACAGAACGACAGTATACTGCAAAATTCCCAAAGGTGAAGGGACCTAAATAATAATAATAATAATAATAATAATAATAATAATAATAATAATAATAATAATAATAATAATAATAATAATAATAATAATAATAATAATAATAAAGTTGGAAGGGACCTTGGAGGTCATCTAGTATATGGTGGCCTTGAAATATCATGGATCCAATTTTTTAAAAGCCATTTTTGAATGAAGTATCATCAGAAGGCCATGGCTGGTGCAAGCCTGAAAAACTAAGCTACCGTAAAATAGAAAGAGTAGAGTACCTAAAGCTGAAGAAAGGAAAACCATACCGTTCTACTAAAATTTTCTTACCTGGGGGAAAAAAAAAGTTGTGTAGCGAGCTGATATTTCCCACCCAACATGCACAATAGCGAGTTTGAGCTTATGCAACAGCTTGCTTGTGGTTCACTGGATTGATGTTGCTGTTCTTTCTGATGGATCGTTAATACAACCTGATTCGTAGCAGCTGGGCTAATAAAAGTAATAAGTTTCTCGGTAGTCATCTTGCACCAAGGCGAGATTTATAGCTCTAAACAGTGGGAAAGCAGCTAGGGAAGTTGAGAGGGCTGTGGAAGAAACTTTTTAATATTTCAAGCCCTCGCCTTCCATTGCTTCTCCTTGGCCTGAGCCAAGGAAAACATCAAATTAGAAGAGCTAGCGGAAGCACGAAAAAATGTTAGCTTTTTGTCCTCTTAGTCAAGAATCCATCGGCAGCCCTTCCTTAGAAATGATAGTTCTTTGCATAGTTGTTCAAGTGTGCTGAGGTTTGTGTGTGTGTCTGTGTCTGTGTGCCTTTAAGTCAATCTTGACTCTTGGCAGATAAATGGAAGAGAATATTTGTAGATCAGGGTTGAATTGTGGAGTCCTGGATGCTCTCTGAGTTTGGTTATTTTCTTGCAGATGTTTCATGACCCAACTAGGGAACTAGTGCTAGAAGGAAATGGGGTTTGTAAAGTGGAGGAGGAGGAGGAGGAGGAGGAGGAGGAGGAGGATTGAGGAGTCCTTACTGCTCTCTAAGCTTGGTGGTTTTCTTGCAGATGTTTCATGACCCAACTAGGGAACATCATCAGTGCCAGAGGGAAGTAGGGTTTGTAAAGTGGAGGAGGGGGAGGAGAAGAAGAAGAATTGAGGGGTCCTTGCTGCTCTCTGAGCTTGGTGGTTTTCTTGCAGATGTTTCATGACCCAACCATGTAGTATCTTCGGTGGTAGAAAAGAGTAAGGTTTGCTTCTACCATTCCCCTCTAGCACTGATGGTGTTACCTCGTTGGGTCATAAAGCATCTCCAAGAAAACAAGCAAGCTCGGATCGCAAACAAAAACCCCACACCCAGGTAAATGCATGTGGTTTTCTTGGCAACATTTTTCAGAAGCGGCTTTGCTGCTACCATCTTCTGGGACTGAGCAAGTGTGCCTGGTCCAAGGTGGCTTCCATGTTGAAGACCGGAGGTCTTCCCGGTCCTAACCCATTGCTTTAACCCCTGGACCAAACTGACTCTTTCTATTAACATTACGCCGCACCCAAAATATAAAAGAAAAGGCCAATAGACCTCCACTTTGAGACCCAAGCCTTCTGTTTTGGCACCATGATGTGGTTCTCGGGTTCTTTACAGTTGCTCCTCGAGATGGTGGCTTTGGAAAAGTTCTCCTCAACCCTCTGAGATGTTGAGAGAACCAGCCCGGCAGGCTTCCTGCAATGGAGCCAGGACTATGATGCTTTGGGCGGATCCAGCTCGCTTTCTTCAGCCTTTGCAGGCCTTCCAACGTCTCCCAACTTTCTTTCCAGCTCCAGAGGCTTTCTTGGCGTGACATGTCGGCTTCCTTCTGTTGAGCCTAATCAGCATGCAGTTGATCCAGAAGCAAAGGGCCTGTGGGTCTTAGCTTGCAGCATTAGCTCCCCGGGCTCGCCACTTCCTCTTTTAATTGCACAGCTAACGGATTAATAGAATTTACTGTTGCATACAGGTTCTCCTCACTTCCCGACTCGGCTGTTCGGAATCCAATTTTCCAGCCCAAAATCTATTCAAGCTATTAAGGACTCCTTGGATGCCAGGTTCAAGAGTCAGCTATTTTCCCGTCATTTTGAAAGCTAGGCAGCGGGCCAAACCCGCTCTACCTTTCTGAAAATTCAGTTAGGATGGACCCAACCTGCTGCTTAATAATGCCTAATTTGCTGACTCTGGCTCTCTTCTTTTTCTTCTTCTTCCCCCAACCGCTCTCCTTCCATTTCCAGCCGAGCGTGCTGGCTGTGAAAAATTCCTGCTCCCGAACATTAAAATTCTGTTTCAAATTAGCATAATGTTGTAGGGAAAATGTGCAAATGAATTCATTGCTCCAAGTAACTTTTTTTTTCTTCCAGAGAGTAATGTAGTCAGAATTCGGGTCTCCCCCCGCCACCATACCTCTGAGCTATTGCAATCAAATTATGTCATTCTGAGCTGCAAATTTGTCTGATTTTCTCGTTTGTGATGTTCTTGGGATCAAGGGAAAATGAGAAAAGACATGCGTGAGGCACCGAAATATTAAAACGCACACCCTCGTGTTTTTGTTGCGGAAGAGGTATAAGAGCTCTATTAATCAATCATGTGTGAGGGAATTAAATCTAATTCAGGGCAATAATGGACCCCATATATATATACTAGGGACCTCCTCCTTTTCAGTTTTTCTGCTGTTATGGTCATATTTGTCTCTTTTCCATTCTCCCTTCAATTATCTCTTCCTACTGGACATCAATCCATGCTTCTGGAGTTCCATCATCTGATAAGGAAACATTGAGGAATTCCAGTACATGAAGTTGGGGAGTCTCCTTCAGTAGGCGACATTTATTTGTTTGTCAAATTTATTTAGCTGCCCTAGCTCCCACACAGTGACTCGTGCACAAAGCAAAAGATTGGCTGACCAGTCCTACATTATGAAGGTGGTTAAATTCCATCCAAAGAGAGGAGCAGAAATGGCCATCTGTTGAGTCATCGAATAGGAACTGGCTCTATAGGACAATGATGGCGAACCTTTTAGAGACCGAGTGCCCAAACTGCAACCCAAAACCCACTTATGTATCGTCGGGTGGCAGTTGGGCATGGCCCGTTGGGTGGGTGTGGCCCGTTGGGTGTGCGTGGCACACTGGGTGGTGGTAACAGCAGACTGGGTGGGACTAAAAAGTTCAATCAATTAATTCTAACTTTGCGAGATCTTTTTCTTTCTTACGAGAAGTTGAAATTGATTGATTGAACCTTTTTTTTTTTTTGCACACAAGGGCAGAGGCCTAAAGTGAAAAGGTTTTATAAAAGCCAGCTGAAGGCCTAGGACTGGGGCGACGGTGCATGTGCCCACAGAGAAGGCTCTGCGTGCCACCTGTGGCACACGTCCCATAGGTTCGCCACCATGGACTTAGGGTTATGGATGTTTCCTGGTAAAATACATGGGAAAATCCCATTGGAGGAAAATTCCATTTAGGATTAGGGTTAGGTCACCATGAACTCACAGAGGACAATGGAGATTGCCAACAAACTTGGAATGCTTGGGTATGGTTAGGAGGGCACTTACTTTTCTAGGCTGCCCTATCTATGTTTCCTGGTAAAATATATGGGAAAATCCCATAGGAGGAAAATTCCACTTAGGGTTAGGTCACCATGAACTCATACAGGAAAATGGACTTCACCAACAAACTCGGAGTGCTTGTGGATGGTTAGGAGGGAACGTCCCTTTCTAGGCCACCCTATCTATGTTTCCTGGTAAAATACATGGAAAAATCCTATAGGAGGAAAATTCCACTTAGGGTTAGGGTTAGGTCACCATGAACTCAGAGAGCAAAATGGACATTGCCATATATTTTTTTACAGTTGGGGTTGAACCCTGATTTCTCACATCAGAAGGCAGTTACCTTGGGCAACCCCTGCTAAGCCAACAACCCACATTTCAAAAGTGTTTTGATTTTACACAGCCCTTCGTCTCTCTTATCTTTCCTCCAAGAGGATTATATTCGACTGAATGAGTTGAAAAGGTTTTGCTAGGATCAAGGACCGGTTGAAACTCATCCTTGGGGTCTTTGGTTTTTCCTTCCAATAGAAATCGGTGAAGATTTGAAGCCTGCACGAAAAGGCTCCCTTTTCAACCTGACACGCGCTTCTGCTGCAAAAATAATAATAATAAAGTTCTGATATTTCTCCATGGCTGGCAGGTTGTAAGACATATTTTCAGCCGGCCTTTACAGAAGGGTTACCGCAGGACAAGAAACTCATCAAGGAGAGAAGCAACCTGGAATTAAGTGAAGACAATTAACCAGTGGAACAGCTTGCCTCCAGAAGTTGTAGGTGCTTCATCACTGGAGGTTTTTAAGTAGAGATCGGACAGCCCTTTGTCTGAAATGGTCTAGGCCAGGGTTGGAGTAGAAGACTGTCTTTGTGCTTTCACAGAGTGTGTCTTCGTGCTTTCTGCATGTCTCTCCTTTCTGGGGGGCCCTCCCTGATTGAGGTGTGGTCTTCTGTTTCACTTTGAGGTTGACGCTTCTAATTTTCATGTCCCCTTACTCAAGCGTTTTCCTCCCCTTCCTCTCGTTGAAGTACCTCACGATATTCTGGAATATCTGCCCTGCTTGGAGATTGGGGGAAACGTCCAGTGAAATGAGCATAATGTACAATATGACAGAAGCCAGGATACAGTCATGCTTTGCTCAGGTGCAGTGAGAGTTTTAAGAGGAGACTGGACAGCCACTGGTCTGAAATGGTATAGAGCCCTCCTGTTTGAGCAGGGGGTGGGCTGGACTAGAAGACCTCCAGGGTCCCTTCCAGCTCTATTCCAATTCTGAAATAGTGAGAGGCCTTGGTGTATTTATGTCTGGCCTCCATAAACTCTTGTCATGAAAAATGCTTGGATGCAAACATTGGTGGAGGAAGGCAGGAGAAGAGAGATTTAACACTTGAGAGTATGTTTGTAATTAAGGCGGCAGAGAATGGTAGTTTACTAACTCCCCTCTGTTCATTGCAGACTCCGACGTGATGGTGCTAATTGGTGGTTGTAATTCATTCCAAATGCGCCCTAATTAAATTACCCATCAGTAGCTGTGAGATTAATGTTCATCATCTAGGTGAGGGCATGATTAAATTTAGGCTTGTCAGATTTTTCAGTTATTAGGAAAGGGGTCATGAAGGACAAGAAAGAGCATGGTGCCAAAGCCCGTTGAATAGGTATAAGGTAAAGGTAAAGGTTCCCCCGCACATGCGTGCTAGTCGTTTCCGACTCTAGGTGCCGGTGCTCATCTCCGTTTCAAAGCCAAAGAGCCAGTGCTTGTCCGAGGATGTCTCCGTGGTCATGTGGCTGGCATGACTAGACACCAAAGGCGCACAAAACGCTGTTGCCTTCCCACCATAGTGGTCCCTATTTTTCTACTTGCCTTTTTACGTGCTTTCGAACTGCTAGGTTGGCAGAAGCTGGGACGAGTAACAGGCGCTCACTCTGTTACGCGGCACTCGGGATTCGACCCGCCGAACTGCCAACCTTCTGATCGACAAGCTCAGCATCCTAACCCACTGAGCCACCGCGTCCCTACTAAATAGGTATACTCAGTCTTTTTCCCAGTGGCACCAGAAAAAAGGGGTTAGGCAAATTCATAGAAGATAAGACTAGCCATTGCTACTCCTTCCAAGAATTACGTCCTACCTCTCTATCACGTAAATATCCTAATTAACAAAATAAAAGAGTTGGAAGGGACCTCTAGTCCGAGGTCTTCTAGTCTGATCCTCTAGACCATTTCAGACAAGTGGCTGTCCAATCTCTTCTGAAAAATCTCCAGTGTTGGAGCACTCACAACTTCTGGTGGCAAACCGTTCCACTGATTAATACCACTCACGGTTAGGAAGTTAGAATCTCCTTAGTTCCAGGTTGCTTCTCTCCTTGATCAATTTCCATCCGTTGCTTCTTGTCCTACCTTCAGGAGCTTTGGAGAATGGGTGGACCCCCCTCTTCTTTGTGGCAGCCCCTGAGATATTGGAACACTGCTATCATGTCGTCCCTAGTCCTTCTTTTCAATTAAAGTAGATTATGTCAAGCGTTGGGAGAACAAAAATGTTTTGTGGGCTGTCAGAGTCAACAGCTGGCTGGCCACCCTGTAGATGGATTGCTGCTGGCCCGTGGCTTGACCTCCAAAAAAAAAAAAAGCTCATTGCATAGGAACAACAGCGCTCCACCAAAACGGAAGACTATTTTTCCAGAGGGCACTTACGGGAGTAGATCATGCAGAAGCTTTTGACAATTGGTAACAGTGGCACGGGGTTGTCTCGTGGACTTCCTATGTTGGCATCAGAATTTTAAGAAGGGGTTCCCAAAGTGCTTTTTTTTTTCTCAGGACGCCACTGGGCTTTCTTGTGTTCCTTTTGAAGACGTTTCACTTCTCATCCAAGAAGCTTCTTCAGCTCTGACTAGATGGAAGCCAGATGGTAGAAGCTTCTTGGATGGGAAGCAAAACGTCTTCAAAAGAAACACAAGAAAATCTAGTGGCCACCTGAGAAAAAGCCCCTTTGGGACAACCAGAGCTGGATGACTGAGAAGCTCCAGAGACATTTAAGGAAGCTTACCAAGAGGAGAGGCAGTGGGGCTGGATCTAGTTGAAAGAACTGTGTTCCAAAACCTGCTTCTTCTATTCATCACCAGGAGCTTTTTAGAGGCAAAACCTGAAGATGAGGCCTTCTTCTCCGTTTTGCCCCCCCACACACACACACACACAAGAACCTCGTTACTCCAGCATCTGACTGGATATTAAATGTATCTTCTCTTCTTTTTTAATGATAGCCTAAGGAGATTTCATTTAGCCTCTCCTGCCTCTGTTAACGCCTTTCAGCTACTCTGAGAATTCTCTGCTCTTCTTCAGTCAAAATGGTTGATTGACAGTGTTCCTGAGGAACGGATCTTCCATTGCCAGAGTTCTCTTCACGCCAAGGAGCAGATGGGCAGAACTTAACAATTCTTCCTGACGTTGGCACGGGGCAACGGCCTTTGTGCCACCCTCTTCCCTGTTCGTATTTGTGGAGATTGCAAAGGAGGAGGTGAAAATACAAAGCCACTGCTTGCGCACTAGAAGCCGGTGCTTCTCAATCTTGGCAGCTAGAAGAGATGTGGCCTTCACACAACCCATGCCGGCTAGGGAATTCTGGGAATTAAAGTCCACGCCTCTTCAAGTTGCCAATGTTGAGAACCACTGCTGTAGGCTGTTCTCCATGCAAGAGCCAAGTGGTTTAGGATGGCCTGGGAGGGCCGTTGATGCTCCCTGGATTGTTTCCTTGCAGACCTTTCATAACCCAGTTAAGCAACTTCCATCAGTGCTAGAAGAGAGTGGGATTTGCAGGGAGGAGGAGGAGGACTGTGGGGCCCTTGGAGTCTCCTGAGGTTGGTTGTTTTCTTGCAGATGTTTCATGACCCAACCAGGTAACATCATCAATGCTACCTGATGATTATAGCACTGATAGCACCAATGAGATTACCTAGTTGGGTCATGAAACATCTGCAAGAAAGCAACCCAGCTCAAAGAGCACCAAGGACCCCAAAGCCCTGTTCTCCTCCTCCTCCTCCTCCTCCTCCTCCTCGCAAACTCAACTCTCTTCTAGCACCAATGCTGTTAACCTAATTGGGTTTTGAAACATCTGCAAGAAAGCAACCCAGCTCAGAGAGCACCAAGGACCCCAACAGCCCTGTTCTCCTCCTCCACCTCCTCCTCCTCCTCCTCCTCCTCCTCCTCCTCCTCCTCCTCGCAAACCCAACTCTCTTCTAGCACCAATGCTGTTACCTAAATGGGTCTTGAAACATCTGCAAGAAAGCAACCCAGCTCAGAGAGCACAAAGCTCTGCAACCCTGAACTATAAATACTCTCTTCCCTTGATAGATCCGCCGCCTGTCTGCTGTAGATCCAAGCAGACAACTTGTAGGTGGTCTGCGTGGAGACAGAACCTTGCTGCCCAAAGAACGATGTTCCATGCCCCTCTTTGAATCTCCATCCCTTCAAGCATTGCTGAGGCACGCTGGCTCCCAGCGATGCACAGCTCATTAGTCTGGTCTCTATGGTTGATTGAGATTCATTAATCAGCCAAAGATCTGAACAGTCCAGCTCTGTTATGTGTCATCGAAAGCAGATTTATTTGCTGAATGCAGGCCAAGGACGGAATCTTCTGCACCAGCTGGAATTGTTCCTCTCCCCCCCCCCCTTGAGATGAGTAGACCCAGGAAAAATAGATATGAAGTGATGATGGCTTCTTTGTCACCGTTAATGGATCCAGTGAGGGCAGGAAGGTATTGGGTGAGATCAACTTCTTGTGTCGATGGATGAGGAACTCCTCTCTTCCCCTTTGAGTAGATCTGCAAAGACTAGCAACCAGCCAGTTGCTCGGGCCTAGGGAGCTCAAGTCCAAAGCTACCGCAGGATGCGGTCACGTCTTGCGTTCCTTTTTCCGTCCCTCTCTCAGGTCAGCATGATGGCACTGACTGACCTGGTGTACGATTGCCTTGCCTAGGAGAAGGGGCTGGGGTCTGGGGGGGGCTCCTTTCTAAAGCTATTTATATGCTTCCGTGTTTCCCCCCCCCTTCCTGTTCTGCTTTCCTTCCTGTTCTGCTTTCTGCTTTCTCCTTCTCTAGCACAAAATAGGACTCTTGAAATCAGATCAACGGCCTTTCATATTCTTTTGCCCTGTAATAACCCAATAACAGAGTTGGAAGGCCCCTTGGAGGTCTTCCATCCCTTTGCTCGAGGAGGAGATCCCATACCATTCCAGACAATGGCTGTCTAGACTCTTCTTCAAAACCTCCAGCAATGGAGCACCCACAGTGAGGACTACCTGACTGTTTTTAGAGCATCTGCACAATCTTTTTTTTTTTTGCCCTCTCCTGTCATGTCAGACACGGGTCTTGTGATGGGTCAGGTGTGGGTCCCATCAAGTGAGGGTCTTGTGATGGGTTAGGGTCAGGTGATGGGTCTTGTGATGGGGAGGTCACGTCAGGTGAGGATCATTGGGAGGTGAAGGGCTGGTTGGGGTGGGGGCGTTGCGTGGCTTTGGTTGAGGGTTGGTGCCATTGCTGTGCGGTTGAATCCTGAGGGGTTCGTTGGCTGGCTGTAGGTTGACGTGTCCGTTGACGTGTCTGTTGATGGAATTGCTCGTGGAGTATTAACTTTCCTCCTCACTGACCTTTCAGCGTTCTTGAGAAACATTTTCCTCTTAATTTTGAAAACGGCAGAACCGCAACTTTCAGCAATCTCTCTTGCAAATTCCCGGGAAAGGGCCATTAAGCATGTGTCACCAGCCTTATTAATTCCACCGTTGTGTTGTTTATTAGACAGAAAAATGTGGGAAACCCACCTCTGGATTTTTTAACAAGTTAGCTAATGAAATGTAAATGGCGTAATTGGTCTTGTTCTGGAAGAATTTATTCTTCACCTGTGACCTACCTGATTGCAGTTTGACAAGACGAAGGAACACACAACTCTCCCTTAGTGACAACAAACCCCTTCAAATTAATGGGCTGGGATGCCCAGGTGCTGGGTTGTGGGAACGGTGGTCACACTGGAGCGCTACCGTGATTGGCTCCGATCCAACCGCAGGGTTAACTGTAATTACAGCCATCCCAGGTCAGAAGTGTTGGGGAGAGGAAGCGCTTAATGCTAAAACTGCCTGATGTCACCAACCGTAGATAAGATAAATATGGGTTAAAGTGAGAAGTAGGTCTACTTAGAATGCTGGTAGTGTGTCCCCTCTTAACTCCACGAAGATGACAAGGTGAGGGGGCAACATAAGGTTGCCTGTGTGGCCTGGCTCATGTGATATTCAAATGTTGTAGGGAAAATAGAGACTGGATGACAGTCTAACATGCTTTCTGCACCCATGTGTAAGATGTCTTCCTTTTCTGGTTCTCCAAGCTTGTTTTGCAGTTGTTCTGTCTGCTTCTATGCCAGCTTTGAAAGTTCTCTAGATGTAAAAGACGGGTTCTTCTGACAGTCTCCGAGGAAGAAGCTACGACCGACATCTGTCCCACCTGGGCAACTTTCAGATTTGTGGAAGTGTTGCTCTCCCCCATGCTGGCTGGGGAATTCTGGGAGTGGCAGTCCACAAGTCTTCATGTTGCCAAGGTAGGACACCCCTGAGCGATGATTTCACCTTCTCTGGATTATCGCATCGGCTGTGCAAATCTCTGCTCTTGGGCTCCTGTAGCAAGAGCAAGAGCACCTAGACTTATATACCGCTTCATAGTGCTTTACAGCCCTCTCTAAGTGGTTTACAGAGTCAGTATGTGGCCCCAACAATCTAGGTCCTCATTTAGATTCATTCAGATAGATAGATAGATAGATAGATAGATAGATAGATAGATAGATAGATAGATAGATAGATAGATAGATAGATAGAGATAGCACTTAGACTTATATACTGCTTCATAGTGCTTTACAGCTCGCTCTCAGCAGTTTACAGAGTTGGGACATTGCCCCCAACAATCTGGGTCCTCATTTTACCGACCTCAGAAGGATGGAAGGCTGAGTCAACCTTGAGCCGGTCAGGATAGAACTATTGGCAGTGGGCAAAATTAGCCTGCAATATTGCGTTATTATTATTATTGACTATCACACAGTCAGCCAGATGTTCAGACTGGATCTGGCATTTTTTTCTATCTATTGAGGCCTTACCAAGCACCTGGGATAGGCAGATGTGGATGTTGGATGGGGTGATAGATATCGTCGCAGGATGGAAGCTGTTGTTGTTGATGATGTTGTTGTTGTTGTTGTTGTTGTTATTATTATTATTAGTATTAGTATTATTATCCCCTGATGGCTGACTGAGCAGGTTCTTATATTGGAGTACCTGGAAGAGGGATGGATGTTGCCGTTGGAAGAATTGGAGGTGCTGATTTTATAAGTGGCACTTGATGAAAATCCTGCAGCGCCACATAAATTCATGTGCAGGCACCGAGCCACTTCAGACGGCTCGAGAAATTTATTTCGGCACAACCCGCACAATGATTAGGAGGCGGTGTGGCTGAAAAATTAGAGCCAGGAGCCAGGAGGTCCTCTGTGTGTGTTTGTGTGTGTGTGTGTGTGTGTGTAGGGCAGGTTGCCAAGTCACCACCATTTTCATTCTTGAAGCTCCATTATTTCTCACACATCGCAATCCAGGTAGTCCTCAATCTACAACTACGATGGGGGACCAGAATTTCTGTTGTTAAGCATGGTGGCTATTAAGCAAGTCATGCTTCATTTTACGACCTCTTTTTTGCCAGCTTTGTTAAGCAAATCACTGCAGTTGTTAAGCAAATCCAACTTTCCCCATTGACTGGTCAGAAGGTCACAAGTGGTCAGATAAATACTATATATACCATATGGATGATGATGATGATGATGATGATAATAATAATAATAATAATAATAATAATAATAATAATAATAATAATAATAATAATAATAATAATAATAATATAATTTGGAAGGGACCTTGGAGGTCTTTTAGTCCAACCCCCTCCTCAGGCAGGAAACCCTATACCATTTCAGACAAATGGCTGTCCAGTCTCTTCTTAAAAACTTCCATTGTTGGAGCATTCACCACTTCTGATTAATTGATTGATTGATTGATTAATTAATTGATGGATTGATTGATTGATTGATTGTTCTCACTGTCAGGAAATTCCTCCTTAGTTCTAGGTTGCTTCTCTCTTTGATTAGTTTAGAGAGAGAGAGAGAGAGAGATACATATACACTGTGCATGTGCATGTGTATACACACACACAATGTGCATAAATATACACATGCATTCTATACACACAGACATATGTACGCATGTATGTATGTGTGTGTGTATTAACCAGAGACCAGTGATTACTTAACGCTTGTAAGTCCAAGGACTCCCTGTGTTTCCCTCGTGTCTTCTGCTCAAAAAGCAAGACCTGGTTCTTCCATTATGTAAAGGGATTTAAGAAGAGGCGAACTACTTACAGACTGACTCAGCTTGTAATGGCCCAGTCTCTGTGTGTCTGCTCTGAAGCACATCTTACTATATTTAGTTCATGCTTTTCACCACAGAAGTGTGCATCACACACCACAGAGGAGAGGATTGTCGTGATAAATAATGAGCAATGCAGCCCAAAGTGTTAAATGGCTCTTGGTGTCGAGATGTTTCTTGGTGCTTGGACAACTGAGATGTCACCGAGCTGTGGCCTCTACATTGGTCAACAGGGAGAAGAGGGCAAAATTTCTTCTTCTCTCCCGCCTCTCCTTCTGCTCCCCTGGCCTTTAGCGCAATTTCCATCTGTGTAGCTAAGAGTATGAGAGAAGGATGAGTCACACCCAGTGAGTCAAGAGGAAGAACTACAAAAGATATTCCTAATTCTTGCCCTAGGGTTTCGGCTAATTGTAGGATTATGCTAGCTGAGTGGAGCCAGAAGGTCTGGTGGACTTCTGGAAGTTCATAAACTTATCTCCTCTCAGTAGAAGAGAATCTCTGCAGCTCAGGATTGAATTGTGATTGAACTGAATTGCTTGGTGCTCTCTGAGCTTGGTTATTTTCTTGCAGAGGTTTCGTGACCCAACTAGGTAACATCATCAATGCTAGAAGGGAGTGGGGTTTGTGGAGAGGAGGAGGAGAAGGAGGAGGAGGAGGAGGACTGTGAGGTCCTTGGTGTTCTCTGAGCTGGGTTGTTTTCTTGCAGAAGTTTCATGACCCAACTAGGGAACATCATAAAGGAGAGGGCTTTGCAAAGAGGAAGAAGGAGCAGGGGACGACAGCTCATTCTCAATGGTTTCCAGAGTCTATGTTTTATGGCACAAGGTTTTGGTAATGGTTTTCAAGGCCCTACATGGCATGGGTCCGGAGTACCTCGGGGATCACCTGCTGCCGGCGTCAACTTCCCTCCGCCCTGTGCGTTCCCACAGAGAGGGCCTCCTCAGGGTGCCACCGGTCAGAGAATGTTGGCTGGTGGCCCCCAGGGGGAGGGCCTTCTCTGTGGGTGCCCCGGCTTTATGGAATCAGCTGCCGGTTGAGCTCCGGACGGCACCTGACCTTCGCTCCTTCCGACGCGGTCTGAAGACCTACCTATTTGAGCAAGCCGGCCTGGCCTGATGGGGGATGTGTTGGGGTTTTTATTGTGGATTTTTATATTACTATCTATTGTTTTAGCTCGGGCTCCTATTTAATTCTTTTTTAATTTTTGTACTCTGTATTTTTATATGTGCCCTGTTCACCGCCCTGAGTCCTTCGGGAGAAGGGCGGTATACAAATTTAAAAAAAAAGTTGTTTGCTTTAGCTTGTCAAAAATTTCTGTTTATAGGTGAGGAACAACAAAAGAAACAGCTTAGAAGAACCTCAGCGTGTCTTTCTTGGGTTTTTGGAGCTCGGCATTTGGCAATCTTGTGCATTCTATGCTTTTTTTTTTAGCTTTTTTTAATTTGGCTCCCTTTGGCACATTTAATTGTTTTTGTTTTTGTTATTTGTTTCCCCTGCACACCGCCCAAGGGTCACTTCTGGTGAGATTGGCAGCCGTATAAATTTGATAAATAATTACAGCTCCTTCTGCCCAGCAGAACCTTTAGCCATCTTCAAATAAGATGATCTGCTTTTGCGCCATCCTAACGGGCACCTCTGAACTTGGCAGGGCATTTTGATTCCCACTCCATACTGTCTGTCCCTCTGGCTGTGATAGACGGAAAGTAGCAAGACACCGTTGCTTGAAGAGATTTCCTCTCCTGCATTTTACAGAGATTAAAACTCCATCTGGGGCCGCTGGAAAATCCACTGTGATGGAATAGCAAGCGATGGGGACCTGAGAGGGTCATTAATAGAAGAGAATTTATGTTCAGAGTGTTGAGTTTTACTAAAAGGAACCGGCTTTAAATGCTGATTCGCTCCCCTTCCACAATTTTTGCGTAAAAGGCTATTTGGGGAGATGCCGCTTTCCATTTAGCAATCCTCCGTGTTCAGGGTGGAATATTTTGATCTGTGCTCTGCATCCTGGCAGGGATGAAAGCATATTCTCCAGGATTCTGAAACAGCCTACGTGGTGTGTGCTTTAAAGCCGCTGGTGTGAACTTTGATTAAGCTGGAGAGGGTAACCAGGGGCTGGTGTCGAAAATGTAATTAAAGTTAGTGTTGGTGCAGGTACCTGGCAGCCACATTTCATGAGTGGTTTTGTGGAGAAGGCCCATGCTTAGCTCGGGCGGGGGGGGGGGTCAGCTCTTAATTGTTGGCCAGGGTTTAGATGTTGAAGTATTTGTTTCCCAGGAAAAGTTACTAGAGCTGATGGTTCGATGTTTATGTTGCTGGGGGAAAAAAAATCCTCTTCCTGGCTCAAGAATTCTGGGAGTTGAAGTCCACAGATCATAAAAGGACCATAACTCCCCACCGCTGAAGCAGAACATCCGTAGGGACAGTAGAACATAAATTCTCTGGTCACCAGTAGGTTTCTCAGTCTTACTGAAATTGATTTGGTCCTCTAAAGGCAGGCCAAGTGTCCATTGCTAGAGTGGCATCCATACTGTGAGAAAATAAGGGGATATTGGGTCAAAGACACAATCCTTCTTTTGGGGTACCCTGGCATCCTTCCTCCTCATCTTTCAGGTAGTTGTTAAGACAAACTTGTTTCTACAAGTTGTTGGATCTTGATTGTGAATGCTCCTACATGATTTTAGGCTGATCAGGTCAATGTTTTATTTTTGATGGAGGACGCTGGTGGCTATGACTTTTTTTTTATCTTCTGGTCATTTGTCTGTGTTTTAATTCCCCTTAGTCGTGGGCGTTGGGACGGGTAGGGTAGAAATGGATGTAATAAATAAATAAACAGAAGGAGAAGAATTAAGCGCTGCTTGAGGACAACGCCAGCTTGACAGCAAAATTTCAGTAACGACTTCAATCCGGCCCTTGGGGCAGGGAAATCTTTTTTTTTTTAAATTAAATCAAATATCAGATGTTAACACAATCAATTAAAAAGAGCAATCCAAACAGAAATGTTCTCTCTCTTTTTGCTGTTTTCTTTTTTTTTCTTTTTAACTCTTCCATAATTAATTCAGCCAGGAAACTTTTTGTTTGTGCAAAACGGTTGATAAATTGATCATGAGCCGCTGAGAAGTCAGAGGCGCTTAAACACCCGGAGAAGCAGAAATTCAGCTTCAAAACCAATAAACGTCTGCAGCCTTGTGTAAGATCTGCAACATCTGAACAAATACACAATTTTTCCTCCATCTATCCATCAGCGTCTCCTTGCCTTAGCCATGTATAGCTACATGGCTTTGGATGAGATCTGCTGATTTATTTTACGCTGACTTATCTTCTAGCACAGTGTTTCTTAAACCTTTTGCTCCAGGGACCCCTCCCCACTTTAAAAAAAAATTAATTAAAAAAAATAACACTGACATATTGATTTATTGAACTGGGTAAAAACAGCAGTTAAAACTCATTAGATCCTAACATCAATAAAAGAAGTTTCATGGAAAAAAATATATTTGTTTTTAACAAATTAAAAAAAGAACAACGAGAAGAGTAGCATTGTTTCACTTTCGGAAAATATCTTCAATAGCTGGGAAATTTTATTTCGTGGACCCCTGAGAACGGGGGCAGGGGGAGACTCAGGGGTCAGAGCAAATTGGAAGAAACGCTTCTTCCGTTTGGTTTGCATGGACACCCCATCCTGCAAGTGGGACGTTGGGTGGCTAAGAGAATTTAAAATATCAATACAAGTCCTCAGTTCTTCTAGTGACCCTGTTCAGAATTACAACATCACTGGAAAAATGGCCTATTGTAGCAGGAAAAATGATGTTATCCCCTCATCCACCCACCCTTAAGTTAACTTGAGGAAGTAGCCTGGTTGTAGTGTAACTAAGAGGTGAATGCAGCGCTGATTGTCAAACGGATGAGTAAGAACGTTCCACCTTTCTAGGTTGTTTGTTTAGTTCAGCTCCAATCTTAGACTTCGAGCAGTTGCTCCCAGTTAGCATCCTCCAGAACATTTCTTTATTAATTAATCCTATCTTTATTCACACCGTGCTCTCTTTGCTGGAGACAGCAGGTAATAAGCACAGATCAAGCAGGCAGAGATGATAAATTATCTATTGAATAATTAACAAATTAGCCCCAACAGATGGAACCAAAGCTCAGATTTGTTTAGAGCACAAACTAGGTTGTTCCTTCCTCTCCGGCCACTGTGTAATATTTTTTTGGAAGAGTGACATCTTGAAGAGCTCTCCTAGGTTCTTCATGCCTGGTTTACATTTGTGGGCAAGTCACTTGTTCGGAGTCTCAACTACCTTGGGGTTCCAGATGCGGGTCTGGCAAAATGAAAAAGGAAGAAGACACGGCCGTCAACCATTGGTGGGAAATACAGTGGTACCTTCGTATACTCAACTGCTTTGAAACTCATCGAATTTGGTACTCAACACATTTTGAGGTGAAGATTTTGTCCCGGTACTCATCGTTTGTTTGGTACTCAACATACAAGCTAGAATTTGTCGTTGTTGCCGGCCTTGTGACTCACTACATTATTCCTTATGGGAAAAAATGTGCTTGGTACGCATTGTTTTTGGTACTCATTGTGCCTCCCAGAACCAATTAACAATGAGTACCAAGCTACCACTGTATTATGGCATCAGTGATGGATAGAAACCTTTATATATGGACTTTCCAGGTAGCAACTGTCCAATATGATCCATCACCAAAGAAAAATAGACCCCTTTTCCTCTCCAACACAACTGTTGTGATTCTGCCAAAGGTGACAAGCCCACAACACAGAAGCAATTTAAATAAATATGAGGTTCTACTGCCATCGTGTGCGGTACAGTGGCTCAGAATCTGCATTATTTATTGCAACTTGATTTCACCGGCTCTTCCCTAGCCACTGCCGTGTCTCCATTTTTCATGAACCTACAAGGTCATCAATAATGTGGGGAGATTAATAATGTATCTTCAGCTCCTCATCGTAGCTCTATTTACAGCATCCATAATATATATTCAAATAACAGTTGAATTGACACATGGTTTAAAAAGTGAAATTGATGGGATGCTGCATTGATTCTTGGCGATTTTTCAAAAGTCTGCCATTTGACCTGCGGGTGAGGGCTGTCATGTCCACCTCTCCCATCGTTAGGCCTGGGTGGAGTCCTGACCATGCTGCTTAAAATGACCTCAGTTTGGAACTGCAAATGGTTTATTGAATGAATGGAAAGACCAGCCGAAGAATAGATGTGAATCTTTGTTGATGGTGGCCCCCAGAATTGCTGGCCGAGACACCGTTTCTTTCAACTTTACTTGGGTCAGTTGTTTGTAATGTCACCATTAGTAACACCTCCTTACCGCTCATTCATAGCTTTTTGTAGGAACTGTATCACTGAACATGAGGAAGATATTTGATTAACATCCGGAAGGAGATGCTAGACACACACACCCCCACACTTTAATGTGTGTGGACTTCAACTCCCAGAATTCCCCAGTTGAAAAAAATGCTAGATAGCTAGGATAGCTAAAAATGATAGATAGATAGATCGATAGATCGATAGATAGATAGATAGATAGATAGATAGATAGATAGATAGATAGATAGATAGATAGATAGATAGATGGATGGATGGATGGATGGATGGATGGATGGATGGATGGATGGATGATATAGGTAGGCAAGCAGGCAAACAGACAGACAGATCCCTTCACCTGAAGATCACCTTAGTCATTTGCAAATGATCCTATTAAATTCATTCATTAACCATGCTATTTTGAGAAGTGAAAATATAGGCAAATTAAAAGTGCTGGCTTTCCCTTGCTCTTTATATGAAAGGTAAAAAGAATGAAAGTATAAATACAGGAAGATTTTATTCCCCTCTCTATTAATTCAGAAGCAGGGAACTTAAAGCCTTTTGACTGCTGTTGAACTGATGCTCCCAACATCTCCCGGTGCCTTTGCCAGCGTGATCGAGCGGACGTTGCAGTTCAGCAGGCTCTGGAGAACTACCCTCTCATAATGACGTTTTTTTCTGCCCTCTCCCATCCCAGTGGTCCAGCTACTTCTTCTCCCCTTTTCTCGGATGTCACGTTCCACCATATCACCTTGCCAGTGTGATCTTCGGTTGCTCGCTTCACCTGCCTTCTTCCATTTGCTCACCTGCTCAAAAAAAAAAAAACCACAAAAAAACACACAACCCTCCACCTTGTGCTAGCCAGGTCTCACGAAGTGCTTTAGGTGAGCTTGAGTGATTTTGAACCAGCTTTTTCGCCGGACGACACTGTCAACACCAGCTTGCCGGTGACTGATACGGTCTAGAGTCTGCCAGGGTACGGAGTGGATAAATGTGCCTGGCACTTTGTGATAGAGCCAGTAATTACATTTCTCCATGAGTGATATTAATAGTGAAGGGAGATGTCAGCCCACTGCATGAGAATCGGTTAGACAAGAGGCTGCAGGGAGCGATGGAGCCATTTATTAACCGGATGAATTATAGGAAAAGTGGGCTTTTCTGTAGGACACTAAAGGCGTCCTTAATCATGAGCATCTGGGTCCCTAAGGCCCTTCGGCAGACACGTTATCCCAGCCCTCTCTCGCCATCCTAGATAAGGGCTAAGCGGAGAACTCTGTGATCTGTCTTCCTGGAACAGATTGCACTCATAAGAACGAGGTGGAACATGGTCAATTGGCTTCAGATGGTTCCTCATGAGGTTGATGATGACATTATCCATTCAGTGGTGTCCTACTCTTGGTGATTCTATGGACCGGGTCTCTCCACATTTTCTGATCTTGCACTGCTTCTTTGAATTGTTCTATGCTCTAGCTGGGTCAGCTTTGATGGTGTCCTGCCATTGTGCTCTTTTACGGCTAACTCTTCCCAACACAATTGCTTTCTCCGGTGAATTTATCCACATGACATGTCCAAGTGAGATACAGATTTGTGATTATTATTTTTTCCCTACTGTGCCTGGCTGAGGAATTCTGGGAGTTGAAGTCCACAAGTCATAAAAGGGCCAAGTTTGAAGACCCCTGTCCTAGGACTTTATACTCAGGTACCTCATCATCCTTGTTCTTGGTGAGATGCAACTGTCCTTGGTGAGAACAGCAATCCTTCTGTCCTCCCCTTTTTGTCACCTGCTTTTTTGGAGAAAGGATTGTTGTTGTAGAAGCCTCATTGCCTTCTTGGCCTTCTCTGCCAGGTGGCACCATTTCTCCTGGATGTCCTTCAGAGCCACAAAGCCTTGGAGAGAGAAACAATTGAAATGAGAGATGGGAGCTGATGTGAAATCAGTAGAAGTTCTCCAGAACCAGAATGATGCAAAGCATTCTTATTTGGTAATGCAACAGTTCACCGGGAGGTTTATTGAGATGTTGTCCTCCATCTCCTTAACCGTTGTTCTACTTCTTTTCTTCCTTCAAAGCAATAAAGAAAAATACTAGGTGGAAAATAAACACCTGAGGCTGTTATACCTTACGGTGCTCCGTTAATTGACTTTTAAATCAGAGTGTCACTGGGGCGGCTTTAAATTCCCTGCTCAGAGTGCTTGACAAAATGCAAGTGGCTGCTGATCTCTTCCAGATGTTGTCTCTTGGGAGGACGGCAGGATCAGAGGACTCCCAGCCAGTTCCTACATTTTTCTAACCGTGATTTGGCCATGGTGACTTGCTACAAAAGGCCATTTGGCTTTTGAAGTCCTGGGTAGCAATCAAAGAAGAGTTTCTCCATGGACCATCGTGTTGGTGCCTCTCTAACAAACCTGCATTCTTGATCTCTGGAGCTCCCTATGGAGACCTGTGCAGAAGTCCATTTCGAATCTTAGGCAAAGTTTCTTGGACACAATTAGGTTGTGTCTACACAATATAGCCGAGAGAGCCAGCTTGGTCTTCTGGTTAAGGTTAGAAAACAGGAGATCTTGAGTTCAAGTCCTGCCTTAGGACATGAAAGCCAGCTGGGTGACTTTGGGCCAGCCACTCTCCCTCTCTCTCTCTCTCTCAGCCCAACCCACCTCTTAGAGTTGTTGTGGGGAAAATAGGAAGAGGATGGTGTGTTCACTGCCTTGAATTATTTGTAAAAATAATAAAGGCAGGAGATGAGATGAGAGAGAAAGAGAGGTAATGGATGGATGGATGGACGGACAGACAGAATACCTAATCAGCTCAGAGGAGTTCCAGCATTTGAACAGCATTTTAAACTCAATCATTTTTGGTGAAGAGAGGTTTATTGTGTCAACCCAAATAATAGGCTGATTTGCAGCTCAGTGGTCTTCAGAATCTAACTCCTCAGACTGTCTACATTTTCATTAAAGCTTCTCTTTCATTTTCTCCCCTCTCATAATCCATTATCTTCATTGTGAATCTAAGAGCTATTTCCCCAGTGTCTTCCCCAACATGCTAAAAGGTTGCTCCATGCAACAATTTTGGGAAAAGTGTCGGTTCACATATCTGGGTAAAAGTGGGGGGGGAACCCCACATAGCCCAGTTCAGTTTCCTGATTCAATTTATTGTTTGCTAACAAGGTGGCTAAACTCTTAAGTTGCTTTGAATTGATGTAGAGGCTGTCAATAAGTCAATTTGCAGGCTGTCTTTGTCAGATGGAGAAGTCAAGGATAGTCAGTTGTAAACCAACAAGATTCGCCTTGTCTTTTCAACAAAAGATGGCCATATTCTTTTCTGAAGAATTCCTCTGCTCAGGGATGTGAAAAAAAATTGCCACTTCTCGCTGTAATCTTCGGGTAGTACAAATTGCCAGAAGCCCACCAAACAATGCAATGGCTCTGAATTTAAATCTGCTCTGAGAAATTGTGATTTTCAAAGAAGAATCTCCGTCACAACAAAAGAGAGGCAGCTAAAACTTCCTGAGACTTTGGCAATCCATTCCCATCATCTGACATACTATAAAGGCAACAGAAAGCCATATGTAGAGCAGAAATGTATACAGGGTGATGCAGGACTCTTTGCCCTCAACGTCAACACACAGATCCACCTTGGAGGCAATCCATGATGGAGCTCGCTTAATTTGATAACTAGGTTAAGTATGTGATGTGAACATAACTGCTTGCTGCCCCTTGCGTAGATGTGATGGGAAGGGCCCCCAATTGCTTACATATTTGTCCTGTTCTCTGTGTGAATGCAAAAGAAGTAAATAATTGTTGGGCAGTTTCTTCAATGCCCCCAAAATAATTTAAATCCAGAACCTGACCGGGAGTAGCTATATTTTTCTTGAAAATCCTGATGAATTTATCTTTCAGTAGGGAATCGCAAGTAGTACAATCCAGGGGTTACTGGACTTAACGTTCTTGGACAGCACTAATCTATCCAGCATTTTCTTAAAATTTGCCACAAAAACATTGTGCCATTTCATGGGGCAAGGAGATCAGAAGCACACGGAAAGGCGTTCTGAACTGTTGCTGGGATTTTTGGTGCTTTCCAAAGATGAAGTTGACTTCATCTCCTGAAGATCCAGGAACATCTTAGATGTTTGTGGGGAGATGTCCCTAACAGGAGCTACAAGAGACAGAAGTGGGGGAATCTGGTCAACAGACTAAAAGTTCTCAAGCTCTCTAGAACACCCTTGATTCCAGAGAACAGAGACCCAAGCTTGTAGACCTCATTCAAGGACACCTACCTTAAATACTTAATTAAAGCAAATTTAATTACAACGTGATGGGCCGCTCTATTAAAAATAAACCCTCAAAGCAATTTACAATAAACTAATTGCAAATATATTAAGAATAGAGGAAGTCCCATCAAATCTATGCACCAAGTTACAGTCATGATTAGGTAGCTCGATCAGGACAAGTAGAAAGACAAGCAAATATTTGCCAGAGTTAGCAAGTAAGTGGGTGAGTTGTTGTTGTTAATAATAATAATAATAATAATAATAATAATAATAATAATAATAATAATGATGATGATGATGATGATGATGATGATGTTGGAAGGGACCTTGGAGGTCATCTAGTCCAACCCCCTGCTCAGGCAGGAAACCCTATACCATTGCAGACAAATGGCTGTCCAGTCTCTTCTTAAAAACTTCCAGTGTTGGAGCATTCACCACCTCTGGAGGCAGGTTGTTCCACTGGTTAGTTGTTCTAACTGTCAGGAAATTTCTCTTTAGTTCTAGGTTGCTTCTCTCCTTGACTAGTTTCCATCCATTGCTTCTTCTCCTGCCTTCAGTTATGTAAGCTCAACTTGAGTAGGGAACGTTGGGAGAAATTTGCTTTATTAGATACCAATAACCTCATGGTGGATGTGGTAGGATCCAAATTCACTTGCAAATTGGGCTTGGAATAAACCCAGTTAAGCTTGGGAGGAGGATTTGTTCCATATCCATCCTCCAACAGGGAGCATTTACCGCATCAGTAAATGTAATTCTAAAACTACGAGGAGGTGGTTGCACTTCTGGTTTGGGAATTGAGCTAATAAAAGCCTTTGTGGAAAAGCTGTGTAGGATCTTACTTAAATCAGAGCTAGTTTTCTCAGAATCCGGGAAAATCATGGTTTTACCTGTGATTGTATTGGCAAAAAAAAAAATCTATACTAAACACCTTATTGGTGCCCTATGTTTGGTCCCTGCCTAGGAAACCAGCCAACATTTCCACTTAGATCTTGAAAAGGAATGTTGGGTTTTAACCTGTCTCCCTTTGTTTATTGCCCCCAGTGCAGCTCCTCCACCATCCTACCCAGAGTAGTTGTTTTATGGTGGAAGTTGTCTGCTTTAGTTTGGCAAGATTTCTGTCTATTAAGTGAGGAACAATAAAGGGCACTGCTTAGAAGAATCTCAACATACCTCTCTTGGGCTTTGGAGCAGAACAGTCCTGTGTAGTCCTCTTTAACTCACCGGGTGTCCCCACTTGGAGCACACATGTGTTTTGAGGTAATAGCCAGACTGTGGCTGTGGTGCAGTTTTTGTTGGGAGGATTCTATGATGGAATGTGTAGCTGGAGAAGAACACTGGGGACGAGATCTTGACAGCACTGCAGTTTCCCAGGCAGGAGGCAGCACGTTCCACAGAGGGGGCCAAGACGAGAGACAGCATGGTCATGAACCGGATAAGAGAGAGAGGAAGAGGTTCAGGGTAGACTCTCCCAGGGTATATCTATTAGCTTAGAAGTTTATAACTTTAGCCCGGCAAGATTCTGTCCATTAAAGAAAAGGTCAAGGTTTCCCCTGTCCAATCATGTCCAACTCTAGGGGCCGGTGCTCATGTCCAGTTCCTAGCCAGCATTGTCTGAAGACACTTCTGTGGTCATGTGTTCAGCATGGCTATAACACCAGAGTTGCACGGAGCACTGTTACCTTCCCACTAAAAGTGGTACCTATTTATCTACTTGCATCTGCATGCTTTCGAACAGAGCAGGAACGGGAGCTCGCCCAATCATGTGCTGCTTGGGTCTCGAACTGCCAACCTTCTGGTTGACGAGCCCAGGGTCTTCATCACTAGGTCTGCCCCCACCCATTAGGTGTAAGCAAATAAACAACCTCTTTCCAATCTACAAACCGATACACTTTTGTTTTCCTCGGTGGCATGACACCATTTCTGGGATTTTTCCGGAGGATCACTTTGCACGCTTCATTGCTCAGGCAACGGTCCCACCAAGAGACCATGAAAAGAGGGAGAGAGAATAGATGAGTGGGTGGGTGGGTGAGCAGACAGACAAAGGAAAAGGAAGTAAAACAAAGCAAGCTTGTCCTGAGTGCTCTTCCAGGCTGAGCTTTTGAGGCTGGAGCATATGAATACAGGGGAAATATGCTCTCCCGGAGTTGAAGTTGCTATCTAAAATTAACTGAGCTGCTCAGACTGCCGATATGCAAACGGCAAATCCCTGTGGATTTTGAGCATTGAAGAGAGCGATGAGATGGGAGGTGTGGGGTTTTTTTTTGGGGGGGGGCTGTGAACCCATTGAGCATCATACATATCCTGTGTTGAGCCTCTGTGTCTTACTGAACATGATATTGGGGGTTGAGCGCAAAGGGGAACGGAGCAAAGAGGATTTTTTGAAAAATGCAGAATTTGCTGCTTTTGACTTAATTACAGTTGCTAGGTTGAAATGTTTCTTTAAAAGCCTTTGTGAGTAATTAGTGTCAAAAATGTAAGATCTACAAAGCCATAAACTCACAGCTTGGTAATATTACCAAGTACTAATTAAAAAGAAGGGGGGGAGGGGAATGCATCTCTTCCCTCATCAGGTTTTTCAGGGTAGCAAAAAAGATTAAAAATGATGCAATTTTGAAATATTTTGTTTTGTTGCTGCGCAAAAGGATGCAAACTGGATCTGGAAGATTTAGGAACCCATCAAAGGTGGACCACCATGTGGTCGAATTTGAAGGGAGGGGGGAAAATGAAATATATCTTCTCCATCTTCTCCATCTCTATCTTTTCCACCCACCTTCTCCATCTTCTTCCCTTTCGCAATCTTCTCCACTTTCTCCATCTTTTTCATCTTCTCCACCTTCTCCATCTCCACTTTCTCCATCCTCTCCATCTTCTTTCAGTGGTAGCCAAATCATGTGCCCCATAGTTTTTCTTAAAACCGGGGCTGGAAGATGGCCCTCAAAGGGGTACGGGTGCAGAGAGGGCCACGCTAATTAAGTTGGGTAGGAACTTCCTCATCTGGATTTAAGTGGGTTGGCCGCCTTCTTCTGCATCAGCTTATCTTCCAGTCTGTTTTTAACTTTCTCTACTAGGCTTAGTTATTGAACCTGACTTGGCGTCAGTTGCTGGAGGCTGTGCTGCAGTGGAGAATGTCCAAGGGCTGAGAGTCAGTGGGGGTACAGATTGCAGAGGTAGAACCCAACCTAAGTCAGTCAGTCAGTCGTCAGCCAGATGTTTACATTGGATTTGGCATTTGTGTCCACCTATCAAGTCCTTTCCAAGGACCTGGGCTAGGCAGATGTGGACGTTGGATGCTGTTCAAGCTACCACTGCAGGATGTAGGGTCTTCTTATGTTGCCCCACACTGTCCTCTTCAAGGCAGGAGCCCCCCAGTTCAACCCTGAGCTACAAATATTCTCTTCTATTGGTAGTTTTTTTTTAATGGAATGTGAAAAACACCAACATCTATCTCCTTGCTGAGCAGATATTGTCCTGCCATCTCCCTTCCTTCTTGCAGCCCTGGAGATCAGTTCTCAGAAGCACCCAGAAAGTGGACTTCAGAGCTCCTTTGACTAGCTCCTCTGCTGGGAATTACAAACCGCAATTTCCCTCTTCCTCCCTCCCTCTGTTCACACGTACTATAACCATTTCTGTTTTAAAATCATTTAAGCCTACATTTGTGAAATAAAGGAAAACTGATAGATGCAGTCATCGGATGCAGCTGTTTCTGACTAACCGTTGCAGTCTGCTTTCATAAATCTGTCCAATTTCATCAAATTACTCTGCTGGCCATCTCCCCATTCCATTGCTGCGAGTTCCCAAATATACATATACAAATACACACACGCACACATATATATATATAATCGGTTGTGCACAACGAGGGTGGAGATGTCCTTTGAAATTTGTCTTTGAAGCCTTGGTTTTGGCTGACAATTGCCCAAGCATCTCTAAAACCCAACAAATGCATTTGAAATGGGTTGGATGATGTTCTGTCAGGATAAGTATGGTGATGGATGGGAAGTGAACCAGTTGGGAACGGAGCAACATTTAGAGAGAAGCTTGTTATAAAAAGATGCTGCCAGTGCTCAGATCTGGAGCATCAATCCAGGACTCGAAATGACTTAAAATGACACCAGTTCCCTTCTTATTCTCACGATGTTTTTCTCGTTGTTAAAGGGCTTGCGCGATGGGGAAGCCTTGATCAATGCGTTTCTTTGTTATGACTTTCTCGCCGCGGAGACGGAAGCCTTAATTTTTAATTTTCAGGCCCTTCCTTTTGATCACCTTTGATCAGGGGTGTCAAACTCAATTTCATGGAGGGCCGCATCAGCATGGCGGTTGCCCTCAGGGGGCCGGGTGGGTGTGGCCAGGGTGGGTGTGGCCTACTGGGTGGGCGTGGCTAGAGTGCGTATGGCCTACTGGGTGGGCGTGGCCAGCTCTACATCGTTCGCATCGAGGGTGCCTATGGGGGCCTGGGCAGGAGTGGGACAGATCTGGGGGTCTCTGGCAGAAGGAGGGTCTCTGGGCCAGGGCCAAGGCAGTGGAGGCCGTTCCCTCACTGTTTCCAGGATGGCTTCGTGGGCCGCATGAAACCACTTCGCGGGCCAGATCCGGCCCCCGGGCCTTGTGTTTGACATGTCTGCCTTTGATGGTTCCTTCATAAATTGCTGCACAGGTAGTCCTTGAATTTGAGCCCAGAATTTATGGGGCTAAGTGAGACATTTCTTAAGTGAGCTTTGCACCGTTGGACGACTTTCCTTGCCACAGTCGTTAAGTAAATCACTGCAATGGTTAAGTCAGCAACAGGGTTGTGAAGCGAATCTAGCCAGAAGGTCGCAAAAGGGGATCACGGGACTCCGGGTGACTGAAACCGTCGTAAATCCTGAGTCAGTTGTGAAGCGTCTGAATTTGGATCACGCGACCGTGGGGATGCTGCAACGGCCATAAATGTGGGGCGAAAATGGTCATAAGTCCCCTTTTCAGGGCCGCTGTAACGTTGAACAGTCACTAAATGAATGAAATTACGGAAATGTAATCAGCTTTGCTCTCGGCAGCCCCATTTCTTTCTTTTCAGAGAGCCCACATCTCCTACTCGCTCCCTTGTTTCATAGGAGATGGCCCTTGGTCACTTTAATTGCAAGCTGGGGGGGAAAACTTTGCATTCCGTTTGATCCCAGTATGCCATCGATCCTCCTTGCGTCACCGTTAAGGCTGCATTGACTACTACATCTTCTAAGTCCTGGTGTGTTTAGCAGGTGGCTTGCATGGAGAACATGACCCTCCCTGCTGAAAGAGGAGGGAGGAGGAGGAGGGAGGGAAAGAGGAGAAGGGGAAGAGGAGAAGGAGGAGGAGGAGGAGGAGGAGGAGGAAAAAAGGAGGGGAAGAGGAGGAGGAAGAGGAGGAGGAGGAAGACGAAATGGCCAAAACTGCCCCCTTTCCTCCATCTCCCTCTTCTCTTTTCCTGCAGCTAATGGCATCTCTCTACAGCAAGCCGAGGAAATAGCAAAAAAAATAATGTGCGTGTGTGTGGGGGGGGGGGGGAAGAGATGGGAAGCATTGCAAAACAAACCACAAAAAAAGGCGATGGACAGAATGGAAATCCTGGCATGAACCAAGCATCAGGCATGCAGTGAGGAAGCTACGTCTGCGTGTGAATTAAAATATAATGTGTAGACAGGTCCCCCCCCCCGGCAATCTCTCCCTCTCTCATTCTGTTCCTCTCCAGAGGCTATCTCGAATCCTCTGGCTGTGAATAACATACAGATTGCTACTCGCAAGTAGAGGTCGGCCTCTCCTTATTACCGGGAAGGGATCCTCGTAATTGAGGGAAGAGACGCCGACGCCGTCAGAAGAGGATGGACGAGATGGTTTTCTTCACCCGCTTGGTGCAGAGCAATGCAGCTCTGTGGGCTTTTGCTCCGGATTTGTTTTTGTTTTTTGCCTTAATTCCTGGGAAGTTTCCACTGGGAAGACTCTCGCCATGATGGGAGACGTTCCTGGCCTCACCGGTTCTTTCCAATTAGAGGTCACCGCAGATCCGAGCTTTGGTGCCAAGGCTGAGCTGCTGGGTGGGAGTGCATATATTCAATTCCAGGCAAGAGCTAGCATTAATGAAGCATTAAGCTCAAGTAATCAAACTCTGAAATGCAAAAACATGCAGCCCTGTGACCAGAAGCCTGGTCACAGGGTTCTACTCCCTCTCCCACCATTTGGGAGGAAGAAAAGGGAGGGGGTCTAAAGAAGTCAAGGTCATTCAGAAGTGGAGACCCTTCAGCTTTGATGAATTGGCCCCTTGGTTTGGTTCTGTCGTTTTTTTGCAGTCCCCGGAGCCACTTCGGACTAAAATACCCAAACGTGGCAATCTAGTTTTGCTCCCTTTTGAGACAAGAAGCACATAGATACAGTAGGTAGTTGCCAGGTGCAAAAGGTCAGGTCCAATTAAACTGATTTATTGCTACTCCTGTCTGTGCACAGGAATCTTTTCAGCTGAGAATTAGCACCATCTTGGCGTTAAAGAATGGTCAACGGCACTCAAGGGAGATTGGACTTGATTCACTGGTGACTATGTAGGGATTCTAGGCTGATGCCTCTTTTATCTCCACCCCCAGTTTCTGCTACTCCTTCTGGCTTTGGCTCTTTGATCCTGGATTTTTTTTTTTTATTATAACTCTTAACAATATATCTATAGATTTTTTTTTTTGAAGAGTTATTTCCAAACTTCAGCCAAATTTTCCTAGTTTAAGATACAACAGACTGAGCTGGACTTTGGAAGAAATGCGCTATCAACTTTCTGATCAAGTGAATTGGGTTTTTCTATATTTTACTTTATAAGCCACAGAAAGTAAAGGTAAAGGTAAAGGTTCCCCCGCACATGCGTGCTAGTCGTTTTCGACTCTAGGGGCCGGTGCTCATCTCCGTTTCAAAGCCGAAGAGCCAGCGCTTGTCCGAGGACGTCTCCGTGGTCATGTGGCCGGCATGACTAGACGCCAAAGGCGCACGGAACGCTGTTACCTTCCCACCGGAGCGGTCCCTATTTTTCTCCTTGCATTTTTATGTGCTTTCGAACTGCTAGGTTGGCAGAAGCTGGGACGAGTAACAGGCGCTCGCTCTGCTACGCGGCACTCGGGATTCGACCCGCCAAACTGCCGACCTTCTGATCGACAAGCTCAGCGTCCTAACCCACTGAGCCACCGCGTCCCTCGCCACAGAAAGAGTCACCCCTAAAAACAAATTTCATAAAGACGTGCTTGAAAACCACCCGTTCTCTTGCTCCTAGTCCTTAAAATACCTAAAATGTGCTCAACGTTCTCTTTCATTTCATAACCAACAATGTATTGCAGATGCAGAGAGAGAGAGAGAGAGAGAGAGAGAGAGAGAGAGAGAGAGAGAGAGAGACTCTTTTTCTCAGTTTTGTCAATTATTACTGCAGATATGTAGACCCGTTCCTTAGGCGAAGGTTAAAAAAAATTAAAGAATTAAATGAGCTGGATCTCATCTGTGAGTTAGCAGATCCGAAATGTCCCATTGGAAAGAAGGAAAAGCTGCCAGATTCAGATCAGGAATGAGTCAGATCATATGATGATACCAGAGGGGGGAAATGGATTCCCTGTTATTTAAAGGATTAAACAGTTCCTCAGATATCATCTCTCTCATCCAGCATATAAGACAGTATTCTTCATGGGCAATCCGCAAGAATCAAAACACAATTGCCGCAGATAGAGAGATTAAGATTTTTTTTTTATTTTTTTTTCTTCAAAGGCTGGGAGTTTCTGCAAAAGAGAAGCGAGCCAGATAAGGTATTAGAAGCAACGTGGCCACCAATTTAAGGGAGCAGAGAGAGCTTCACGCAGGGGGCTTAAGAGAAGACTTACAAGCTGGGTAAATGTGCACCCTGCCACATTGGGCGGTCAGCCTTATTGCTCAAAACCTGGTGTGTCGTGCGTCACAAGGCATCGCTTCTTCCAAAGGGGTGGTGGGAAACCATGTAGATTTTAAACAGGCAGAAAATCAAGGGAATCGGCGAGCAACAACCTGTTTGTGTTAGGAGTTTTGGTTGCAGAAAAAAGAGGATGCTCCTGGGTATTTTTCCTAGGCAGGTGGCTTTTGACAGTCTAGCTCAGGGGTCTTCAAACTCAGCCCTTTTATGACTCATGGACTTCAACTTCCAGAATTCCTCAGCCAGGCATGCTGGCTGAGGAATTCTGGGAGTTGAAGTGTATGAGTTATAAAAGGGCCAAGTTTGAAGACCCCTGGTCTAGCTCAAGGGTAGGCAACCTTGGCTCTTTTATGACTCGTGGACTTCAACTCCCAGAATTCCTGAGCCAGCACGGCTCAGCTTGGAAACCTCTCCTTTTCCCCTCAGCATGGCTGGCTCAGGAATTCTGGGAGTTGAAGTCCATGAGTCACGAATCGTTAATTTATTTTAATTTTTGTATATTATGTGTTGTATATAGTGTTTTAATTGCCCTGTACACCGCCCCGAGTCCTTCGGGAGAGGGGCGGTATATAAATCCAAATAATAAACAAATAAATAAATAATAAAAGAGCCAAGGTTGCCTACCCCTGGTCTAGCTGGTTGTTTTCTGCAGTTCCTCATAAACCTGGCCTATTAATTGCTGTAATCTCTTTTTAATTCCTTCTAAGACCATCTTGCCACCATGCTTGTTTCCATCAGTTCAGCACAGCCTGGGGTCTTATGGGCTCTCTGTGGCAAGCCAGCATCCGAGGTTGGTCTCTGCCAGGCTGGTGAGGAGAGTAGCCTGCTGGTACCCTGGTTGATACTCCCCACGAGATGAGAAGAGAGAATTGGAGGTTTAATTGCAGAAGGCCGACTCTGTAAACCGCTTAGAAAGAGATGGAAAACGCTGTGAAGCGGTATAAAAGAGCTATCGCGATTCCAACAAGCAAAGTCAATGAGGGAAGCCGATTTGCTTAACGGCCAGACGATTTGCTTAAAAAACTGCAACAACAACAACAAATGTCATAAAATCTAATGTAACTGTAACAACCGCCTTGCTTGGCAATGGAATTTCCTGATCCCAGTTGTCGTAAATTGAGGATTACCTATTTTATTCTTTTGACTCGACGTGTCACAAGCAAATCTGTTAAAAGCCTGACCCAGGCATTGCGATGAAATACGAAAGGCAAATGAACTTTTGACTGACAAGCAACTGTTATTCTGGTGGGTCGGTGGCATTTTATTGTATTGGCTTTTCCTGCTTGTTTGCCTGTTTGTTTTCCACTCCTTTCCTTGCTGCCTTCTCCGAAAGCAACTCCCGTCTCAAGGATAAAGAGGAGATGGATGCTGGCACTTGAGGCTCGCACAGCTGAAACCCAATAAAACCCACTTCAGAGGCAGCTGGCATCTAATGAGCTTCAAGATGGAGGGTGTCAAACCCCAGGAGAGAATTTCACAGGGAACGATTGCCAGTTGATATTTTGCATGGCACTGATTGAGCTGGCTCTTAAACGTTACACACACCAGTTGCCGTTTCCTGACCTTGTGTGTGATCGCCGCTTGCAAACCTTCTGACAAGCAGAGTCAACCGGGCCAACCAGATTCATTTAACGACCGTGTGGTTTACTTAACAATTGCAGTGAAGGGTAAAGAAGAACGGTTGCAGGAATTGGGTATGGCTAGTCCAGAGAAAATAGGGGTGACAGGATGGGAGTATTCTAGTATTTGAGGGGCTGCCCCAGAGAAGGGGGGCTCATCTTATTTTCTAAAGCACCTGAAGGCAGGACAAGAAGCAACGGATGGAAACTAATCAAGGAGAGAAGCAACCTAGAACTAAGGAGAAACTTCTTGACAGTGAGGACAATTAACCAGAAGAACAGCTTGCCACCAGAAGTTGTGGGTGGTCCGTCACTGGAGGCTTTTAAGAAGAGATTGGACCACCATTTGTCTGAAATGGTATGGGGTCTCCTGCTTGAGAAGGGGGTTGGACTAGAAG
This sequence comes from Vipera berus, assembly GCF_964194415.1. Taxonomy (NCBI): domain Eukaryota; kingdom Metazoa; phylum Chordata; class Lepidosauria; order Squamata; family Viperidae; genus Vipera; species Vipera berus. The sequence continues at coordinate 2,088,766 of NC_138216.1, read as the reverse complement.
ACCTCCAAGGTCCCTTCCGACTCTGTTATTCTGATTCTCTTTAACAACTATGTCAAAAACCCTCATAAAATCAGAACAACACACTTAAAATCTGCCTCGCCTAGCAATAGAAACTCTGGTCCTATGGCAGACATAGGTCAAGGACTACCTGTATATATAATTGAACTTGTTATAAGCAAAGCCCCAACCAAAGATACACAAATGTCTTAAGAGAAGGCCCTTGGAGAAAATTTGCAATCCTTCTTCCTGTTTCGCTGGCACTGGAAGGCCAAAGACCATGCTGATGTTCATACTATTACCTTGTCACTTTCGTAGCCCTTTTTCGAGAGGTAACAGGTTGTCTACTTGAGCATCGGAGACGATTGCTGGATGAACTGATGCAGCGAGAAAGGCCAGATGTTAAAGATGCTCAAGGGCTGCTGAGTGATTTAGTGCCCTTCGGGTTGTGACTAATTAACTCTGTGTTGCCAGAAGGATCAAAACAAGAAAAATATAGCCCTGGGCTCTGGAAACAGCCAGCAAACTTGCCCTCCGATACGATCCCTTATCTCCTCACACGTAGAGAAGGAAGAATGATTGATGTGAGGAATTGGTAGAGAAGATGGGATTTCTTCAATATATTGGTTGCAGGAATGATGCTCAGAGGAGAGCGAGGTGTGACAGATGCTTCACAATCTGGGAGGCATATGGACCGACTGGCAATAATACAATGCTTGAGGTGATGTCTGGGCGTCTTCTACATTCATAATTGCAGAAATGAACCTTCACGTCATGCTCCCAACTTTCAGCAGACATGAAATCTTGGTTTGCTCTCTCGCGCCTGGATTTGAGGAGACGTTTCACTTCTGAATCTTTGGAAAGTATCCCAGCCAAATTGCAAATAGAGGGATGGGACCGTTGAGACCTCTTGCATGAAAGATGTGGGGGAGAGGACATTAGATCAAAGGCAACAGGAGTGTTGCTTGAATGCAATTTATTCTGGGAGTTGAAGTCCACAGGGCTTAGAGCTCTAAAAGCTGGGACTAACTTTGGTTTTCTTCACCGCGCAGTCTGGAGAAAACAGCAGGTCACTGGAGCGAGGAAAGATTTAAGTTCATCTCCATATGACTCCCAGCTTCTAGGTATTAGCACAATAATGAATTTCAGTCCTCACTTGGAGAGAAAAATATCATTGAAGGCTGTCAAATTAATTGATCCTCTCAGCATCTCCTCTTCTGTTTTCTGCCAGGCATGGCTGGCTGATCTGTTGAATCGTTTCCCAAGTCAACCTGCTATCCTGGAGGAGAAATTGAAGCCAGTGATAGCTGTTGAAATCAGAAAATCAAAGGAGACCTTTCAAGTTGATTCAGCCTAAGGGGCTGTTGTGCTAGCTGTTTGATTGCTTCTGAGGCCATGGGTCAGGATGGATAGAGATAGATAGATAGATAGATAGATAGATAGATAGATAGATAGATAGATAGATAGATAGATAGATAGACAGACAGACAGACAGACAGACAGACAGACAGACAGACAGACAGACAGGTGCGTGGGTGGGCGGGTGGGTGTTTCATCTCCAATATGCTTGACAGTTCACATAACCTATCGTTGAGAAGTACTAAAGGAGGTTGGAGAAAAAATGGCCTCCCCACTTAAAACAATCTTCTCAGGCTGATGAACTGGCTGGCGCAAGAGATATAGAATTTCCGGTGTGCCTCAGAGACTTGGGAGCATCATCAGATAATACTCCAGGGGTCAACTGGCTCTTCTCAGGGCTGTCATTGTAATCTGGAGAACACTAATTTCTTTGTGATCTTCCAGGAGTTCTTAAAATATCTTATCTCAGCATCCCTTTCCTTTGGCTCTGGAGAGATGGGAAATTAAAGTCCTGCAGTTATCTGGACAGCTTTGACTTGCCTATCCTTGGTCAGGTCCGCTTGGTTTTCTAAAGGCCCAGAACACTGGTGGTGCAGAAAGAGGTTATTGCAGAAGAAAAACTCCTGGGAAGCCAGATTTAGGACACGACACCCCAACGGCCTTGTGCTTAATTACTTGGAACTCTCAAAGGGGCAATTAGGGTGGACTTCCTTGACACTTTTAGATTTCTTTTGCCCCTCTATTTGGAAATGGAGACTGAAAACCTATGAAGAATGATTGCAAGAATTGGGTTTGTCTAGTCTAGTGAAAAGAAGGATTTAGGGATGACATGATAGCAACCTTCCAATATTTGAGGGGCTACCACAAAGAAGGGGAGGGGGCCAACCTATTCTCCCAAGCACCAGAAAGCAGGACAAGAAACAGCAGATGGAAACTTAAGCAAAGAAAGACGCAATCTAGGAGAAACTTCCTAACGGTGAGGACAATTAATCAGTGGAACCAATTGCCTTCAGAAGTTGTGGGTGCTCCATCACTGGAGGCTTTTAAGAAGGGACTAGACAGCCACTGAAATGGTAAAAGGTCTCCTGCTTGTGCAGGGGGTTGGACTAGATGACCTCCGAGGTCCCTTCCAACTCTGTTATCCTGTTAAAGCAGGGACTTCTTCCCTCTCCTTCTTTGTAGACCCACATCCTCCGCTCAGCGTCGATGACTTTGCCTGAAAGTGCCAAAGCACATATTGCTATTCTTGTTTCCTAATTCATATCGAAGTTCTGCCTAAGGGCACGAAGCTGCGATGAAATCAAAACTTAGAACAGCAAAGATGACTAAACCTAGTGTGAACCACGGAGGAGATTTGCTACCCAGCCCGAGCAAGGGCATCTTCAAAAAGGTGGTGCTTTGGAGAAGGAGGATAAAAACATAATGGCTTCCCTTCCCTGGGCGAAGATCCCTTCCTTACGAGCCGCAAGCCTGATCCAAGTGATGACTCGGTGCTCATCCTTCTGAATGGAGATGTTGCTAGTCTGTAGGGTTAACCCTGATCGGGATGGTGCAAACATCTGGTTCCATTGAACCCCATTTCTTTTCTTCTCCAGCTACTTCACTTCCTGGAGATTGCTTTTCTGCCACCCTCGTTTCCTCTTACAGGAACGTGGGGGGAACTCAACTCAATGGATTAATCATCCCCTGCTGATCTTCTGTGCTATTGTGATGCAGTTGTCACCCTTCCTGAGATGCCAGCCTCTCTTGCGTTCCCCTCCTGACTCCTGTAACCCTGATTTATCTTCACCCCCACGGTCTCTTTCAAAGAGACGAGTGTCTGTCACGAAAAAACAAGGGATTTGATTTCCAGCAGGCAGCCGGTGGAATGCGAGGTCTTCACCAGCCCACTTGTATTGTGAATCATGAAGCAAATATTTCAGTTGAGAGCTTCAACAAGGTTTTTTCATCCTTACATGCTTTTGTCTGGGTCTGTGTATGCATGCAAGGTACAGAAAAAGACAAGAAGAAGGCTGATGTTGGCGGGAAGATAACCAGGTGTGTTATTGGTGGCTTCTTACTCACTTGGTCTTCTTCACAGGAAGTATTTCAGCATCTGGGCAACATTCTGATCCTCTAAACCAGGGGTCTTCAAACCTGGCCTTTTTATGACTTGTGGACTTCAACTCCCAGAATTCCTCAGCCAGTGTGCCTGGCTGAGGAATTCTGGGAGTTGAAGTCCACAAGTCATAAAAGGGCCAAGTTTGAAGACCCCTGCTCTAAACCATCAACCTGGAGACGTAAAAACATCTCATTCCATGACCAGAGGGAGACCCTGGACCTCTTTTCTCAGAATAGTGGTGGGGAATCTGTGGTCCTTCAGATGAAGCTGCACCATAACTCCAGTGTCTCTAGTCAACTTGGTTGGAGATCACTTGCAGGTTGACAGCAGTCCAAAGAGTCATGTAAGCTTGGTTCTGTTTTCATCTCATTCTTTGACCCAAAGAACTTGCTTTCATGGTGCTGTCCCACAGAAATTGAGTGTGGCTTTCCACCAGGGCCTTAACCCTGGTTCATCTTTTTCTGGTTTTCAGGCAGGTCTCCCATCCCCATCCTTAGAGTCCTCAGGACCAAAGGAGGATGTTGGCTTTCAAAGGATGACATGAGAAGAACCTAGGTTGGCCAGAAAGAAAGTTGCTTAGAAGTTCATGTTACTCTTTTCTGATCCCCCCACTTTTTTTTTAAAATTCAATTTCTTTTCCCCCGTCTATCCCAACTCTGGAAGAAGAAAAAAAGCCTTTTCCTTATATTAGCTGAGAAATATTGTAGACAAGAAGCTAGTCATACAAGGTGCGGGAGGCTTAATGTAGGAAACACGCCTTTCTTTGATGGATAGAAAGCAAAGCATCCTGATTAGGGTTGCATTGTTGAATTGTCCTGGGGGAGGAGCTGTGTGTAGCATGATGTCACTTGAGACATCAAGACCTTCCAGTTGCTAAGGTTTATACACCTCCCATGTGCTGAGCCATCTCAAAGAACTGCCACCAGCCCCATGTCCCATGGTCCAATTTGTCTTCTTTCCTGCTTTCAATTTTTCTTACAACAACTTGCCTTTAATTAGAAATGATTGACTTTTTCCTGGGGACCTGATATTTGGAGGAAGCTGATTAGACAGTTGAGATTGGGGGGGGGAGGCTGATCACAGTGTCTCCCCCTCCCCTTCAGAGTGAGAGGTTTAGAGCAATCATACAACTCTTCAAAACCCACCTGTTTGAAACTGCAGGATTCTACAACTCCTTTTTGTGATGCTGTCGGAATCCATTTATATCACATTCATAAGTGTATGTTTAAAACATTATCCCCCCCCACCTGGATTCTGCCATCTCCCGAGGAAGGAGGAGCATATGTGGATTCAGCCTGCCTTAGGTTATTTCAAAGGCCAAGGGAACCTTTTGAACTGGGGGGAACAAAAGGGAAGGTTAGAGAAGAAGGTATGTGGGTTGTGTCTTCTTTTAATTCTGGAGAGGAAGAAGACAATAACCATAAAGATTCGAAGTTCCTTTTTTCTTTCCCACGAAAGGGATGACACGAAGTAGAAGGATGGGGGCTGACCAAATGGGGTTGAGGGAAGGGGGGTTGAACCGGGTGCCCTTTATAAAATTTCAATTTGTAAAAACAATACTAAGTCCTGTCTTGTATTCCCACAACCAAGCATGTCCTAGTAAAGATTCCTTTTGGACTAGAACTGACTCCAAGAGTTTTTGTTTTCCTAAGACGTGGTTTGGGGTGGGTCCTGACAGATGCCTTCTCGTGCGCTTCTACTGACCTGGTTCTTCGCCACTTGGGAAGTTGGTCAATGAACATCGTGGCTGTTTCAGGAGTTCTTATAGCTGGGACATTTTTCTAGCTGTTTCACAAAAAAAAGCAACTTGGGTAGTTGTAGGTTTCTGACATATCTGCCTATTTCAGCCCTTAGATGAGACGGGTTGCTCTTTGGAATGTACCCTGGTTGACCGGCTGTGGACTCATTCTTGCTTCTTCTGTCCCGGTTTCATGCCAGCGGCGGCCTTGAGTACTGAGAAGCAGCTCAGTATCCAAACAATGTCAAAAATCAACAAATCAACCAACAGTGACACAAATAATTGAGATGACCAGCAGGGAACAGTGGTCAATATGATGTTTGGAGGCCCTGCTCACTTTACCTGCTGGACAAGGTTCAATCAAAAAAAGGGGACCAACTCATAACCAGCTATCAATGCACAGAAACAATAAGAAACATCTACAAGAAAAATAGAATTTGTGGAGACTGCAAGGGGCCATCAGGATCTAAGCAGCTGGGATTACTTTGTCCTTTCTGCAGCTGGAATTACTTTGACCACATCTGGATTTCTCTCTCTCTTTAGAATCTTCTTCCTCTTCTTTGCCTTCTAATTTGACCAGTTTTAAAGGGCTGTTTTTTGAAGAGGACCAGAGGAGAAACGGTTCATCTTCCTTCCCCCACCCCAAAATATCCTTCCTTCCTGCTTTTCCCCCAGCCTTTTGTTTTGTACATCAAGATTCCAGCAGCGGCTTGTCTGAGGAAGCAGTCTTGTGTTTCCAGAGACGACTGCTGTGCATGGACAGTGAGCTTGCTGACATTTAGAAAAATCTCCGAATCTTAAGCAAGAGGGGAAGAAAAGAAAAAAAAAAGGATTTTCCAGCGAAAAGGTCAAGGGTGGAAGGGGGGGATGTAAAACGAAAAGAAAGAAAATATTGCTTTAACATTGGTTTTGTGGTCTGCAACAAGGATCTAAGCCGGGGATTAGTAAATAAGAGACCAAACTTGGAAACGGAGCTGGACAGCAGCGAGCAAAGTGTTGCCGTACGAGAATTGGATGGAAGGAAATTTCCAGAGATTGACCTTCCAGAAGGAGAGCAGATGTGTTAAAAAATTAGCAAGACATGATTTAACCCTGTGAATTTGGCCCCGGGGTCTGTGCGAAGTGAAGGTCTACGTGCTTTGATTTGAACTGGCAATGCTATTTGGCTCGCCGGGTGTAAGAAAAAGAGCTTGCTTTTTTTTTTTTTTTTTGAGGTCTTTTCATGTCACTGTGGGATTCTCCAGCAACTTCACTAACTGGAAGAGACCTCTGGGCATGACCTTCTGGAGGTGTTGGAGAAGGTCCTCCCAGATGACACGATGCATCTTTTGTGGCAACTGCATGAAAACTCATGAGAGCCATTAAAACAGCTTAGGGGTATTTAAGGCAGAAATGGAAGAGTCTCAAAGCCTGGCATTTAAAAAATAAATAAATAAAAATAAATCGTGCCTTTGACTAGAGTTGTGCCAAATGGTTTCACCCGCTTGACGTGGGGTCTGGGGGTAATGATCTTGGGAGGGAGTCCACCTCTTCTCCAAAGCACCTGAAGGTGGAACAAGAAGCAACGGATGGAAACTCACCAAGGAGAGAAACAACCTAGAACTGAGGAGAAATTTCCTGGCAGTGAGAACGATTGACCAGTGGAACAACCCACCTCCAAAAGTTTGTGGGTGCTCCATCACGGGAGGTTTTTAAGAAGAAAATGGACAGCCACTTGTCTGAAATGATATAGGGCTTCCTGCCTGGGCAGGGGTTGGACTAGATGACCTCCAAGGCCCCTTCCAACTCTGTTGTTCCGTTAGTCAGGAGGAAGAGCTTCAGGCTGGATCATGGTCAAGAAAAAGGTTTCTAGGCCAACAGAAGAAAAAGGAATGGTTTCCTGAAAAGAAGAAGTAGAGAGGGGGAAGGGTCTTTGCAAGATGGATGCCAGCCCTTCAAGGTAAGGCGGAGAAGAAGCACCAGCCATGAGTCCTAAGACTATCTCGATGGCACGGTTACAGGAATAGAATTGAATCTTGCAAGTGACATGATTGCCGTGGAGGTCCTCTCCGTCCACCACCAACCAGCCTCCTTTTCAGTGAAAAGCTGGCCCAGAGTGACAAGCTCAGAATGACCAGCTCAGAGGCCTCATCACTTTCATTCCAGGGAGGCAACCGGATCAGCGCGAAGAAAAACAAGTGAACTTGCAAGGAAGGAACCGCAAACGACAGAATGAATAACCAGCACAGCTCTGCCCTGATGGTGTTACCTAGCCTGGTCCTGAAACGCCTGCCGGTACAAGAAGCCAAGTACCCAACAGGTTGAAGACGACAACTTGAACCAGGGTTAGGATCTGAGCCGAGTTGCAAGTGCATTTTCAAACATTCATCTTTGCATTTATGTCTCACCTCGGACAGCGTTCCTCGACCTCAGCCACTTTAAGATAACGTGGACTTCAACTCCCAGAATTCCCCAGCTGGCTTTTATATGGAAAGCCCTGAATAATTTACCAGTTTCTAGTGTTAAAAGGAAGATAGATGAGGCACTCTTCTCCCCATGGAGGGTGAGTCTTGTCTTAAGCAGGAAGGCAGTTGTGCTAAAGGCTGCTCCAAAGGATGCCAAGAGTCGGCGCGGCAAAATCGGAAGCCCACCTTGTCGCAGGCAGCCAGCCAATTGTGCATTCATGGCCGGTGCACTAGAAAAGATGCTCTCAAGAAGTGCTGACGGGATTAGAAATAGATTTTGCATTGGAGGGGACGAAGGCAAATCAGCAGCAAAGAATCTATTGCCTCTAAAAGCTTTTAAGTTTTTATTCTGAGCATTTTTGTTCGTTCGTTCGTTCAACAGAGTTGGAAGGGACCTTGGAGGTCTTCTAGTCAAGCCCCCTGCTCAAGCAGGAGATCTTATATCTCTGGTGGCGAACCTATGGCACGCGTGCCACAGGTGGCACGCAGAGCCCTCTCTGTGAGCACGCGCACTGTCGCCCCAGTCCTAGGCCTTCAGCTGGGTTTTATAAAACCTTTTTGCTTTAGCCCTCCACCGCCGTGTGCAAAAAAAAAAAGGTTCAATCAATCAATCAATTTCAACTTCTCTCAGGAAAAAAAGATCTCGCAAAGTTGGAATTGATTGAACTTTTTAGTCCCACCCAGTCTGCCGTTACCACCGCAGCCACGCCCACCCAATGGGCCACGCCTACCCGGCACCCGACAATAGATAAGTGGGTTTTGAGTTGCAGTTTGGGCCCTCGGTCTCTAAAAGGTTCGCCATCACTGTCCTATACCATTCCAGACAAATGGCTGTCCAGTCTCTTCTTGAAAACCTCCAGCACCCACAATAACAGAATAAGAGAGTTGGGTGGCACCTTGGAGGTCTTCTAGCCCAACCCCCTGCTCAAGAAATTCCTATTATCATTCCAGACTGGTTGTCCAGTCTCTTCTTGAAAACCTCCATTGAAAAACTCCGCAACCTCTGGAGGGGAAACGGTTCCATCGAGGAATTGTTCTCACTGTCGGGAAATTTCTCATTTCTAGATTCATTCCATTTCTGTAGCCACCCATCTCAATCAATGACTCTGGGCAGGTCAGAATTTTTAGCCAAATTTTGGATTGAGAAGGACCAAGCTTGGAAGGTGTGTAGGACGTCTACAAGCCAAGAATGTACCACCTCCCTCAAACCCTCCACATCTTTTTAATTTAAATATCTACTAATTAAGCCTTATCACCTGCATTCAATGCATTTTTTTTTCATTCCAATTAATTCACAAGCAAAACCCAGTTATGGGAAATGCCCATTCAATCACAAACTCTGCTGCCCGGGCAAAAGTTTTTTATTTATTTATTTATTATCTATTGATTTGATTTCTATCCTGCCTTTATGGCTGTTTACAAATAACTCAAGCTGATTACTGAGTTCTAATTGAAGTATAGCTTGATGCTGTAATCGAATTATCTAATTGCATTACACAAATATGGACTTCAACTCCCAGAATTCCTGAGCCAGCATGGGAGTTGAAGTCCACGAGTCATAAAAGAGCCAAGGTTGCCTACCCCTGTGCTAAACAAAACAGACTATCTCTCTAAAACTTTCTCTCGTGGGTCATCAGCTGCTCCCGAGACTGCGGGCTGGGCGTTTCATGAAAAACCCGCCAACAAGCTGAGTGGGGATACGTAGTTGCTTGCATAGTTTTGGGGTGGGTGGGTGAGATTTCTTAACTTTGCATTGGGGATTTTTTTTTAATGCATCTCTTCAGTCTTGGTTTCACTTTTGACGTGCCAATACTCTGTATCCACAAACATGATCTTTGAGGCATGCATTGCAAGCCTCGGAGTTCTGCTTTATTTGCCTCTGTCTGTCGGAAGCCTGACACAGACTTCCCGCCATTTTCCCAGGCTGATGCCACGTAGCTTTCGAGGTCGGAAGACTCTCTGAGGCTCCTCTGGAACAGATGTCTTCCCTGATTAAAAGAATGTCTTGGGATTGGAGCTGAGTCGTTTCGAAATCTAATGAAAGGGAGGTCTCCGGTTGTGGAATGGGCAACTGGCCGCAGTCCGCTCGCCACATGGCCCATTTGCCATGGCCAACTCGCCGCAGGACATCTTGCTGTCGGACAATTCAATTTCATTTTAATTTTTGTCATTCCCGTCTTATTTTGTCCCTCCTTTGCCTCCTTTCTTTAACGAGTCTATTGCGCTGTTCAATATTAGTGTGACACTTTTTTTTTTATTAAAGAGTTTTACAAAAACAAAATTTTACAATATATCCCCAAATCCCTCCCACCCCAAACCCACCCACTTCCCCCCCACTTCCCAGAGCTAAATACAGGATTATAGTTACAATAATCATATTCTAAATAAAAATTATGCATAATATACAATTAACCAAATTCATAATGTGCTTTAACTCCCCTTTAACATAACTACAAACAAAGTACCAATAACAATATCCCATGGTGAGTTGCCGGTGGCGAGTTGTCGTAGACCCCTCCAGTTGGATTATCAGATCTTCCCAAATGAGGGCAAACCAGGAAGAAGTATGGCGAGGAAGAGGAGGAGGAGGCCATTGATAGGTTAAGGCAATCAATCTTTTATGGGACTGGGGAAAGATGTTTGCATATTGCTTTACCCCTGGGGAATCGGCATCCTTGATAGATTGCCTTCTGCTGCGCTCTGTTCTCCACACTCTGCTCGATGGCTCCTTTCAAGTTAGTTTTCAAAATGTTTTCCGCCTTCTTCCATCGCTGGGTAATTCATTATTCATCTGAGGCTGGCGCGCAGGGTATTGTTTGGAGACTGTGGAGATGCAGAAGCTTAATAATGGTCCAATTAAATTGTGTGTTGAACACCTGCCCAGCAGTAGATAACATTACCTTGATTGGAATCGGATAGCAACAGCAAACATGCCACAACATAAATATGGTTTTTTTTGGGGGGGGAGAGAATGGCCTCAGTAGGTAAATAATGGTTTTCCTTTCCTTTCTCCTTTCTTCTCTCTGTTTTTCGTTTTTGTTTTCCCCCCCCCCCCCATGTAGACCTCCAGAAATTCGGGGGCGAAGATGCAGCTGCTGGAAAACGATTTTTCACAGACCATCCACGACTTGATAGACCTCCACCTTCTGCAGCAGGACAGCATCCCTGCATTCCTCAGCGCGGTCACCCTTGAACTCTTCAGTCGCCAGACCGTGGCTTAGCCGCGTCGGATGGGCCATGTAGTCCTTGCATCAGCTGCTCCTGGCTTGCAGATGGAGAAGACTCGCAGGGCCTCTGCTGAGGCACCGATCCGTTGAGATGAACCGGACCTTTTCTCTACTTCACTTACTATCTGGATATTTCAGGGCCCCATAGCGATCCTTCAATGTTTTTCCTATTTTCTGAAGAAGTAACCTAAAAACCTACCTTCCTTCCTTCCTTCCTTCCTTCCTTCCTTCCTTCCTTCCTTCCTTCCTTCCTTCCTTCCTTCCCTCCTTTTCTTTCTTCCTCCCTTCCTCCTTTCTACCCCTTCTTTCCCTCCTTTTCTTCTATCCCTCTTTCCTTCCTCCCTCCCTCCTTTCTAACCCTTCTTTCCATCCTTTCCTTCCTCCTTTCCTCCTATCCCTCTCCTTCCTTCCTTCCTTCCTTCCTTCCTCTCTCCCTTCTTTTCTCACTCCATTTACTCTCCTTCCTTCCTTCCTTCCTTCCTTCCTCCCTCTCTCCTTTCTTTTCTCACTCCATTTACTCTCCTTCCTTCCTTCCTCCCTCCCTCCCTCTCTACTTTCTTTTCTCACTCCATTTACTCTCCTTCCTTCCTTCCTTCCTTCCATCCTTCCTTCCTTCCTTCCTTCCTTCCTTCCTTCCTTCCTTCCTTCCTTCCTCTACAGCTGTTCAAAAAGGAAGCATTATATATGCACGTATTTCTCTGATCTTTCGCATGTTATCCTGTCCAGGTTTCTTCTCCCCTTTTTTTATATGATTCTGACATTTTCTGCGTATCTGCCCAGATGGCAGCCATGCCATCCGGAGAACCGAGCAGCCATGGAGAGAGAGGAACTAGCCCCTCGCCTGTGAAGCCAGTTTGATCTGCTCCTCCTTCTGTTTAATGTTCCTTCTTCCGTTTGGGGAAGCCGAGGCAAGAAGCGCTTTTAAGCTTGGAAGCGGCAACCTGTGTATGAATGGATCGAGGTATATCTGGCAAATAAAATTTGATTTGTGTGTTGCTGTGCTGTGCGCTTTTTATTCCTGAACTGTAGCGGCAGTTTCCGGTGTGGGAACCGGCAGATACAGTGGGCAGCTGGGCTCTTGAGGGGAAAACGTTTTTCTGAGTGGACCGTCCTGGAAACAGGACTTGGGCGGCCTCTTTTTCTTTGGAGGAAGAAGAGAGAGAAGAGTTTCAACATCTTCTTGTGAAAATGTGACACAACGACAGTGGCCCTCAGAGGCAACCTTTGGCTTGAGCCATTAACGCAGTTGGTTTGAAATAGTTGCTAAGAGCCGAGTTTCCTTCTCCCTCTCTCCTTCTCTCTCTTTCTCACCCTCCCTCTCCTTCTCTTCCTTCCTTCCTTCCCTCCCTCCCTCCCTCCTTCCTTCCTTCCTTCCTTCCTTCCTTCCTTCCTTCCTTCCCTCCCTCCCTCCCTCCCTCCTTCCTTCCTTCCTTCCTTCCTTCCTTGCTTCCTTCCTTCCTTCCTTTCTCTGTCTCTTTTTCTTTCATTTCTTTCTCTCTTGCTTTTTCTTCCTCTCCCTCTCTCCCTTGCTCTTTCTTTCCCGCTTCCTCTCTCTTTCTTTCCCTCTCTTTTTCTTTTTCTCTTTTTCTTACTCTCCCTGTCTTTCTTTCTCTCATTCTTTCTCTTTTTTCTCTCTCTCCCCCCCTTTTCTCTCTCTCTCTGCTGCTCAGGAGCTTGGCCTGAAGATGGATCGCCTGTCCTGATTTGTATGCACCGGCTGGCGTGGAGGGCCGCCTTCATCAGTCATGGAGAAAATGAATTGTGACGTCAGTCCCGGGTTCCTCAATTGGCCCAATGGAAAAAGCCACAACTGCCTGCGTTAGAAAAAACAAACCACCCACAACAACAATTCACTGCCATCTTCCAGGAGAGATGAAGTAATTAATAGTTTATTATCTTGGCAAAACAGAGGCGTAGGGGAAGGAACGGGCACAAGTTGTCTCAGAATTTGATAAAGGGCCTTCCTTCCATTGGCTTTCCAGAGGTTGGATTCGTGATCAAATGGATCCTCAAAAGAGGGAAAGGAAATCCAGGGAGATGGTGGTGGAGCTCTCTTTTTCCCCCCTCTTCATCTAGAGTATCTGATCATGCACCTCTTTTTCACGTTTTCCTCAAACAATGAGAGTGGGGAGATGTCCAACAAACTCAGTCAGCTTGGAATAAAAGAACTTGTCTCTAAGCTAATCTGACCTTGCCAGGAAACAAAGTGACATGGGTCCCGCCGGTGATTCAGGGAAAAAAAAAGATGTAGAAGAATACTTTCTCATCACAACCTCTCCCCACCGTGACGGCGAGAAGCCCTAGTGACATGATGGACACATAACTTGTGAGTTTCCCCAAGACATTTCTGACAAGTTTCTCTCCCAGCAGGTAATCATGATAGCTTGACTCTATGGGGTTTTACAGGACCAACGTTCTAACTTGAAAGAAAAAGGAAGATGGTGTCTCTGGGTAAAGGAAAAAGAACTAAATCAAAGTCTTCTGAGTCTCTCCATTACAGAAGAAGTTCAGATGTTCTGCTGCCCAAGGAGAGCCCATTAATGTAGTTACACTTGTTATTGTTCCAGGCCTCTAAGCTTCGCTTTTGAGAGTTCTGCTTGAAGGAATAATTGACTTTTTCTTGGTCTTTGTTTTCCTTCTCTCTGGTTGGGTTGCAGTGTCGATCCATCTGTCTCTCGGCCCCCGGGCTCCACTTGCTTCGTTTACCTTTGAAGTCTCCAACCTTGTCTGGTCTTCCAACACTACCTAATAAGTAAATTTGATATAGACAGAAGCTGCATTTAAATAAGGAAAGGGTAAGGATGACCATTAACCACATTTGCTATCTTGCATCTTTAAAATCATGAGAAATGCTCTTCAAGAAACAAACTCATTGCCTGCGAGGATTGAGAAGGCAATTTTCCACTCTTCACTCCCTTCCTAAATTCTCTGCAATTAAATTGACTAGACTGGTTGCTGGCCTCTTCAGACCTTCAACCCCCATCTAGTATACAGATCCTGTTCATTTTCAATCAAGTAGAGATGCTCTACATCTCAGCGTGGTTCATAATACCTCTTGAAGAATGACCCAGGTTGGCTTTTTGAAGGTCTTATGACCAGGTTGCCAATATTTGGGCAGTTGTGACTGCCAGATGAATATCTTATGGAGCGTTGCGCACTCTGGGAAGCTAGATTAGATCTTGCCCTTGTTCCTTTCTAAGCTCCCCAGAAATTATCCTTGTTGCCCATGTGTTGAAGATCATGAGCAAGCAAGATGAGAATCTGCTGAAGAACTCTAGATGAACCACAGTAGGTCAGGCTTTCTGGCTTCCAATCATTTATCAACAGATAAATGTTTGCAATCCCACCTTTAAAATCACCAACATTGTAACTTGAAATCACACTTTTGGAAAAACATTTTTTAACTCCTCTTTCCTCTGCATGTTAAGGAAGTTGTAGCCTGTTGTAGACTATGTGTTGGTGAAATCTATTCTATTAGCAGAACATTTACCATATCTTGAGTTCTCCAGGTATGTTACAGCTCCCTGGAAATTCTGTCTCCAGTTGTTGAAAAATGAAATAAAACCATGAGTGAATGACAGGAATCCAGATGGAAAAACTAGCTCACTGTCAAAGGATCCATGAAGGTCAAACGATATAACTCTAGGCCCTTCAAGGTCAACCAGGCCCTTGTACACTAATAGTAAAACCTCTGGAAAAGCTCTAGCCAACGAATTGCACCTATTCTCCCATATTCCCTCCATCTGATTTTGTTGTTCTCTTCTGGCTTTCATGATGAATGTGCCCAATTTTAGAAACTAATCCAGAATTTCAATTGCAGCTTGGTTCTTTTAATTCATTTGGTGGTTTTATTATTCTGGTTTTTCCCCTTGCATGTATATGTCTGACTTTTAGTTGAACTTCAAGGTGCCCTAAAAGACTTTAAATAAGTCAACAGATCATTATGAAATGATGAACCAGTTGCCTCCAGGGCAGTTTTGTTGGCAAGACTTTGAAAACTATTCTAGATTAACTGTTTTTAGATCTGTCGTACACTGCCTTGAGACGCTTGTTGGTGAGATGGTTGGCTATATAAACCGGTTTAATAAATAATAAATATCACTAGTCCAGATGTAGAGTTATACTTTCAAGACACCCCTTGCTTTGCATCTGGTGTTCGAAGAAAGCCATCGCTTTGGTCTCTATCATTCTTGCTCTACACTACTATTTTAAAACAAGTTTCTCTTCCTAAAGTTATTGGGTTTGTTTTTTTCCCATTTGCAAAAAATATATATATAAAATGATGGTAAGAGAAAGAGAGGAAGAAAGAAAATCAAATCAATTGCCCATAATGTCAGATACAATGGAGAGAATCAGGCTGAGAAACTGTCCCAGGATAATATTTTTATTCCTTTCTCTCCAACTTTCCTGTGCGGATTTAATAAACCCCACTCATCTAGTTATGTCAATCTGTTCTGTTCCCACTGTCACCGCGGGGTTGAAATAAGATATTTCAGCATGAAGATTTGGCAAATGTAATGCCTCGGGTTAGCCCTGAGCTGATTCAGATGTTGCGGGCAGAAGTTTTCTACCATTCCATCCAAAGAGTGTTGTTCTGGTGCTCTAGTTTCTGCTAGCTCCATCCATGGTTGGCTCACAGCTGCTACTCGTGAGTTAAGAATGCTGTGGTCGATCACCTCATGCAGAATAAGTCGGAAGGGACCTTGGAGGTCTCCTAATCCAGGGGTCGCCAAACTTGGCAAACTTAAGACGTGGGGACTTCAGTTCCCAGAATTGAAGAGTTGTGGAATTCAACTCCCATGCCGGCTGGGGAATCCTGGGAGCTGAAGTCCACCGGTCTTAAACTTGCCAAGTTTGGAGAGCCCTGTTCTAGTCCAACCCCCTGCTGAAGGGCTCTGGCTATGGAAGTCTTGGATTACAAGGGCATCCTCCCTTTTTTTTCTCTTCCCCCAAATTCCAGATCCACTTTCTCCAACACGGTGCCCTGTAAATGGATCTCATCAAGCTCAACGCATGTGAAGGAACCATCAGGTAATCTTCACTTAAACAGTTCCAGAACTTGTTCCAGAACGTAGACAAAACAATTGGTTTTCCGGATCCTTCACGTTTAAGTAAAGAATTTCCAGATGAAAGATACCCCAGCTTTTTAAGGGGTATAAAATTGAGAAATTGGGCGCCTGTCCATTGTGGTTCAATAGAGATATTTTACCCTGCTTGCCTGCTCAGAAGAATCACCAACTTTCCAGATTGTGGGTACAAGAGTCAAATGATTGATTGCTCTTAACTGGCTTAACCTTGTTCCAATCTCAAATAAACCCCACCTATGAGGAAGGAGGAAGACGTGCCTTCGTCTTGCCCGGCAAATTGAGCCGTGCTTAATTTCTAATTTCAGGCAGAACCAAACAGTATCCTTTGGCTCCTGTGTTGGTATTAAGCTTAATGAGTGATTTTGTCCTCTTTGTTTGTCTCCTCTTCTCGTATAACACTATAATTTACTTAATTACCGATAGATTCTTTTCCCTCTCTATCTTTTTTTTTTATGAAACTTAAAATGGAAACTAAATTTTGCGTCTCGATTTACAGCCTGCTAACTAGAATCCAACAGCCAAGCCTGGGCTGGGTCCTTGAGAAGGTAGCTTTTGCATATTCATAACGTTAATAGGGTTCACAGGTATATTTGCAACAGATGAAAAGAATTAATTAAATCTCATCTGCATAAGGAGTGTTGCTTAACTGCTGGCGTCCTTTTAATGCCGGCAACGTCAAGAGACGGAGGTTGTAAAAAAAATAATAATAGTAATAATCAAGAAAGCAGAAATTGCCAGTAAGATGGGTATTTTATAATTGCTTCTGAAAGCTTTAGGAAACTAAATCGCAAAAAGTGGTTTTCTAAATCTATATGGTTACGTCTCACTAGCTTGACAAAAAAAACAACAACCCACAAAACCCCCAAGATTATATGCTTAAAAACAAATGTCTGTAAATGTTTGCTTTGGAAATTGCCCTCCAAACAGCCAGTTCTAATCTGGAAAGAATAAAATAAATAGTGACATCATAAAACGATGCTATTCAATCAAGGAAAAAACCCTGCAGAAATGTAGGGTAAGCACAACAGGCCGATATTTTGCAGAGCATACATAATGATGCTGTTCCAGATTGGCAGTTTTGGAGACCAAAAGGGTCGTGGTGAACTTTAGTTATTTCTTGTATCTTTACGTGGGTTGAACTTAACGGAAACGTTAACAACCCCAGTTGAGTGTTTTAGGAGATGAAAGTGGTGGTGCCCATGGCAACGTGATCAAAGTCCATCGTTTTCTATGGGGGTTGTACATTAAAAAGGGGTGGAGCTTCAAAAGGAAGGCCGCCATTTTTATTTATTTTTTTTATACTCTACCATGGATGACTTCCATATCAGTTGAAAATTGTGTTTGAAAAGTGGGGAACTGTCTTAAAAGGAAGAGATTGCTAAAAAGGAAGCTGAGAAAGACCGGTCAAGAGGACCACCGTTCCCCAAAACTCTTGAACTTTCTTCAAAACCAGAAGGCTCCGTTCTGGTTTGTGAAATAAATAAACGGGGTCCAGACATCCAGAGAACGGGATCCCCTTGCTCCAAAGTCAAAGGAAAGCACATAAAATGCACACATATATCTGGGACATTGATGCCAGAGAATTAAAACTTCATTAGCTGCATAAATGTGGGGGCTTCTTAACTTTGATTTACAACATGGATTCTTCCCCACCAGTGTAAAAATCCTCTCTCTCTCTCTCTCTCTCTCTCTCTCTCTCTCTCTCTTAAAGTTGGGGGTTTGTATACCGAGAGTCTTCGACTTAATGGCCGCAAATGAGCCCACAATTTCTGTTGCTAATTGGGATGGTTGTTCAGTGGGTTTCTGCGTCTTTCCCGCCACAGGTTGTTAAGTGAATCACTGCAGTTGTTAAAGTTAATAATATGGCTGTGAAGCGAATCCCCCACTGACTTTGCTTGTCAGAAGGTCACAAACAGGGATCACAATCACATGACCCCGGGACACTGTAATCCTCATCAATGTGAGTCAGCTGCCACACCCCTCTCAGTTTTGATGATTGAGGCCGTGGGGATGCCGCAAAGGTCGTAAGTGTGAAAAACGGTCATAATTCTCTTTGTTCAGTGCTGTTATAACTTCAAGCGGTCATGAAATGAATGGTTATAAGACAAGGACTACCTCTAATCTCTCCCTCTGTTTTTTTTTCTTTAACCCAAACTACAAGCAGACTTCGTTTCTTGTTTACATGCATGGCCTCCTTAAACCCAGCCTGAATCCAACACGGGACTTGCAAATGAGAAACAAATGTTGCTGGGAATGCTCAACTCCTAAGGTCTATTTTTCTGCTGCAGCATTGATGAACTCGCTTGTTCATCAAACATGAGAAGTGGCTTTTTTTCACCCCTCCCAGCGACACAATTTAAACACACACACACACACACACACACACACATACAGCCACCTCTCCATTTTTATTGGGCTTTGAATAACTGCCCAGCACCTCTTGGCTTTAAATAGTTGCCAAACTGGAAAAGGGAACAGTTCTCTAATCAATCTGGAGAACCGAACAGCTGAGTCATTTGCACCATCCATCACGAGGAACATAAATACTGCTTGGCCGGAGAGACGCAACGGAGGAAGAGAAATGCGCAGAGCCCCACATCTACCCCACAATCCTTAGTGAGAGCCCCTTGCCCATCTTTCTGGCTCCCTCCCTCCGTGGAGAGACCTTTCCCAAGCCAACGTTCATGTTCAAGAAAGTTCCCTTGGGCCATCGTTGGGAATGCGCTCCATTTTTCTTACTCCTCGTTGCAGCTCCTTCTGCAAGCATCCATCATTCCGAGGCTGGTTAGAATCGGGCGAGGAAATGAATTCGGTGAAAATGGAGCTGGAATTAAAGAGCTGTCACTGGAAGAATTGTGCGAACGATCTCCTCGAGATACGTCGAGGGGCCATCGATTAGGTGTTTCAAGTCTCAGAGAGCCAACTGCCATAGATTTAGTGGGCCAATGGGCCCCATAGATTTAATGTTCGTGACCTCAACTGTTGGGTCCGTGTAAAGATTTAACTGGAGACCATAAAAGGGGGATATCCAGGCTGAGACTGATGGTGGACGTTGCTTCATGAGTTTGAGGCTGAGAATGGTAGGGCTTTGCTCTCTGGTCTCGCTTCTTCTACCATCTGGAGAGACACCACAATGGTTACTAGGGAGATACAGGTAGTCCTTGACTTACAAACACCCGTTTAGTGATGTTCCAAGTTATCATGTTACTGAGAAAAGTGACTTATGACCCCCCCCCACACACCCAATCTTGGCCACTTTAAGATGTGTGGACTAGTGCATGCTGCTATAGAAATGTAAAAATGAAAATCTCGATTTTAATGTCTGGTTTTACTGCAACAGAGAGAGTCGGAAGTTAATGCCTTTTGTTTCTCACCCCCCCCTTTTCCACATCTTTTTTGTTTTCCCTTTTTCTACTGTTGTCCCCTACTATTTGCTTTTGTATTTTCACATTTTATGTTATAAATTATTATTATTATTATTATTATTATTATTATTATTATTGTTGTTGTTGTTGTTGTTGTTGTTGTTATTATTATTATTATTAATAATTATTATTATTATTATTATTATTATTATTATTATTATTATTATTATTATTATTATTATTATTATTATTATTATTATTATTATTATTATTATTATTATTATTATTATTTTGTGGACTTCAACTCCCAGAATTCCCCACCTGCCAGGTCTTGTTTTATTCTTCATGACTTGATTTTCTTTTGTTTTGCTTTACTGTGGTCTCATTATAAGGACTTGGCGTCTTCCCCATTTCCCCCCATCTGTCTTCATTCCAGCTCATCTCTCTTAACGCTATCCCCATCCTTGGTGTGTAATCTCTCAGGGTCTCCAGTTTGAGGGGTGTTTCATTTCTTAACTTGCACGGTACCCCTAAAGAAAGCGAAGACCAGCATTCCACCTGACCCCTTCTGAAGAGCCACGAATGGACAGGAAGCTTAAGAGAGCTGAAGGCCGTAGAGTCCAGCACTCAACTTATACAATTTTCCTTGCCCCGTGCTTATATTTCTTTCTGGGCTTCCCCCAACCCATAATTTCATTCAGGCTGAAGGAAAAAAATCCATTAAGGGTTTCCCTAAACATATACTTGCCTTGAGACATTTGCTTGGGGACTAAAAGAGAAGAAAGCCTGCTGCTTTCTTACCAAACCAAACTTCGAAGACTGGGCATTAAATCTCACAATCCTTTTACTCCTGCTGGGCAGGGAAAATACCATAATGATAGCACATGAGCGGGCGCACCATTTGCTTTCTTCCATAAGACCCCACATCAGCTGCTGGAGGTGACCTCCAAGTTGGCCTAATGGTAGGGCCGGCCACCTATAAACATCCCATTAAATACATCGGCTTCCATTCCTTTCTGCTTCCAGGAAGAACTCAAGCTGCTTTTGTTGAAACACCCTCCCGCTACTTGCGGTATTCTCTCCGCAGATTCCACAGGCCCAATTTTATTTCTCCCTAGTTTTTCTTATTTTCTTCCTCTTTTCCTTCCTTCCACCAAATACAAGAGAAGCCGAACAGAGTCCCTTCTTGACAGGCACAAGAGATATTTTGACCTGGTAGGATCTCATCTCTGCTGACATCTCAGTGTTTGGATGTGCTGCTTAACAAGGACTTCCTCGTTATTATTATTATTTTTTCCCCCTCCGGGCTAAATTGGTTTCCTCGTTGAACTGTTTTCTTTCCTCGCCTGCCATCTTGCCTATGAGGTTGTTGCTTGTTGCAAGACTTTGCTCTTCTGAAAAGGGTAAAGTGCCAGGCTCTGAAAGGGCAGTTTTGAAAAGCTGTCCTTTCCTCCCCAACTCCTCTTCTGAAAATAATTCTTCACATCTTGAGAACGGGAGACATTTATCCTCATGGGCCACGTCAACCATGTCACAGCTTGAAAGAGTGTTGGGAACCCTCAGAACACAAAGGTGGTCTTGACTTCTGAGCGCCTTGGGGGGGTCTTACATCTTTGTCCCTTGTGGCCCCCAAGAAGCTACTTCCAAGGGTTTTAACAGAATAACAGAGTTGGAACTATGTCTATGGAGATTCTCAGTCATCTGGGTCAGAGTTGTCCCAGTAGGTGCTCTTCAAAAGGCAACTGGACTTTCTCAGATTTTCCTTGAAAACCTTTTGCTTCTCATCCAAGAAGCTTCCTGAGTTCTACGCTGAAGTTCAGAACTGAAGGAACCTCTTGGATGAGAAGCAAAATGTTTTCAAGGAAAAAAAAACACCCAAGGAAGTTTGTTGCCTTTTGAACAGCACCTTTGGGACAACCATAACCTGGATGAGGTCTTCTCGGTCCTTGGAAGTCCACCCCTTGCCCACTCAACCCAACCCAACCCAACCCAACCCAACTCTTGGGCATGTTCCCAATCACTGCAGGAATTAACTTGACTCCCCAGATGGCATTCCTCAAAGACACAAGAACTCTATAAAGTGTTGGCTTAATAGGAGAATAACACATCAAGCGGCTGTCATGGTATGTCGGCAGAAATGAGAAGCTTGTTTTCCCCACTTTGTCGTTCCGCCTGCTGATCAGCACTCAGAAATGCTAATAGATTCAGAGTTGGGTTTCCAAACTGCTGCTCTGCCGCTGGAGGCTAAAAATAACGTACTGTGATGCACCACAGTTGGAACTTTCACTTGTTGATCCAATTTTTCTTTGTAGGAACAGAGCGGCAGCAGGCAAAGCTCGATCTAATTTTGACCTCTCCGTCTTGGAGATTTGTTTTCCTGTCCTGGATTCCTTTTTCCTCTTTTTCCCAAATCTCCATTTCATCCTCAGATTGCCACCTCCAGCATCCTATTTCTATTTAGTTGACCTGGGAACGCCAGTCTTTTGAGGAATGCTCTTTGTGGTCTATCAGAGTGTCTCTCCACCTCATTTTGTAACTAACAAAATCAAGCTGGAGTGTTCTTGAGTTTCTTTCTCACCTTTCTACCCTCTTTCTTGGAACTGGGTCATTTCTCCTGCAGTGGTTTTTTTATAGTCCACTCCTTTCTTCCCAAAGTCTACGTATTTTACAGGAAGGGAGTTGAACATCAGACAATGTCTCTCACCCTATTCCTAGCTCTCACTAGGTTCTTCACGAGGACCCCCAGATATTTTCCCTAATTAATTACAGAATAACAGAGTTGGAAGGGACCTTAGAGGTCTTCTAGTCCATCCACCTGCTCAAGCAATTCCAGACGAATGGCTGCCCAATGTCTTCTTGAAAACCTCCAGTGATGGAGCATCCTCAACCTCTGGAGGCTGATTAATTATTCTGCCAGGAAATTTTTCCTTAGTTCTATGTTTGATCGCTCCTTGATTAGTTTCCAATTGTAGAAGTTCAGAGCCCATCAAGGCATATAGTATGTGAATTTGGAGGGGGGGGTGTTTGCAGCAAGAGACATCACTTTCCACTGACTTGAACGGTAGCAGGTGGAAATTACAGTAGGTGGAAAATCGCTAGTCTCAATCCACTTTTGTTGAGGAACTTTCTTTCTTCACTTCCTTATTGCCCGTTTATTCCAACTTTTTCCTTCTTTTTTCAAAAGTAGACTACTCTTGCAAGCACCTTTTCTATTTTGCTATCAATTAATTTTTAATTGACGGTATTGATTGCTGTTTTAGGTTACAGTGTCTTAATTGTGCATAGGTTTATAGTCAATATGATGTGTTTTATTGCTGAAATAATCTACTCTCTTGAGCACCGTACGAATCAAAGAGCAATGCTAACATATACGAAGATGATAACTAGCACCATGGCTAAGAGTTTTGATCAGATAATCCATCATGTATTTACCTAATTTCTTTTTTTACAGAAGATTAGCTAGTGAGTGTCATCTGCTTCATCTCGTAGAACTCACATCTTTTAAGTTAGCTGACCCCTAGAAAAATCCTATCCATCTCATTTTAGCCTGTTCTTAATTTACTGCATATACAACCACTTGGGGGGAATATTCCATCCTTGTAACGTAAGAAAGGATTGGGCCTCTGTCCTGAAATTTATTTATTTTTCTTATTGAAGGTCATGTAATCTCAACTGAAACCAGTTGGACCTGCATTGCAGCAGTGGGGAAGTTCAAAGCTAAACAAATTGACAGGGTTTCCAACAGAGATGGGGCAGTGCCTAAATTCTGAAGGCCAATATTGACACTGACACAACGATGGTGACTATCTGCACCATTTGAGGAGCAAGGTTTGAATGAGTCTCTAAGATTGTAAAATGTTGGCTTTTCCCCCAAGCCAGTGAGGTGGTTCTCTTTGCCTTACCTGCAGGTGTTGGAAATTACTCCATGCTTCAGTCCCACCTCAGAAGACCCACAGGCTAGGTCCCACTCCAAGTTGACTCCAACTGATTTCCTAGCTTTATAGCGTTGGATCCAAACAACATTGCAAACTGGCTTTCCGCTCAAAGAGATTTCGTCCGCTTTCAGCTTTGCATCGAAGCTGGTGAGATGCCACCAGAAGCTCAACAGGATGGGGTGTGCGTGTATATAAATTCATGCTCAACCCTTGAGAGGTTTGCATGTCACCACTTTAAAAGCCAATAGCTGTTGGCAAAGTTTATCCTCAGATTTGTATATATGTATTTTAATGTTGCCTCTTGTAGCCGGGAGTTCCCAGGAAGATAAGTGTTAGGGTGTGTCATTTGAACTTTTTTTGTTTTGTTTTTTCATTTCAGGCGGGGAGCCGCTGCAATCTATCCTAACAACATCAGAGCACGATTTCCTCCTCTGTGTGCTGCGTGTAATTTAGTGCACATCAATCATATCACATCACCTCGACTTCTGGAAATGCATTTCCTTCTCTAAGCAAAAAGAAAGCGTCTCGAAACAAATTAGCTTTTCCCTCCTGGGGAGGTTTAGGCCCAGTGCTTTTAGCCAGGAGACTCTCTGGGAATCAGCTTGGTCTGTTTGAAGCCGTGCAGAAATATTTGACCAGTTTACCATTTTCCTGCCGTCGGCCGCAATCCAGCAAAGTATTGAACTGAGCAACATTTCACTCAACTTGTCTTTAAGGGCTGTGTTGAACCCCCTCAAATGGCACCGCCCTTCCCCCCCCCCCCCTTCTTGCTGGAACTTTCCCTCTTTCTGCTTATTTTTTGTTTTTGTTTTTCTCTCTCTCTCTCTCCCCCCCCCCCGAAGCACAAATGTGAAGGTTTGGGCATATGTGCTTAACGTCCACTTCTATTCTTGCTTGCGGTAATGAGAGGGTTGTGTATTTTTCTGGCATTTTTATTCAACAGACTAAACAAAGGCCCTTCTTTGGGGTTTAGCTTTTAACGCAACATTGCGCAAAGTTCTTCTCCTCCCCCCCTTCCCCCCCCCCCGCATATTCAACTTCTAGACCAGGACTTAGGGAGGACTTAGGGAAGACAGCTTCAGCCTACGGAAACTTGGATCCAGCCCTGGCAGTGTGGCCGATTTCAGCCACATCAGAGCAATTTAAACAATTGTGTCTTATGGCTAGAGAGACGTTGTGGGTGCTCCGTCACTGGAGGTTTTCAAGAAGAGACTGGACAGCCAATTGTCCAGAATGGTGTAGGGTCTCCTACTCCTGCAAGAGTTGGACTAGAAGACTTTCAAGATCCCTTTCAACTCTGCTGTTCTGTTATTCTCCAAAGCACCTCATGGCAGGACAAGAGGTAATGGGTGGAAGCTTCTTAAAGAGAGATCCAATCTAGAATTAAAGAGAAATTTCCTGACAGTGAAGGAAATTAACCAGTAGAACAGCCTGCCTCCAGAAGTTGTGAGTGCTCCATCACTGGAGGTTTTTAAGAAGAGACTGGACAGCCATTTGTCTGAAATGGCATAGGGTTTCCTGCCTGAGCAGGGGGTTGGACTAGATGACCTCCAAGGTCCCTTCCAACTCTATTCTATTTTAAGCTCTGAAGTCTCTTCCAACTCTGTTACCTTGTTACGTGGGCTCTTAGGAGAGACAACTGTGTCGCACAGACGTACGACATCAACATTATGATGGGTAGCAGGTTGAATTCAAATTTGGAGTTTAACTTGTGTAACATTAGCCGAGCCCAGACACCTGTAAGGTGTGCAGAAGAGGAACACAAACGACCCATTCTCACTAGGAGAACTTGGAGAAGGAGAAACATGCCTTACTCCTTCCTGACAGTCCTTTAAAGTGGACATGCTAAGATCATCTGCTTTGCTACTCACCTGCCCCCAAGGGATCATCCTAGTATGATTCATCACTCGTTATTCCTGTTGCATCTCCAACGGACTTCGCCACCCTTGGTGGACCTCCTGACCCACCCAAGGAGCAAACTGAACCAAATTCATGAAAGGACGGGGGAGAAAGAGACGAGAAGCAGTCTTGGCATGTTTTCTAGACCAGGCTGGTGGAGGGCAGTGCAAACCTGTGTCTTTGGTTGCAGTGTCTGATTTTAACTTTTTATGCTTCCATTTAGATGTAACGGTAAGCCCCCCAGAGTGATCTGGTGGTAAATGAGCCTTGGTGGAGCAGTGGGCTAATGCCTCCTTAAGTAACACCAGCTGCCTGCAATTAGTGCAGGTTCGAGTCCCACCAGGCTCAAGGTTGACTCAGCCTTCCATCCTTCCCAGGTAGGTAAAATGAGGACCCAGATTGTTGGGGGCAATTAAGCTGACTTTGTAATAATGCCGCTTGGGGTGTGTGTGAAAGCCCTAATAAGCAGGCATATACATAGAATGAAGGCTACTGCTAAGCTTGTAAGCCGCCCTGAGTCTTCGGAGAAGGGCGGGATATAAATGGAATTAAAAAAAAAAGATGGGCAGCCAATAAAATGTATAAGTAAATAAAGAAACATGGTGCTCCCTCCCCAGTGATGTTGTTTAGAGGCTCAGAGTTGAGTATTCTGGGCTGTTTTTCCATTCTAGGTGATTGTTGGGCCAGGGAGAAACTTCTGGGTGCCAGGAAGAGGAAGAAGAGGAGGAGGAGGAGGAGGCAAGAGGCTTGCCAGAAGGAAACAACCTGTCACTCCACAAAGTGCCCCATTAAGGGCTTCTGATCTAGACCAGCCGCCAAGGGGAGCACACACACACACACACACTTCTTGCAGTCTCCTCTGGGCCTCAGCTCCCCTTCGGAGCAGATGCCATCATTTTGCGAGCACGCTAGTCAAAATCACTTGGAGATAGGAAAATGAGAGCTGAGGCATGCTGCAGCTGCTGTGAAGCTCCGGTGCCCACTGGGTCTGCCTTGCAAAAAAGAGCGGAAACCAACAAGCAAGCCAAGAGACAGCTGGGGACGTTCGTGGAAGGGAAGGCGTGTGTGAGAGAGACAGAGTTTGTGTGCATGCATGTGTGTGCGTGCTTGTGTGCGCAACTGGATTACTTAGCAACGAGGCTGCTGAGGGCTAAGCAGCGATGTGTGCATTCAGTTACCAGGTTCAGCTGCAATGTTTCGTTCTTGCGGGGGGGGGGCAGAACTGCTGAAGGTCCCTGGCCAAGCGTTGGGGAAGAGCAGGAGGAGGGATTGGTTCAATGGGGTTGCCTCCCCCCCCCGTTAATCTTCTCCCTCTTTGAAGTCTCCCTGAGCTCAATTGCCCAAAAGGAATAAGGCATTTTGGGGATTTGGCTAGAAATGAAAACTGCAGTTCCTGGACCCATCCACCTGGCACCATCCAGCAAGGTAGAAGGCCCAAAAAGAAAGTGCAGGAAAAAAAAGAGGTATTTGTGGGGCATTCTTGTTTGTTTTCTTAAAGACATCTCATTACCCAATTAGGTAACATCATCAGTTCTGGAAGGGAGTGGGGTTTGCAAGGAGGAGGAGGAGGAGAATTGTGGAGTCCTTGGTGGTCACTGAGCTTGGTTCTTTTTTTGCAGATGTTTCACTACCCAACTAGGCAACATCATCAGTCTTAGAAGGCAGTGGGGGTTTGCTCTCCAAGCCCACCATTGGACCCCGACCCACAAATATTCCCCTCTGTCGGTACACTGCTATCGTTTGTGTTCCGAAGTGGTACAATCCCACACCCAGAGGGCCTGGATTTGATGGAGGTGGATGAATGATGGGTACGGAAGTCCTCTCCACCTCTCCTGGTACGCACCGGGTCAACGAAGCCCCCACCTTTCCCGAGGCTTCACCCTTCCTCCATTCTGCGACCGTGAGTGGCGTTTGCTAAGACGTGTTTCTCACCCTAAGGATGGATTTGATCGGGTTGCCAGCTATTGTCAGGGGGGGTCAATTGACTCTCTGAAAAATGGAGCACAAGTGTGGTGAAACCACAAGCTTGTGCGTTCGGTGCACGAGGGCAGGATCTCAGGAGGAGCACACAGGAGGGAGCTGTTGTGTAGCAGTAACAAACCTTGAAGGGTTTTTTCCCCCAACTTTCAAGACTAATGAGAAAATCCATCTGTTTCCTCCCACCCACCCTTATTGTGTACAGGCAGTCCTCAACTTACAACAGCTCATTTAGTGACCGTTCGAAGTTATAATGGCGCTGAAAAGAGAAGACCTACGACCCCTTTTCACACTTGCGACCGTTGCACCTTCCCTGTGGTCACGTGATCAAAATTCAGAGGCTCGGCAACTGGCATGTACTTTTGACAGTTGCGGTGTTCTGGGGTCACACGATCCCCTTTTGCGACCTTCTGCCAAAGTTAATGGGGAAGCCAGATTCACTTAACGACAGCATGGTTAAACTTAACGAATGCAGTGGTTCACTGAACGACCGGCAAGAAAGATTGCAAAAGGGGGCAAAATCCACTTAATGACTGTCTCGCTCAGCCACTGAAATTTTGGTCGTAAGCCGAGGACAACCTTGTAATGTAATATTCTTCGGATGGATTTCTAATGCACTGGAACTCTTCTGAAAACAGAGACAGCGACCCAAAGCAAAAAAAACATGAAACCAGGAACCCAGTGATAGAGGCTTTTTTTCTTCTTTTTTCTAAAATCCATGATTAAAACCTGGTACAAACAGGTGAATATATAGATATATTTCTTTTAGTAGATGTAATTTTTTTTCCTCTTTCTCTTCTCTCTCTCTCTCTCTCTCTCTCTCTCATTATACAGCAAATATAGAATTTCTTTTCTCTCTGTACAATAGGACGGTTTTACAATGCAACGTTGCGACAGATCCTTTCACCAGAAAAATAAAATTTTAAAAAAATTTGCACAAATGGGACTTCAGGCGAGTAATAGTCTAAAGTGGAAGACGCCATTTGCAAAAGGCCCGAAGGATTATCGTTCTTTCTCTTTCTCTTTCTCTCTCTCTCTCTCTCTCTCTCTCTTTTTTTAACCACAAACAAAAAAAAGATCCTCCTGCTAACTTTTCTAATTGATCTCTTTTGTTCAGTTGTTTTACATTTTGGTTACTGAAGATGAAGACAAAGCTGTACAGAGTCCACAAAATTCACAGAATAAGGAGTCATGCGATGCAGTGGTGGTTACGCCACACTCCTTCCGTTTTCTGCCTGGCTCTCTTAAAAGGTTTGCACTTCTTTCTCCCTTAAAATTCAATTTTACTCTGTCTGTGTGTGTGTGTGTGTGTGTGTGTGTGTGTGTGTGTGTGTGTGTGTGTGTGTGTGTGTGTTAAAGAAAAGAATTTGGTTGGTTTTTCCCCCCCCACCCCACAGTTTTTTTTTAATGTTTAAGCATCTTTCCTTTCACTACTCTCATTTCCTCGTCCTTGTCTCCTTTCTAAATTCCACCTCAGCGAGGCCGCAATCCCGAATATCGCTCGTTCTCTCCTCAGCCTGCTCTAGAACAGTTATAGAATCCTCAGAGTTCTTTTTTTTCTCCTCTTTCTTTTAAAGACAAGTCTGGATTAAAAATAATAGCTGCTGCTGACTTGTTTCTGTTTTTTTTCTTTTGTTTTTCTTTTGGTCCGTGGTTAAGTCACGAGCCGGTGGAGAACTCAAGACTTGTGCTGAGCGGAAACCCCTTTCCAATAATCTAAGATGTCGTGGAGGTCTTCATCTTTGGCAAACTGGACCTTTTTGCGCAGAGCGTGGCCGGCCGCCATATATTCCTCCTCCTCTTTGTGGCGCTTGTGGTTCAGTTTGAAACGCTCCCAGATGCTCCTGGAGGGTTTACAAGTATATTCGGGGCTGGAGGAGTAGCTCAAGTTATGGTACTGTGGAGAGAGCTGAGAGTAGGCCAAGTCTCTGGGGCGGGGCCTGGTCAAAGGCTCCAAGATGGAGGGCTTCCGTGTCCCCAGGCCGTCGTGTTGTTCCCCCTGATGGGACCCTGGATAAGAGTGCCGGTGCTCGCTGTACTGCCGGATCTTCTCGGCTTCGGCTCGTAAGACAGCTGCCGCCGGTGTCACAGTGAGGATGGTGTCGGTGGTTGGAGATGTCTTCTCGATATATTTGGCTTCTGACTTGTGGCCCGAGCCCTCAGAGCGAAAGGACCTGGGGCTCCGTATGGATCCACTGGAAGAAGTGCTGGACCGTTTAGGAGGAGCCTCAATGCTGTGGTGCCTCTGGAGCGGGTGGCTGTAGCTTTCCTTGTAGACGGGCGCTAGGAAGCTATGCTTGCTAGGGATTTGTTCAGACAGCAGCACCAGCTGAGGCTCGGCAGTGGACACCGCTCCTGACTTTACCCCTTGAAAGGAAGTAGATTCTGATTTCAAGGCATCGATGCAGTTGTTGATGATCTGGTTCACCTTGTCCACCTCTTTCGTGATGGTCGAGATCTCCGCGACGGAGCTCTGGCTATCTTGAGGCCTGGGCAGCTCCAATTCTCTCCTCTCAGGCTGTTCCCCTGTCCGCACTTCCATGTAGTTACCCTTCGTGGCTTTGGGGGTCTCGCTGCTGTCAATCAGCTTGTACTGCTCAACTTCTCCCACGGAGGGCAGGTAAGGGATGCGGGTCATGGTCTCACCACCCAACATCTGACCTTGGGAGAGTTGAGAGATGCTGGTGGTCTCCATTTCTGGCCCATACTTTAACTCAATGATGGTCTTCTTCATATTCACGGCTGTTTTTTTGTGCTTTTCTTCTTGGTGTCGCCTCTTCCGGAGGCAGTAGTACACAACTCCTAAGACAATCACCATGCCAAACAGGCACCCCAAGATTGTCATGATGTAGTGGGTGGCAGTTGAAGGCCTGGGTATTGGCTCTTCGGGGCTCTGCTTGTTGAGATTGATGGTGAGGCAGGTGTAGTTGTACCTTGAGACTCGATTGGAGGACATCACACAATAGGTATAATTTTCGTTTGGGCCTAGATCCGTTAGCTCGATGTCTTCTTTCTTCTTCAGAAGCTTTGCCAGGATATTGTATCGGCCATTCTCAAATTGGGCCAAGGTGTACATTTTGCTGTACGGCACAGGGATCTGCACACTCAACACAGCTGAGTTTTGGGTCACGTGCTTAACTTTCATGGTGGGATACAAACCTGGATCGATCACCGGGGTGTGCAAGGAGATCTGGGGTGTGGTGCCATCTCCAGAGAAACATTCTTCCTCTGGACAGGGGCTCTCTGGAGGAGGGGTGGTCACTGGTTTTTTGGGTGGGATCAAATAAGGTGGCATGGTGTAGGGGCCACCAGTGCAAAGAGAGGATAGCATGCCCAACGCATTGCGATATCCGCTCCGTCCTTGGCCCAGAAGGTAGTACCCAGAGTAGTCGGGTGGAGAGTCACACTGCATGCGGTCGTAGGTACGTGTCATGTTAGTGAAGCCCTCAAGCCACTGAAGGAAGCCCAGGAGCTCGCAAGAGCAATAGAACGGGTTGCTGTAAAGTTCGCAGACAGAGAGTTTACTCAGGCCCCTGAAGGTGCTACTGTCCAGCCGTTGGATCCTGTTCATGGACAAGTCAATGTTCATAATGTTGGGGCACTCCCCGAAGGCATTGGGGGTGACAGTCTCAATGAGGTTCGCCTGGAGGTAGAGGTACTCCAGCTTCCCTAGGCCCCGGAGGATCCCCTCCGTCAGATTCCTCAAGCGGTTGTAGCCAAGCTGCAGCACCTGCAGGTTGTATTGTCCTGAGAAGGCACCATCCTCGATATACGAGATCTCGTTCTTGGTCAAGTTGAGGTATGTGAGGTTACTGAATCGGCTGAGGGAGGAGAACTGGACGCTCTTGATCTTGTTGTCATTTAGCCTCAAGTCCAGAATGGTGCTGTTGATCTGCTGAGGAATGGACTCATAGGGCGGCTGGTTCTGGCTACAGATGGCCAGCCACACAAAGCCCTTTTCTCCTTCAATCAGCCAGCAGTCGGCTTGGACCTCACTCACGTAGAGGAGAGAGACAGCTGCCACATAGGTGCACAGTGCTGATGTCATGGCCCACCGATGGCCTGCCATTGAGAAGGGCCACACCGAGGGGGGGGTTCTTACCCTTGGTCAGCCAGAAGAAGGGAAGAGGCAGCTCGGTCACGGCACAACCCTGCCTTGACTAGAGTTTCTTCAGCAGCTTTGTCATTCTTACTTCCTTCTTCATGGTGCTGAACCATGAAGAAGCATCTGGGGTGGGCTAGTGGAGAGGAACAAAAGAACGTGTCGGTTCCCCAGGGTCAAGGTTTCCCACACGCCATCAGCAAAGACTCTGCGGCTGGGGAGTTGACTGTCTCACCATCATCTAAGAGAGGTTTGGAAGTCACTCAGAACATGAAGGGACCTGGAATGAAGAAGCCCCCGCTTCAGACATGAGCTTTGCTCTCTTTCCCTGGATTGCTTTTTCTGCTCTTCCTTTTGTTATCAGCCTTCATTTGAGTGCTGCGTTCCTTCTCCATCCTCTCTCTCCAGGTCTCTGTCCCTCCAGAGATGTGAAATCACAAAGCTGACCTGCCAACGAACAAGCAGAGAGACAAGATCAGCATGTAATGGGCTCTGGGCAGATAGGGAAGGACGGCTGGGGTTCCCCAGCTGGGAATCTACCAATCTTTCCCTCTAGAAATCTATGGAGATTCTCAATCATCCAAGTCATGGTTGTCCCAAAGGTGCTTCCCCAGCTGGGAATCTACCAATCTTTCCCTCTAGAAATCTATGGAGATTCTCAATCATCCAAGTCATGGTTGTCCCAAAGGTGCTTCCCCAGCTGGGAATCTACCAATCTTTCCCTCTACAAATCTATGGAGATTCTCAATCATCCAAGTCATGGTTGTCCCAAAGGTGCTTCCCCAGCTGGGAATCTACCAATCTTTCCCTCTAGAAATCTATGGAGATTCTCAATCATCCAAGTCATGGTTGTCCCAAAGGTGCTTTTCCAGAAAGCGACTGGACTTTGTTTTTTTCTTGAAGACTTTCCACTTTTTATCCAAGACTCTTCTTGAGTTCTGAACTGAAGAAGCTTCTTGGATGAGAAGTGAAGCATCTTCAAGAAAAAAACACCAAGGCAGTCCAGTTGCCTCTTGGAAAAAAAAACACCTTTGGGACTTTCCTTCTAGATGTTGACTTCAGACTTCCCTCTCTAATTGCCACCAACTTCCAGCACCCCCAACCATCTCATCTTCTCCAAGTTTCTATTTTCCTTCTCGCCCGGGTCAGTTTATCCATAAATCTAGGAGCCACTAGTTACCAAAAGGAAGCACGGATAAAACAGTGGTGACACTTTACGTAGGATTAATGTTTTATCTGGCAAAGAAATGGAGACTTTTTCCCCCTCTGGTTTCCATTCTGCTTGCGAAACCGATTGTTAACAAGAACCGGGACTACTCCTTGTGCGTGACATAATCAAAGGAGACATCTCTAAAACGGCATGGCAAACATATATTAATGATGAAGTCTCTACTAAATGGCTAAATGTCCATTTTGTATATGTCAGGTGCAGTAAAGATGCTTTAAGGCAGATCCCTCTTACTATTTTTCTTCTGCCTTGTCCTTCTCCACTTTTAGACCTGGAATTTAAGCTGAGTTTCTAGACACTCGTCTGGCAAACTTGGTTAGAATGACTGCCAAGCTGAATATAAAGAGGCCCCTCCGTTTTGACCCGAAATGATGCACTAAGCTGGATTTTGCATTATGCACCAAACTGTTCTCCTGTTCATACTTCATGATTGTATAAGGAGACTCCAGGCAATTTCTTTGTCTCGCCCAGGCTCATTTCGTACAATTTTGAGGAAGAAGGGAAAAAAGGATGGTGGGGCAGGTGAACAATTCCTGGGCGAAACATCAACACCAAGGCTGGCAGAGGGGTACCAAGAGAAGGGGATTTCTGTAGCTCAGGGTTGAAATGAGGGGTCCTTGGTGCTCTCTGAGTCTGGCTGGGGTTTTTTTTGCAGACATTTTATTATCCAACTAGGGAATGAAACAGTGCTAGAAGGGAGAGCGGTTGATGGAGAAGGAGATGGAGGAAGAGGAGAAGGACAACTACTGGGTTCTTGGTGCTCTTTTGAGTTTGGTCGTTTTCTTGCAGATTACCCAACTAGGCAACATCATCGGTACTAGAAGGGAGAGGGGATGGAGAAGGAGGAGATGGAGGAGCAGGAGGAGCAGGCAGAACAGGAGGAGGAGGAGGAGGAGGAGGAGGAGGAGGAGGAGGAGGAGGAGGAGGAGGAGGAGGAGGAGGAGGAGGAGGAGGAGAAGGAGAAGGATTGTGGTGTCCTTAGAACTCTCCCAGCTTGGTTGTTTTCTTTCATTACCCAACTAGATGCCTAGAAGGGAATGGGCTTTGCTCTCTGTTTACACACAGTTGCTTCTATAAAGTTTTGTTCCATGTTGTTCTAGCAGCCAACAAGAAAGAGCCGATCTTTTTTTTGAATTCCGAATTCTCTTTTTATTCTGAATTTGTTGGAAACCAGAAGGAAATCTCCAGATTTACATATGCTGCTCATCCAAATCTAGGCCCATAATAAAATTATTCCCTCTTCCACAAAATCTCTGACAACAAATCTCTCTAGAGAAACCAAGATTGATCATTAATAATCTAACGCTAAAGGGGTAACATCTGTTTTGGACAAACTGTAATGAGATTTAAAACCAAGGGAGAAGAACTCTGCATTAATAAATGACTTGTATGTCTAAACAGTTTACACACATACACACACACAAACCACACAAGCAATTGCTGCTCCCTTTTTAAAAAAAAACACCCAGTGGGCCTTTTCCCCCAGTTCTTCCTCAGTGCAATTCCTACATAATGATTGCTATTAATTTTCAGAGTGGCAGATGGAGCCTAACTTTAACCTTGTATTATTTGAAATGAAAATCCATTTTCAATGGGTAATTTTTTTTTCTGAATAAGGGTTTTTGAAATCATTTGAAGGTAAAGGAAGGCTTGCAGGACTAATCCTATCAGCGTCTTCTGGAAAGGAAAACCAATGTCAGTATATTGTCCTAGCATCACAGACGTGGAGAATCGGAGAGGATCCTCCATTCTTTAAGCTCTCAAGCTGGAGAAACACTGGGTTATGTAGTCCAATGTTTCTCAACTTTAGCAACTTTAAGAGGGGCGGACTTCCACTCCCAGAATTCCCAGCCAACGTGCATTAAGATGAGTGGACGTCTACTCCCAGAATTCCCAGCCAGCATGCTTGAAGATGAATGGACTTCAACTCCCAGAATTCCCAGCCAGCATATTTTAAGATGGGTGGATTTCGATTCCCGCAGTTCCCTAGCCAGCGTGCTTTAAGATGGGTGGACTACTATTCCACCTATATTAAAGCATGCTCAACTCACAGAATTCCCCATGCTGGCTGGGGAATTCTGGGAGTTGAAGTCCACCCATTTTACAGTTCCCAAGATCAAGGAACACTCCTCTAACCGGATGCATTATTCAAAGGAGACGTGATGGATTCACTCCTTCCATCCGAGGATCAGTGGAAGAAGAACACCCTCCCACCAAAAGGAAGCTCCCCATTGGCTCTCTGTCGGTGCTCAGGGATCCTCTCCTTCCATTTAGGGGAAGGCTGAAGACTAATTCCCTGAGAAATCAGCAGGAACGAGATTCAGTCAAGGCAGGTCAGTCTGACCCCGCAAACACACTCAAGAAAATCTTAGCAGGCATCAGGATGAATGACGCTTTCAATTTTGATACAGGAAGGAAACATCTCCGCTGGGTTAGGGCGACCACCTGCTCAACTCCTACGTTTAGCCTAATGAAGAGAAGGCTCTGGGGAGACATGATAGCATCCTCCAATACTTGAAGGCTTGTCACAGGGAAGAGAGAATTGATTTATTCTCCATAGCACCTGAGGACAGGACAAGAAGCAGTGGGGGGGAAGCACGTCAGAAGGAGATCCAATTTGGAAATAAGGAGGAATTTCCTGACAATGCAAATGATGAATCAGTGGAACAGCTTGTCTCCTGGAGTCTGGGATGCTCCACTGTTGGAGGATTTCAAGAAAAGATTGGACAACCACTTGTCTGGAATAGTATAAGGTCTCTTGCCCTTGAGCAGGGGGTTGGACTAGAAGACCTCCAAGGTACCTCCCAGCCCTGTGATCCTATGATTCTATCCATTTTGAAGTGGCAGTCGAAGAGGAGCAGGTGGCGTTCTCCAGGCGTGAGTGAGAAAAACATCAAATTGTCTTCCTGAAAGAACAACCCCCAGGGCTAAAATGGTCTTGATGTTAGCACTTTTTCTTCACCTTTTGGAATACTCCCCAGGTACTCTAAAAGAAACTGGAGGTATCAAAACACAATCCTTGTTGACTCCTGCCTTCCCACTTCTATCCGTGTCACCAGTTGTTGAGGACCGGTTGCAGTGCCAGGGGAGATGTTAGTCAGGGGATCCCTGCAAGAAATCTTACTATCTGCAAAAATGCTACCGCTGTGTATCTTCCTAGGAACAGCTGATATGGTGAGTTTCATTTGAATGTCAGATCCCTGATGGAAGGAGAGGAGAATCTGAGCTTCCTGAAGAAATTGTGCAATCTCTGGAGCCCAGAGGACCAAACAACTCTGTGTCCAGCCTTGGCCACTTTAAGATTTGTGGATTTCAACTCCCAGAATTCCCCAGCCAGCATGGAGTTGAAGTCCACAAGTCTTAAAGTGGCCAAGGTTGGACACCCCTACTTTACTGCTTGAACCCAGAGAAGGGATTTTGCCAGCCAAGGGTCTGCTAGAGCCAAGGCTGCTTCCATTCCTGATGAGGACACCTCAACTCAAGGACCAAAGGAAAGAAGAGAAAGCAACCCTGAAGATGAACATTGTTAGCAATTCCAATTCTTTGTCCCAAATGGCCAAAAACAAATGCAGAAGAAGCCCAGAATCGAGGCTCATACGTAGTAGACCATGGCCCCAAACCAGGCATTGCCCCAAACAAAGGGAGAGATAAGATGAAGGTTAACTGTTGGATGGTCTTTGGGTCTCTTTGACACAGGAACATGGGCGTCCACCAGGCAGCAAATCATGAAATCATGACAATCGAGCACAAATTTTGTCCTCTTTGGATAGGCATTGCAAGGGATGCAAAGTGGGAGAGATTGTCTTGTGGTGGCATCACACAGGCTTCCTTGTTTGGATGGTATCTTGGCTTGCGCGCAACCCAGACTTCTTGGAATTCAGTAGTATGCAATTTTGATGATGGTGATGGTGATAATGTTGTACAGAAGAGACCCAGTTTGCCCCACACCATTGTAACTTTTCCTTCTTCTGTCCTTCAATCATCCTGAAGTGATACTTCAGAACCCCAGACGTCTGGGGCCATATTACACCGAAGATCAGCTGTCTCCTGGGGCACTGGGGAGCAAAAATTCAGTAGGATTTTTTTTTTCCAAGATGGGGGAGAGAAAGAAGGCTTCCTTGATCTGCCTCTGGCAAAAGAAGGCAGCTAATAGCTGGGAGGAACTCACATTTCAGGTAATGCAGATAATCTCATCTAATCTCCTGCCCCAAATAGGCCAATGTCAAGTAAAGCTGGGATTAGATATTCGGCTATCGTTGGCGTATCGGACACGGTCTCTCTTCCGAGGAGTGAGAATCTGAAGGAGCTTGTTCGTAAGAAAACCCTCCCTCCACTCTCTAAGAAGGGCTGTCATCCTTTTGTTTTCCAAAGTCCAGGAGGCAGAGATATCCTCCGGGGGTGGGGTGGGGGGAGTCAGGAAAGTCCAGAAGGCAGCTGTGAGACATGAAAATGGGGACAGAACCAGAATCACGTGGGCATACTTGAGTTTTTTGGCTCTCCCACAGATGGAGCTTTTTCTGCTCCATAACAGCATTGTATTTCAAAGGGACAGGTTACAAATGCATGCTAGCGATACCAATATAAGAAAACATTTGTAGCTCAGGATTGAAATTAGGGGTCCTTGGTGCTCTCTGAGCTTGGTTGTTTTCTTGCAGACAACTGATGAGCCAACTAGGAACATTATCATTGTTAGAAGGGAGTGGGGTTTGCAGGAAGGAGGAGGAGGAGAGTGTGGTCCTTGGTTGTTTTCTTCCAGATGTTTCATGACCCAACAAGGGAACATCGTCAGTACTAGAAGGGAGAAGGGTTTGCTCTCATACTAAAGTCAGTTCAGCATGAGTTACTCTGGGGAAAACAAAGTCCTACACCTCCAGAAACGGAGCAGAGAAATGGATGAGATGAAGACAGAAAGGAAAACCAACTCAGGTCCAATTCAATGAAAGCTAATGAACATTAATGAACAACAGGTCACATGATTCTGTCCCACAGCGTTCAAGAGAAACACACCTCATTTTGCCCTGTGAAAATGCAGATTTCAATGGCTCTTTTAGCAGAGAAAGACAACCATCAGAATCGGCCTGCTTCAACGGGGTTATCTCTCCTGCCTTGCAAATCTGGTAGGCAGAGAATTGGTCCCCCAGCTTTCCGTGTGAAACGGCACGTTATATTTAGAATACTTTAATCTCTAGCATGTGCAAGTATGGGAGATTCATTCTCAGTCAGCACAAGGGCTTTGTGTTGCAAGAAAGATGTGTCCTTCGTCTTCTTCCGTTGAGGCTCAAAAAGCTTTTTGTCACCTGAAATGTTGACTCACGTTGGGAGGAGGGGCAGGTTGACAGCTTCCCTAGAGAATGAGGAAGGTGAGGCTGATTTAGCATCCTGGAAGGACTTAAAATTTTATGGCTTATAGCTTCAATAGTTGACCTCAGTTGGTCCACTGAGCTGAATCCAGTGAGATCTCGACAGACACAGCCAGAAAGATCTATCTTTTTCTTCTATTTACTTTACCATCTTGTCCCTGAGGGAAGAATAGACAGGAAGATATCCCAGGACTCCTTAGCAAAATATTTTGAAGGTGCATTAGCTCGTGCATACTTGGAGTTTCTGGCTCTGGGGCAGAGACCAATTACAAAATGTCTAAAACCATGCCCTGTGAGGTGATTTGGAATTTGGATGACCGCCCCCCCCCTGCCCCCAAGGAGGTGGACACAGCCAGTAGAAAATTTTAGCAAAAGCGGATCTCCTGGTACGCAAGCATCACTTGAGGTTCTGAGAAGAACAGCTCCTTCCCACGAAGGCTCCTGAGAAAAGTCAGGCGGCCTGAGATGCAGTTGTGACTCCGAAAAAATGCAACCCCCCCCACCTCCAAAATGAATCAAATGTGTTTGGTTTTTCCCCCTGATCTGTATGGAACATTGGAAAATGCAGAGAGAGGTTTTGCTGACCTGTTTGCGAAAACCAGAGCCAAATAAGAAAATCTAATTCCTACACATTTCAGTGGTTATCACACACACACACACACACACACACACACAAAAAGAGCTGCGTTGTCGAGTTTTGAAAGAAACAAAAAATAATGTTTCTGGAACGATCAAGAGGGGAAAATTTCAAGATGCTATAACTCAGTCTTTTAAGAATCTTCTGTTTTTTCTCCTGGAGATTGCTCTCTACTTGCTGATCTCTCAAATCTCTGGCTTCAGGGGGCATGGGGAGGGGAGATTTTCCCTTCTCTTGTAGCCCCTGAGCTTGCTCAGATCTGACAGTCCATCCATCTTGTGCGCTACCGAAAAAAGCAAGGATTTAATGGCCAGGAGCTTGTGTTAGACAAGGCTGGCTTTTCAATCAGGTGCAGCCCCATAGCGCTGCAGGTAATTAAAATGCTCTAACTTGTTAAGACAGAGGGGGAAATTTGCTGATGGCTGACATCTTCAAGTGGAGATCAATCATCTTTGGACTGATTAATTTGGGAGTAAATCCACTAATTTGCATGTCCCGAGGATCTCCTCTGAACATCTTCCTCTAAATATTAGCTACAAGCTGTGACAGCATCAGCCAAAGGTCATAACATTTGCTGGCTCTAGGAGACACCAGTTTCTCCCACAGAAATGTTCCATCCTTGCGACAATATTCCTAGGGTGTCCTTTGAAATTCCTAAAGAGCCTAGTCCCCAAACACTTCAGGAAGATCTTAGCTTTAGCTTCATTGGATGACCCTATTAAATTCTCACTTTGGGGATGGGGGACCCACATTTATGTGCACCATCCTTCTCCAGAAGTCATTTTTTTAAAGCTAAGTAAGACCAAAGGCCTATGCCCCATTCGCATTAGAGATCATATATGATCACTATCATATCATATATCATATATCAATCATATCAGAGATGATAGCAGTGTTCCAATATCTGAGGGGCTGCTGGAAAGAAGAGGGGGGGGTTGTCAACCAATTCTCCAAAACACCAGAAGGCAGAACAAGAAACAATGGATGGAAACTTATCAAGAAGAGAACTAAGGAGAAATTTCCTGACAATGAAAACAATTAACCAGTGTAAGTGGCTTCCTTCCAGAAATTGTGAGTGCTCCATCAAGCAGGACAAGAAGCAACGGATGGAAACTAGTCAAGGAGAGAAGCAACCTAGAACTAAGGAGAAACTTCCTGACAGTTAGAACAACTAACCAGTGGAACAACCTGCCTCCAGAGGTGGTGAGTGCTCCAACACTGGAGGTTTTTAAGAAGAGACTGGACAGCCATTTGCCTGAAATGGTATAGGGTTTCCTGCCTGAGCAGGGGGTTGGACTAGAGGACCTCCAAGGTCCCTTCCAACTTATTATTATTATTATTATTATTATTATTATTATTATTATTATTATTATTATTATTATTATTATTATTATTATTATTATTATTACTGGAGACTTTTAAGAAGAGACTGGGCTGCCATTTATCTGGAATGTTTGAGGGTCTCCTGCTTGAACAGGGGTTGGACTAGAAGGCCTCCAAGGTCCCTTCCTATTCTGTTATCATTATCTGAAATCATGCTAAATCCTTGGTCATCTTGATAGCCTCCACTTGTCTCTCTTTCTAGGTCCAACCGCCCTTCTGCTGAAATCCCACCCGCTGTTCTCCGACAGGTCCATCCTTCATCCCCTAAAAAGCACCATTACTCCTAAAGCAACTGTTGGGAAAACAGCAATCTCATTCATTTCGGGGGGGAAAAAACCCCTGTTTGGATAAGCATCAGAACGAGTTCATTTTGTCACATTAACTCTCACACTTTGCACGGATGATAATGAAATCAAGAAATATGGAGGTTCCAGACTCTTAAACTTCCTCTCCCTTTTCAGATTTGCATAATGGCTCCTGTTCCTCAAGAGAAGGACTGCGTTGGCCTCCAAAGTTATTTTTCCCACTCCTGCATCGTCCTTGGATACAGATGGAAATTGGAGAGGGGGGGGGGCTGCTTTTCTGGTTGGACGGACCGGGCGGTGTTTTGCCAAAGACCAAAGGTTTGGTGAGAAGGGGGAAAATAACCCCGCCAAACTACAGGTCATCCCCAACTCAGGACAGCTCATTTCGTGACCATTCAAATTTATAATGGTAATGAAAAAAGTGAGCGTTTTTCACATTTACGACCGTTGCAGCTTTCCCACAGACACATGATCAAAGTTCAGATGCTTGGCAACTGGTTCATATTTATGACGGTTGCAGTGTCCCAGGGTCACGTGATTCCCCGTTTGCGACCTTCTGACAAGCATCATCTGGGCTAACACAATGCACTGGGCCAAAATCAAAAGAGCCGTGTTATTACAGCCACAGGTTTGTTTCAGATATAGTCTGGCTATCTCAAGATATACCTTTGGAAATTGTTGTCCTTCCTGGACAATGTTTTGGTCCTCAGGATGGTAGCGCCACCCGCCAGCTCAGGTTTCTGATCCTGGACTAACATAACGGCTGCGGGACTTGGGTCTGGCTAGTCTAAAGAAAAGAAGAAATAGGGGAGACATGATAGCAGTGTTCCAGTATCTGAGGGGCTGCCACAGGGCAGAGGGGGCCAGGTTGTTCTCCAAAGCACCAGAGGGAAGGACGAGAAACAACGGTTGGAAACTGATCAAGGAGAGAAGCAACCTGGAATTAAGGAGAAACCTCCTGACAGTGAGGACTATCAACCAGTGGAACAGATTCCCTCCAGAAATTGTGGGTGCTCCATCACTGGAAATCTTTAAGAAGAGACTGGACATTCACCTGTCTGGGATGGTATAGGTTCT
Organism: Vipera berus; assembly: GCF_964194415.1. Taxonomy (NCBI): domain Eukaryota; kingdom Metazoa; phylum Chordata; class Lepidosauria; order Squamata; family Viperidae; genus Vipera; species Vipera berus. The sequence goes on along the minus strand of NC_138216.1, from coordinate 2,047,545 downwards.
CCTGCTTGAACAGGGGGCTGGACTAGGAGACCTCCAAGGTCCCTTCCAGATCTATTCTATTCTATTCTATTCTATTCTATTCTATTCTATTCTATTCTATTCTATTCTATTCTATTCTATTCTATTCTATTCTATTCTATTATTATTTCTATTTCTATTTCTATTTCTATTTCTATTTCTATTTCTATTTCTATTTCTATTTCTATTTCTATTCATAACCATTATAAGTAACAGAAATTGCACGTCCCATTTTAACATTAGCATGCCTACTTCTCGTAGAATGTAATCTGGATTCCCGGATGGAGGAGCTGTATTCCAGAGGACCATTGATATTAAAAGAAATAAAAAAAACAAACAGGGATTCCTCCTCCGTTTCTTCATTTCCTTGACCAACTTCTTTGGGGTGAACTGGTTGAAATCTGCACAGTCTATTTGTGCTTCTAAATATGCCTGAGAAAGAAAACAGATCTGTCATCAATCTACTGATGGCAGCTGGGCATCTAATATGTTTCATTGCCAGGTAAGAAAGACAATCCCCCCCTCTTTAATGAGGGGAAGGGATTCATCAAATGATGACTAGAATGCTATGGCAACCTCGATGGGTGCTTAAGTGTTCTGCTGAATTGGGGCCAAAAGAGAATCGGATGTTTCACTGTTCTTTCCAAATGAGAGACAATTCACGCAGTGCAACACAATGTTGTCTTTGAACAACATGCAAAACGGGGAATTTTGACAGAGGTGCGTTCTCCCAGCTTGCCTCCTCCTGGACATTTTGTTACCCAACTAGGTAACATCTTCAGTGGAGATTTTGGGCAAAGTGTCTTGTTCATTTATATAGGTCCCAGGTGGCCGGTTGGTCTTGTGACTGGTTGTATCACAAGACTGATTCGGGTCTTGTGACGTTGTGATTTCTGACTGGTTGCTGTGAGGCGTGGAATTCAACCAGCTGGATTCAAGTCAGAAAACACGCTGAAGATGTTACCTCGTTTGGTAACGAAACATCCGGGAGCTAAATAGCAAGCTAGGAGAACAGATGCCTGTCAAAACCTACAACCCAAGCTATAAATGTTCTCAACAATTTAAAATGGGATTATTTAGGATCGGAAGAGCTTCATTTTGCTCCTGGTTGGTGGATAACACCAGACTTTGGGCAGCAGCCAGCTCCATAGGAGGTCTTATACTGGAGTGAAAGTCTTCTACTTGTTCATACCAGATGAACAACTAAAGCAAAGAATTCTACAGACTATCCTGCAAACGGAAACCTAATATTCAGGATCACGAAGAACCTGGAGGAAAGACCTTTTGATGCTCTGCAGACTTCACCAGGGTGGTGGCAACGAAGCTGAGGTCTAGGAGCAGATCCTGGAGAAAGGACCATCCCCAGCTGTGTAGAAGCCTACTTGGAGAAGTCCACTTTCTCACAGAGGTTCTTGTGATCCAGCAGCCGGCATTTGAAGGACCTCTGGAAGCCCACCAGCTTCCAGGATTAAAAAAATTGGTCCTGCTCAAGAACTTGAATCCTGGCGAGGGAGAAAAGATGCTTCTTCTCTCCGTGAAAGTCATCCCCTATTAATTGAGCTCTACTTAACACCCATTAACATTCGGCCACTAGGCAAAGCAGATGGCTTGCAGGAAAGAAAGTCAGAGCAGCGAGCAGATGCCTCGCATCATCCTCGTTGGATGCTGCTGATAGAGTCTACTTAACATAATGGCTAATCTGGCCTTGCCACGCCGAGATCATAATTACACTCGGGGTCCAGAAGCCATCCTTCATTCAAAACTGTCCTGCTCACTTTGCATTTATCTATAAAAACTTGGCACCATCTAGGCAAGCCAGCAAACCGCAGTTCCGTCAGCAGGCCAAGTTCCTAGCTGGTCTGACTCAGCAACATCATGTCTGATCGAACGTGGGCCAACGTCAGCTCCTTTCCTTGCACAACACGGCCGGGCAGAAACTCAAGGCTGGAAACAAGTTAAACATTGCACAAACGGAAAGCATCCTCCGTCAATGAACAAAAATAAATAAATGATAGTTGGGTCCTCCATCGGTCAGTCCTCCAAGCTGTGGGCCACCTTAGACCTCCCTAGAAAATGGGTGAAATAGAATAGAATTCTTTATTGGCCAAGTGTGATTGGACACATAAGGAATTTGTCTCCAGTGCAGAAGCTCTCAGTATACATACAAACAACAAAGTGATATAATCATAAGACACCAATAGGAGAAGGTAGTAAGAAAGTTGAGAAGGATAATAATAACAATACAGCCTATTACATGGGTAAATATCCTTAGACAAAAGACAGTGCTGTGGGAATTAGGTGTTCAGCACAATGATGGCAGGAGGGTGGAAAAATGTCTTTATGTCTGGTTGTTTTGGCATGCAATGCCCTATAGTGGTGTCTTGAGGGGAGAAGTTGAAATAGATTATCTACACAGAGAGTTTGTAGATAACTTTTCAGCCCTCTTTCTGACAGCCCCGGGGTAGGGAATAAACTCTGGAGAATAATGCCACCTCTGTTTTGTCTGAGCCCTAGCAGAAGGTGAGAGGAGCTGCAAAAACTAAGCAGCAATTTACTAGTCCTCTGTGATCCCACGGGATCAGGTCCCTAGCTGGAGATATATTAAAATTCAAGTAGTGCCATGGATATGCCTTGGGGTGAAGGAGGGATGCATAACCATCCAAATATGAGAAGCGCTTTAATACATTTCGAGTTATTCGGTCCATTAAGGTCTGAATTGGGAAACATAAAGTCGCACTTGATTAAACTTTAAAAAAAATATCAAAAACTTTCATTAGCTCAGTGCCTATTCTCCACCCCAACACATTTGTCCTCAAGGCCCAGGACTCAACTTGGGAGCCGATTTACAATTTATCAACCCATTAACCAGGAATCGTAACTTTTTTTTCCCATACAATATACCGGTAACTTTTAAAAAAAAAAGTCTGGAAGCCGAATTTCCTCCTTTAAGGAAAGCCGAAAATCCAGGGTAGACATGAGCCCGAGAGGATGGGAAGCAATCTAATGAAGAATCAGACCTAACTGAGGATTTACTGCTGGGTAGCAATTTGCCAATTTTTCCAGTATTTTTAAATCTTGTAGCGTGGGACAAGGATTCAGTCTAAAATCAGCCTTCTCCGATCTGGGTATCCGTTTAGAGTCTGTTCTTAGTCTTGGCTACCTCTAAGATATATGGACTTCAATTCCCAGAATTCAATCCGAATCAATCCGAATAGAGCTGAAAGGGACCTTAGAGGTCTTCTAGTCCACCCCCCCTGCTCAAGCAGGAGACCCTATGCCATTCCAGACAAGTGGCTGTCCAATCTCTTCTGTTTATACCAGGGGTCCTCAAACTTGGCCCTTTGATGACTTGTGGACTTCAACTCCCAGAATTCCTCAGCCAGGCACGCTGGCTGAGGAATTCTGGGAGTTGAAGTCCACAAGTCATCAAAGGGCCAAGTTTGAGGATCCCTGGTTTATACAATCCTTCTACATTTTTCTTATACCACAATTCCCCATTAAGGACCGCCCAACTGCTCTGCTCCTAACCATCCGGGGTGCCTTTTGTGTTCGGGCGAGTTGTTAAAGCTTGCCTGATTGTCTCTTTCTCTTCCCGCCCTCTTTAATTTACGGCTTTTTAATTGAAAAGTGTCTAACACCTGTGCTCAACAAGGGTGTTGTTCATTCACGATCGTCCTGTCCTTTCTCCGCGATAATGGCCAAGCGGCCCTTAGGTGGGCTTGTTTGAGCTATTTGAGATGCAGATGAGGCTCGGAGGGGGGATAACGAACAGAGAAGACAAAAAGGGGAGGCAGGTTTTCCTTCGGCTTTTGCACCATTTTTGCACCCTGTGCGTGAAAGAAAGATTCGGTCTCTAGCCAAAGAAGCCTCTAATAGCCAGAGAAAGACATAAACTTTACTTGTTTTTTCTGATCTGTGTGGAATCTCTAGCTTCTGAAAATTATTTTCACCGAAATGCAAGGTACGACAAACAAGGCTTGCCTTAAAAGCCCCTGACTTACGGCCACAATTGAGCCCAACATTTTTTGCTGTTAAGTGAGACATTTGTTAAGTGAATATGGCCCCATTTTACGACCTTTCCTGCCACAGTTGCTAAGTGCGGTGGATAAGCTAGTCACCTGCTTGTTAATTGAATCCAGCTTCCCCGTTGACTTTGCTTGTCCGAAGGTTGCAAAAGGGGATCACACGACCTTGGCACACTGCAACGGTCGTAAGTACGAAGCAGTTGCCAAGCACCTGAAATTTGATCACATCACCCTGGGGATGCTGCAACGGTCGTAAGTGTGGAAAACACTCTTTTCAGTGCCGTTGTGACTTTGAACGGTCGCTAAATGTAACTAGTTGAGGGCTACCAATTGTTGGGATTCTTTCTTTATAATGTAATCGGGTCTCGCAATACATTTTATCGACGCACAGATTCTTGAAGCCTTCCTTGTGCCCAGTTCCACTTCTAGCATTTTCTGAAAGGAGCTTGCCACCATCCCTGACAATCTCATGGTTGAACTTGTGGAAGGGAGAGAGAAATTCTGGTTTTCCGGGGACAAGGACGTTAGGTCTGGATCTGGCAAAAGGGCCACGTGAAAGTCATGGGATCCAAGGACCTCTGACCGGGAAGGGATTCCCATCCCTCGACTCTTTTGCTGGCTTCATCGCCAGAAGAACAAGTGCAGGAAGCAACGAGCCGCATCAGATGAAACAGAAGCTGAATGTGAGCGTGATGATCCCGGGTCCCAGCAGAGTTGAAGCGCAATTGTCTACTGTGATGCTGTAGTAGGCCAGTAGAACTCAAGGCTTTTAGTAAATTAGAGTCTTGCTGCCTGGTGTTTGCTGTGATACGGATCCATAAATACAACTCGGTCCCCTGACTGATGCGGCCACCTGGCCTCCTTCCTCTGAGCTTCAGCTAAAGTTCCTCCTCTATGATTACAATCCAGTCACCTGGGAGATGTGGAGGATCTGAGGCCACCAACCCAGATGGCTCTTGAAGAAAGGGGGCACCTGGAGATCCTGTGGAACACATGGTGGGGGTCTTCTGGTCACCAAAATTCTTCTCCAACCTTCTTCTCCAAAATAGAAGAGCTTGCAGAGCTTGGAAAGATGTAGTTATAGACAACTGCAATATGTGGGACTCTTTGGGGTAGAGAAAAAATGGAGAGGTAGTCCTGTATGAGTACAGTTGGTCCTCAACACAACCATCCATTTAGCAACCATTCAGTGTTACAACGGCTGTGAAAAAAGGGGCTTGCGACCATTTTTCACACTTACAACCCTTGCAGCATCAAAATTCACATGATCAAAATTCAGACGCTTGGCAACTGGCATGTACTAATGACGGTTGCAGCCTCCCGGGGTCACGCGATCTCCTTTTGTGACCTTCTGACCCGCAAAGCCAATGGGGGGGGGAAGCCAGATTGTCTCAACAACTGTGGTTTTTCCCTTAGCAACTGCAACGCTTCACTTAACAACTGTGTCAAGGCAGGTCGTCAAGTGTTGCCAAACTCACCTAGCAACTGTCTCGCTTAGCCACAGAAATTTTGGGCTCCCTTGTGGCCGTAAGTCAGGGACCGCCCGCATTCTGTTGATGAGTTTCTGCAGAAGGCATCGTGGGAGAAGTGACAGCTTTGGGAGGGTTTCCAGCAGGACATGATCTCAAGAAGAAGGAGATACACCCTTTTCCCAGTCGCCGTGATCTTGATACACATCAGGGACCTCTGTTAGCTTTGTGTTTGTGTGTGTATGTTTTTTTTTGAAAGTGTACTACTCCCTAGTGTGTATTCCTTAAAGCACATGTTTAACGGAGCATGTTGTTTGACCTTTAGTTATGCCTCTTCCTCCCTCTTGCTAAGACCTTGTGAATCCCCATTCAGAAGCTTCTCCCAGAATAGAGCAGAGCCACCAGCTCACCAGCTGGGCATCTCAGCTGCTAATTGAGGCATTGGGGCCATGGCAAAGCTGGAATGCACCATCTGCCTGTGTGTACGGGGGGGGGGGAGGAGAACTCAAGAGATATTTTCTTGTTGCTCTGATCCAGTTGGCAAACAAGCCCATCAACCACCTCTCCAGGAGTCCCACCTTGGCCTAAAGAAAGGAAACGAGCAGAGCACCCACCTCCTCTAATTACTCTTAATTGCCATGTTCACGCTTGCGAGCCCACTCTTCCCCCCCCCCATGAGCCAGGAAAGGAAGTTTAAGCAGGCGAATTATTCTTAGAAGATCTCACACTGCTCTAAACCTTCATGCAGCGTGGCCACGGCCTCCATGGATTGAAAAAAAAAGCTCTGCCTTCTCTTGCGGAATGCCAATCATTTCCAGCTTTGAGAGAAACGATGTCTCCAGCACAACATCTCAGGAGTTACGGCACAAGAAGAAGGCCTCTCTAAACACTAGGTCAGGGGAGTCCAACCTTGGTAACTTTAAGACTTGTGGACTTCAACACCCAGCATGGCTGGCTGGGGAATGCTGGGTGTTGAAGTCCACAAGTCTTAAAGTTGCCAAGGTTGGCTACCCCTGCACTTGGAGGTTCTTCAAAAGTGCTGGAGATCGAGTTGTAGAGCCAAATTTAGCAGGGCTGAATTCTCAATCAATCAATTGGGGACTTTCACTGAAGCCAGCATAAGCCCAAAGTCCACTGAGCTTCATTTGGAGCTTTCCATGGTCCTGATACTCTTAATTTGGTTGTGGACCTCTCCCGGAGCATTGCTGCCTCTTGTGAGCAGCTGTACTTGAAGTTGTCCGTAGTGTTCCTTTCTTCCCACTTGGAACATAATTTTATGGAGCACAAAGTTGAGTCGAGAAAAATAATTTTAGGGGAAGCAAACAAAGATTGCTAACACTGTAATGACAGGAGAACATGATGGAAAGTAAAGGAAACATTTCCTTCAGGTCAACCTCAGCTCCTGATAACTTCATGGAGACATCCATAGAGTGTGTTTCAAAGCAATGGAGAGATTGCTTGGCATTGATTTGTGGGTTCCCCCCCCCGAATCCTCCAGTCCCACCTGCAGTCTTGAGGTTCCTCACTGAAGTTCTAACTGAACCTGGCCTTGCATAGCTTTTGAGCCCAGACAAAACTGGCTGGATAATGCCACCTGTTGAGATTTATTTTTTTTTTATTTTTTTTAATACCATTTATATCCCGCCCTTCTCCGAAGACTCAGGGCAGCTTACAATTTAAAGCACAAATCAATGTGCTTAGCAATAGCCTTCATTCTATGTATATGCCTGCTTATTAGGGCTTTTGCCCACCCCCAAGCGGCATTATTACAAAGTCAGCTTATTGCCCCCAACAATCTGGGTCCTCATTTTACCTACCTTGGAAGGATGGAAGGCTGAGTCAACCTTGAGCCTGGTGGGACTCGAACCTGCACTAATTGCAGGCAGCAATTTCATACATAGTATGAGTAAGTTAGTTTTTGTGTAGCAACAAGGCAATTCAGCAATGGGAATATTGTGGGGTTATCTGTCTCTGCTTTGGGAATTGTGTTCTTTATAACCAAGCATATACCCTGGTTTTTTATTTGCATCCCTCACAAAAAATAGCACCAGAGATCAAAACAGCCAGCCAGCATTAAAACATTAAATGCTAAGAGGGCAAATGCTTTGTGCATACAGAATCCAAATTATCGTGGGAATCCTGAAAAGTAAGACTGGATATCTTTTTTCCCCCGTATCAAAGATCAAGGATGGGCTGATGGAACAGATCTAAGCAGCCCCCTTAGTCAATTTGTGATTGATGGAAAGAGATTTCATCTTGGGTTATCCCAACAGTCCCCCAACCAGACATAAAAATAAACTATGCAGCCTTTACAAACTAAATCGTTCATGAATAAATAATAATCCCATAGTCCCAGAGCCATAATCTATATTTAATTAAGTAGATGTCTAAAGAGTCGAAACTGGGGGGGGGAGGAGTCATAATCTCAAAGAAATTCAGTCATGGAACCAGAGTGGGTCTAGAAATGGCTAGAATTAATATTACTAAACGATTCAGGACAGTTTCATAATCACCGAGAATCCCTCAAACCTATTAGGACACCCCCCCTTTTTCTCAATTAATAGACTCAATTAATTCATGTCTACATAGATGTTATTAATACGGCCACTGTAGGAAACCAAACCTGTTTGAATTTCAAACCAAAATTCCATTATCCCAATTAATACACACTTGGAACTCAATTTCCCATCCTTCTCCTCATCTTCCTCATCGCTGTATCATGAAATATCCAGAGAGAGGATAGTTCTGCAGTACAGAGCATCCCATAGAGAAAAGGGCTTGTCAAAAATAAATTTAAAAATGACTCACCCCCCAGTAGAATAAAACAAAAGGAGCTGTGATTGGTTTTCCTTCCCTTCAGTCATTTTTCATTCCTTTCTGCCCAGTTAGTTGGTCATCCATCATTTTATGCTTTTGTTTACACTGTGAGATCCTATGCAGACCAACTGTACAAACCTGAGAATACAAATGATCAGAGAGAGGGGGCTATCTTAAAGATAAAGGTAAAGGTTCCCCCGCACACACGTGCTAGTCGTTTCCGACTCTAGGGGCCGGTGCTCATCTCCGTTTCAAAGCCGAAGAGCCAGCGCTTGTCCGAGGACGTCTCCGTGGTCATGTGGCCGGCATGACTAGACGCCAAAGGCGCACAGAACGCTGTTACCTTCCCATCGTAGCGGTCCCTATTTTTCTACTTGCATTTTTACGTGCTTTCGAACTGCTAGGTTGGCAGAAGCTGGGACGAGTAACAGGCGCTCACTCTGCTACGCGGCACTCGGGATTCGAGCCGCCAAACTGCCAACCGTCTGATCGACAAGCTCAGCGTCCTAACCCACTGAGCCACCGCGTCCCTTGTATCTTAAAGATACCCCCCCTTTTTTCTTTTTCTTTTTTTGCACATCAACGGCCTGGATTGAATGCCTGCATTCTTCCCCCAAATTTAGGGGGGGGGAAAATATTGCTGAATGTAGTCTGGATTCCCAGTAGGAATGGAGAGAGGGAGGGGCTGCATTCTAGAGGAGCAAGAGATAACAGCTTAAGAGAGTTTGTGTGAGAGAAAGCAGATGAAGAGAGCGCCTCCTCAGTGGTTCCCAGAATAGGTTTCTATGATGCAAGTTGTCTGCTTTATCTGGCAAGATTTCTGTCTGTAGGTGAAGAACAATAAAGAAGAACTTTAGCACTGGTTCTTGGAACCGACACTAAGAACTAGACAGTCATGACTGCTCAGTCCCTACAACATGGAATTAGTACACCAACCTTCTTCTTCCTTTAAGGGAATGTTTTCTAGCCATTCCTTGATTGCCTGAATAGATTTATGCTCTTCAGATTCATCCAGGCATGTGGTTAAATGGACAACAAATCCATCTTAGATGGAAGACCCTCCACTCCGAATTTCAAATGTTGACTGACTGTGGCTAGCTATAAAGGGGAGGATTAAACCACATGCCCACCAAGCATCCTACGTGCAAAGTGAAGAATAGTGCTTCAATAGCAATGAGACGGGTTTGATTTCTTCTCCTCCTCCTCCTCCTCCTCCTCCTCCTCCTCCTCCTCCTCCTCCTCCTCCTCCTCCTCCTCCTCCTCCTCCTCCTTCTTCTTCTTCTTCTTCTTCTTCTTCTTCTTCTTCTTCTTCTTCTTCTTCTTCTTCTTCTTCTTCTTCTAATGGAGAAAAACCAACTCTGTACTTTCTCTCTAAAACTACCCCTATCTTGCTACTGCAAATGGCTGATGGAATCTGTCACAGTGTAATGTTGTGGTGTGGGTGGAAATTCAAGTCAGTTCTAGGGCTAGCAATTGCTAAGGCTAAAGGTGATTAGAGTGACATAAGTGGATGAGGGCGTGGGCGTTTGTGTGTTTGTGAGTGTGTGTGTGTGTGTGTGTGTGAGAGAGAGAGAGAGAGAGAGAGAGAGAGAGAGAGAGAGAGAGAGAGAGAGAGAGAGAGAGAGAGAGAGAGAGAGAGAGGAGATTCTGTTTTCAACAATTGTAAAGGTGAGACATGAATAGTTTAGGCTCTTCTTCCCCCTCCAGTTATGAAAGACAATGAGCATGTTGAAGAACTTCCTGAAACTAGTTTTTCTGCTTCCTGCAAGTCTGTACTCAAGAAGGACCTCCAGATAAGCAGGGATTAATACCAGACAAACAATCAAGTAGAAAAAAATACCCTAATCAAAGAACAACCAAAGGGAAAAGCAACTCCCATCAACACTGGCAGGTTAAGCTAACCTATAGCAAGCAAACGTTTTTCTCCCCTAGAAGGAATTATAATGCCCACTTAATAATAGACATCCTGTAATAGACAAACCAAATCCTGGATGGTTGTTAACACTGATAAAGAGAGAGAGAAATGAATGTTTCCTTAGACTTTTCTCCCCTAAAGCTTGAAATGATGAAATTGCACCTTAACCTCAGGGCCTAAGGCAAGCAACCCACAAGTCCATGAACTTGAGGGAAATACATCCAATAATATTCTCTTCCACTCATATCTGCTGCTCCACTCCACTTGTCCTCCGCGAATCCGTGTCTCCGTTCCCGAGGCTGCATTTCCTCCATATTCACTGACCCACTTTAACCGTCAGATTCACAGCTGAGCAATTCACTGGCAGGGAAAAGATGGATTTCCAGAATTATTATTATTATTATTATTATTATTTTGTCGAGCAAGAGGGGAGCCAGGGGTAGAAGAATGAGATGAATCAGAGTGCAGGAGTTTGACATGCGTGTGTGTGCTCACAAACACACATAGCAAGACAGGGAGACAGGGAAGGAGATTGACATCAAAAGAGAACAAAGGAGCTGTGAGAGAGGAAGGCCTCAAAGGCCTGGCAGACAATGCTGCAGGAGTTGGGGAGATGCTGGCACGTTGGCAGACAAAGGTGATGTGGGGAGGGAAGCACAGCTGGTACAAAAGAGAGACGCTCCATTCAGGGAGCGTCAACATCTTGCTACAGCTGCAGAAGTACAATAAATGCATATCTTATCCACACGGGCCATTTTCACAACCCCCAAGCTGTAGGAACTTTTCTCCAAGATTTCATCAGCCCATCTGTCTCACCAACTCACATCCTTCTCCTGGTCTACTCAGGTGAGCTCAAGACATTCACTCCATGGTCGCTGACTCTCAAGTGGCAGGAGTTGCTGGCATGGGTGGTCCACTCCAAAGAGCATTTGCTCAGTTCTCCTTTGCCCATCCACTGCCAAGGGAGGGAAGGAAGTTGAGACAGACAGATATTGCAGATAATGAAAAGTCAGATCTTTGGATCTACATTCGGAGAAGCAACTGGATGTTCACAATAGACACACAACCCCTTAAAAATGACACTGTTGTTGGGCTGAGGGGCATGTTACAAAATGAAATGAAATCAAGGCATAAAACAGGCGGTATCTGAGCCAAACCAACTTTGGTTTGAATCTGAAAGGCAACTGAAATTGAATCCCTTGAATCAAACTGATAGGCATGTTCTCCATGCATTTAACATTTTTCTCCTCCAGAATGCAAAACATGTTCAGGAAAAAAATGGCATGAAAAGTTCTGATCAAACTGCTCCATAAACTCAGAGAGTACTAAAAAAAAAACAGCCTTTCTCTAAACAGTCATTGCTCTGTGTTGGATGCTCTGTTACTTCTTAATTTTATTGATGAGACAGTCTCCGTGGTGCAAAACTGATATTTTCACAACTCACGGTTAGAAAAGAAAGAAGCTTATTGTTTGGAAAGGATTTTGACTTGGAAGCGGCACTCTTCATTCTGAGTTTCCACCTGGAAGACTAAACAGAAATAAGCAAAACAACGTTCTTTGTTAAATGTGGTGGGTTGTTTTTTTAAATTTCATCTCCTGGAATGCTGAACAAATTAAACATCCAGAGCTCCAGGCATCCAGATTGTGAGCCAAGGCAAAGCCTGAGCAAATCACATTCGCTGGCATCGTGGTTTCTCTGCTGCCTTTAACCATGTCTCATCATTGCTATGGTGGGCCTACTTATGAACAGGGAGAAAAAGAGAGAAAACTCACTCCCCCTTTTGACGGGATGTTGATGTTGCTTAGATTCTTGCTGGCCGAAACCCACCTGTTGGCTAGTTCCACATCTTACGGCAAGGAAGGATAGGTTGTGCGAATAATGAGCCTACTACATCATCCACTTGCACAATTCCAGGGCTGCTGATCGTAGTCCTAGCAAACTGTGAGTTTGAATATATTTTATTTATTTATTTTAATTCCATTTATATCCCGCCCTTCTCCGAAGACTCAGGGCAGCTTACAAGCTTAGCAGTAGCCTTCATTCTATGTATATGCCTGCTTATTAGGGCTTTTGCCCCCCCCCAGCGGCATTATTACAAAGTCAGCTTTATTGCCCCCAACAATCTGGGTCCTCATTTTACCTACCTGGGAAGGATGGAAGGCTGAGTCAACCTTGAGCCTGGTGGGACTCGAACCTGCACTAATTGCAGGCAGCTGGTGTTACTTAAGGAGGCATTAGCCCACTGCTCCACCAAGGCTCTTATATAGGGGTAGGGGGGGTCTTTGCCATTTTTTTCTCCTTTGGGCAACACCTTGATAGAAACCGATGGAAATGCCTTGGGCTTGACTCTTGTTTCCTTGAATAACTCCAGAGCTATTTGCGAAGACAAGCAAGGCAGTTACCTTGGAGAGCATGAAGCAAAAGTGCACACTGACCCAAAGGTTGTTTCCACCAATTTGCTTTACGAGGGCCAAGGCAAAAATTGCCGCTTGGCTTATTACTTTTCTGCCAATTGTAGGAAACACCCAGCTGGTGGGGAAAATTCAGTCTGGCCATGAAATAACCAGAGGCCGCTCAGAATAAATGGTGTGGGCTGGGGAATCTGAGGAGTTGAAATCTACTGATAGAGATCAGCTAGATTAGACAGATAGGTTGGCAATTTTAAGATGAGGGACCTCAACTCCCAGAATTCATACCTGGCTGGGGAATTCTGGGAGTTGAAGTCCACCCATCTTACAGTTGTCAAGGTTGAGAAACATGGAGATTGATAGATGATAGATGATAGAGAAAGGGGGGAGGAGACGGGGGAGATGCAAAGTGCAAGCATGGGGAGGAGATGCAAAGTGCAAGCATGGGGTAATGCAATTACCCTGCACCCCTAATATTCTGCCTCCCCTATCACAGTCGTGTTCACCTAGGACCGAAAAGCTTGGAGTCAAAAAAGGCACTTTTCCTCTCCTCTTTATCTCCTCATCTGTGTAAACACACGGAGGAATGACTGCAAAAAAAACACACGGTGCTTTTAACGAGGCGGATTGACCTCGTTCTCCAGCAAAGGAGTGTCATTAAATGCAAACAGGCAGCCTGCCTCCAAAGCGCGCTCCCTAACAGGCTGGGTTTGAGGAACAAATGTGCTTAATGGAAACCATTGGAGGATCTGTCTCAAAGCACAACCGACCTGGCGTCCTCCCCAGAATTCGCAGCTCGCTCACAAACCTACCTAGCTACGATCCCAGAGGCTTTGGCTGAGGGGTGTGTAATTTTTATAAAATAGAAATCAGGAGCTGGGTGAGGGGCTGGCAAGTGGTCTGTTTTGTTTCCTGCAAAAAAAACCGACAAGCTGAACCGTGGGTGGTGGAAGGTCTCAGCAGGCAGCGTAAGGCTTTACAAAAAGAAAAAAAAAGAAAAAAAAGGCATCAAAGCCCCCCACCCCACCCCCCCACCCTCCCTCAAGGAAGAACCAAGGAGGAGGTTTCATAAAATGAACAGATGCTGATGGGCTTCCCTAACAGTTGCTTAGAAATACTGGTGGTAATTTAAATGGAAAAGTATTCTCTTTTCCACAAGGGGGGCAGGAATATTAGCAGGGGGAGGGGGTCCTATGGAAGACCAAACAGCCCCTTTTCTGATCCTTTTTAAAAATTTATTTATTTATTTATTTATTTTAATCCCATTTATATCCCGCCCTTCTCCGAAGACTCAGGGCGGCTTACAATTTTAAGCACAAACCAATGTGCTTAGCAATAAAATGTCCTTTAGAGGAGTGTTTTTCGACCTTGGGCACTTTAATTCCCAGAATTCCTCAGCCAGCATGCTTTAAGATAGGTGGATTTCAATTCCCAGCCCTGTGCTGGCTGGGGAATTCTGGGAGTTGAGGTCCATCCATGCAAGCTGGGATTTTGAAGTCCATCCATTTTAAAGTTGCCAAAGTTGAGAAACACTGCGCTAGAAGGTCTCCAATGGTAGAGGATAGGAAGGCCTGGAGGAACATTGTCCGTAGGGTCACGATGGGCCGGACACGACTTTGCAGCTAACAACAACAACAACAGAAGGTCTCCAGAAGTTTTCAATCTCAACTCCTCCCAGCCTTGTAAGTCCACTTACAAAACATTGTGGGAGTCCAAAACATCTGGAGGATACCAGCTTGCTAAAATGACCCCACCCCACCACAAAGGACGATTTTATTAGAGAGACCGCAGCTTCAATCAACGTGCCAAGAGGGGGCTGTTGACGGGGGTGTGGTTTTCTCCTTGGTACTTCCTTGATTAAGATATTGTTTTCCAGTTGATTGTTTGGCTGGGGTTAATCCCTGCTTATCTGGAGTTCCTTCGAGGTCCTTTTTGGAACACAGACAGAAATATCTGCAGAAAGTACATCTATATAAGGGAAGCTACCAAAAATGTGCAGTCCCCTGTCTCCTCACGGAATCCTGCCCAAGCATAAAATCGTCCACCCCGCCAGACAAAACGGCAACTCTACAATTTATGATCCTTCCTCAGAGGCAGGCTTCGCTTCCCTCCACTACCCGATTATCAGAGCTTTTTGTGAAGCTGAAAATAAATAAGTATCTTTGCTCGCCTTTATCTCTGGACGCCTTTTAATCTTCCCGATATGGTTTTTCATGCTTTGCTTCCGACTCCCAGCAGGTCATACAAGATCTCATTTTACCATCTGATATCAGGGATCAGATTAACCAAAAGCCAATGGCGGTTGTTAATCATCAGGCAGGAAGAGTGAGGGAAGGAAAGAGGGGGGGGGCGGAATTAAGGAGTGGTGACTTTGGCCAGCTTCCTTCCATATCTCAAGATTCAAGCGTCAGCTTCAGGCTCCGGGGATATCTGCTAGGGACGATAGTCCAAAATGTGGAGATGGTGACCCTAAAGGTGGGGGCTTTGATTCAGGGCCTTTTTGTAGGTGGCACCTGGGTGCATCTTTTCTGCTAGGTCCTTCAGGTAGGCCAGGGGTAGGCAACCTTGGCTCTTTTATGACTTGTGGACTTCAAATCCCAGAATTCCTGAGCCAGCCATGGGGTAGGCTGTGTTGGTGGTAATTAGTCGAATACACCCAATAGTTGGAATTCCTTGGATTGAATCAGACATTATTGTAGACAATTTATTTAGGGCAACTTATTTTTCATTTGCTATGTTAAAGAATAGATTCTGTATAGACACTGAGGGGTTTATCCATGCAAGAGTTGAGCCCAATCCAGAGAAACCAAATTAACTAATTTTTGGAAGTTATGGTGTTTCTCAGTTTTGGCCATTTTAAGACGTGTGGACTTCAACTCGCAGGCTGGGGCATTCTGGGAGTTGAAGTCCACACGTCTGAAAGTAGCCAAGGTTGAGAAACACTGATTGGAAACAACAGGTAGCAAATATTTACCTCTAGCTATCCATGAGTGGCAATGGTGATCTGAAGTTCGAATCAAGTCCAAAATGTTCCCTAATATTCTTGGTTCATTTTTGCCCTTGAGAGATTTTCGGAGGGGAAGAAAAATTGTACAGCTCATAAAATGACCAGTTCCCACAACTGTTTTTCCCTCGAGGAAGAATCCTTGAATGTGGACTGGTTTGGTTTGCAGTTTCTTCCTGCCCAGTAGGACATCAGTCTTCCCCTGCAGAGCTGAGGAAGTGGGGCGAGAAGAAAGCTTGGACCACCACATTCATCATAATTAACAAGGCTGCCAGGAGCCAGATGAATCCATTGCGTCTCTTTGCTCACTCCTCACCAGAAAGACAGATCCCAAAACCGCCTCACTTAATACCTGTCAAAACATAGGGCTTCCCACCTGCTTCTTCCCACACGCACACACACACTGCTCCTCTTTTGCTGAATGAGAATTCATCTCTGATTTCCTGGTTTGTCACAAGTTGCGTAGGACATTATCTGCTTTCCTGTGGATACACTTTGTCAAGCTCTTTTGAGGGGTCCCTGCAGGAATCCTCATCTCTGCATGGAGGAGATGGAGGCTAAGAACTCAGACAGCCATCTCAACTTTGCTGTTACAAAAGCTGAAGCTTTTCCTTAACACTTTGCAATTTGCTGAACAATCCTACCCTGATGTCATTCAGTCAGGCCCTAAATGTCTTTCTCCACTCTGTTCAACTAATGCCGCCCCCCCCACCCCCCACACATTAATTAATTCCCAGGGCAGAATAGTGGAGTCACTGGGGTTTTAGCCTCAGGTCCAGGGATGGAATGGAATCTGGATTCCCAGGAGGAAGGAGCTCCATTCCAGAGGAGCAAGATACAATCAGTTCAGAGAGTTTGTGTATGAGAAAGAGGGTGAAGATGGCTCCTCCTCAATGGTTCCCAGAGTGTGTATTTAATGGTGCAGGTAATATACTTTAGTTTGGCAAGATCTCTGTCTATATGTGAGGAACAATAAAGAAATCAATAAAGAATTGAGTTCAGATAATTTGTGCGAGAGAAAGAAGGTGAAGGCAGTTCCTCCTTAATAGTTCTCAGAGCATATACTTTATGGCGGTGTTAGCATGCTCTAATTTGGCAAGATTCTGTCAATGGGTGAGGAACAATTAAAAAAAACTGCTTGGGAGAATCATAACATTTCTTTCTTGGGTTTTGGAGCCTGTCAGCCACCGCCACCACCACCCCTAAAGGACAGCTCTTCAGCTCTCTCTTAGCACAATCAATCTTACAGGGTCGTTGTCAAGAAGAGAGTCTTTTTTTCATGGATGTTGCTTTCCGCTCTCCGAAGGAGGATGGAAATGCAGCAAATAAAACTAAAATGTCAACATATTCCAAATGAAAATTCAGTTGATTCTGCCTTTTTCTGTCGGTCGTAGTATTTTTATTAATAATATCAGTGGTTAAGAATTAGTCACGTTTCACCAGGATTGTCCTCCTCACAAAGCAGTCCACAAAAGAAGAAATGAACTCAGATGACTCTGAAAATCAAAAGGGGCTATGAAAGTTCCCCTTTTATTTCCAAAATGAAACGTCAAAGGGTGCCACAACTCAGAAGGCCCCTTAAAAAGCAAACCCAAATGAGCCTAGCAAGAAATCTTGTTACGTTCCCTGTAACTCATGCTTATGAGAGGTTATCTAGAATTAGAGTCCAATAGAGTTTTTTTTTATTTATGCAAAAAGGATAATGGAACAGTTCGGATCATTTTCTAAAACAAATTTCCATTTTTTGCAAGCACACCTTTGTTTATGTTTCTCAAGCAGTTTGCAAATTCTGAATCCCCTTGCAAATTTCAGTCTGCCCAAGAATTTCTACGTGTTTCCTCCGTGCATTTTCTCTCCATTCAATTTTGCACACCTTCTTGTAAACACACATCTCTTCCCAGGGATGTGGGGGGTTTTTTTGGCAAGCCTTTTTCCTCTAATACACCTATTTGCTCCTTGTGCGTACGGCTGAAACCATTTCCCCTAAAAGAGCCATTTCTCAAAGCCGCAAATTACATTTTAAAATTTGACGACATGAGGAAACCCAGAGGGCTCCAACAGTTATATTATTCTTGGTGCCACATTTTAATCAATTAAATATTGCCGCTGTAATTAAAGGTTGAGCTCCTGACACATTTCTGGAAAGCTTCATCCAAGTTTTGAAGTGCTAAATTACACGAAAATTTAGGGCAAGGTCCTACAGGGGGGAATACATGAAATATCTTTCTTCTCTCTCTCCCTCCCTCCCTCCCTCCCTCCCTCCCTCCCTCCCTCCTTCCTTCCTTCCTTCCTTCCTTCCTTCCTTCCTTCCTTCCTTCCTTCCTTCCTCTGTGTCATTCCGAAGAATTCCATAGCAATTGAATCTTCAATTCTGCACAGGTAGTCCCCAACTTATGACCGATTCCTTAGCGACCATTTGAAGTTCTGATGGCCAACTCCTCCCCCGCAGTCACATGATTGCATTTTGTCTGTTTGGCAACTGACCGCATATATAGCTATTTGCAGCATCCTGCAGTCCACATGACTGTAATTTATGAGTTTGTTTTTTGCTGGAAGCTAGCATTTACTTCTGATTTCCAGCAAAAAATGCCCTTTGCAGTCAATAGATTCACTTAACAACTGCTGCAAAAAAGGTCATGCAATCAGCAGCGGTCACATGGTGATCCGCTTAATGACCAGCATGACCTACAACTGTCAATGACAGGCTCAATGACACTCATAAGTCGAGGACTATCTGTATTGAGTTTCAGCTTGGGGCGGGGGGGGGGGAATAAAGAGACTAGTTCAGATGTGCAGAAAATCTTTCTTTCCTCCACCAAAAGGCGATGTCCATTCCTGTTTTCCTGCATTACACAGAGAGCCTTGTTAGACTTATGACAGCAAAAAGACTAAGAGTCTATTAACCCCTTTTGCAGGTAGGCAATTTTATTCAAAGGCGGCATCTCCACTGGTAAATTGCAGCTCAGGTGCCAGAAAGGAAGCTGATGTCTTAGCACCATTCTCCTACTTCTCTTTCTGAAAACCACAAGTGGGTGGCTTTCAAACTCATATCGTCTTCTCTTAAAGCATAACAAAAAGCAATAAATGCATATCTTGGGAAGTCGGGGACTCTCCCTAACTCAGATTTCCCCAGAAAAACCGAGTCGGTGCCGAAAGTTTAATAGACTTGTTATTTCCCTCAACTCCACAACAAGTTAAATATGAAAGCTCCCTTTTTTTCAGAATGTCATCGTCGTGTTTCTTAAGTAGTCATGGAAATAATTGCTCTCTCCAGCAGTGCCTGTGCCCATAATCTTGTTTTCCCTTTTTGTCCTTTGAAAAATACCGTATTTTGAATAACAACGTTTAAGAGGGGGGGGAAATGGCATCCTGCCAAACAAGAAAAAAGAAAGAAAGAAAGAAAGAAAGAAAGAAAGAAAGAAAGAAAGAAAGAAAGAAAGAAAGAAAGAAAGAAAGAAAGAAAGAAAGAAAGAAAGAAAGAAAGAAAGAAAGAGGAGAAAGGCTGGGCACAACTATTCTAAAGTTCTTTCCCAATCTCTTCCCTTCTTTTTTTCCTTCTTTTCTACCCCTCTCTGTCAAAAGATCCCATTCAGTCATTCCCACAAACACCAAAGGGGTCAAAAGAAATCAAGATGATAGATGTCAAAGCTCCGTCTTTTAACAGCCCTGCCCTTGCTGTGGTCTCCCCATTGTTCTGGCTGCCATCTTGACTCTTTTAAGTCTTCCCTGTGGATGTCCCTACTTACAGCTTTTCACCCTAATTTCAGAAGGAAACAGCATGCAGACACGGACACACAAATGCAACTCTTATCACACTTTAGTCCAGACATGTCAAACACAAGGCCTGGGGGCCGGATCTGGCCCGCGAAGTGGTTTCATGCGGCCCGCGAAGCCATCCTGGAAACAGTGAGGGAATGGCCCCCGCTGCCTTGGCCATGGCCCAGAGACCCTCCTCCTGCCAGAGACCCCCAGATCTGTCCCACTCCTGCCCAGGCCCCCATAGGCACCCTTGATGCGAACGATGTAGAGCTGGCCACGCCCACTCAGCAGGTCATATGCACTCTAGCCATGCCCACCCAGTAGGCCACGCCCACCCAGGCCACACCCACCCGGCCCCCTGAGGACAACCGCAATGCTGATGCGGCCCTCAGTGAAATTGAGTTTGACACCCCTGCAGTTTAGTCGAACCTCATAATTTTGTGCTGCAATCTCAAAGAATACGTGGGGTGGAAGACGGCAATGTTCTGCTCCAAATTATGAAGCTAGGGAAGAGTCAGGCAAGAATCTGAGGCCCCTGACCAGGAGAGAAGTCCCACCAAACTTAAAACAAGTTCTGCTTCTTTTGGCCTCTAGAGCAAGGGTCTTCAAACTGGCTGAGGAATTCTGGGAGTCGAAGTCCACAAGTCATAAAAGGGCCAAGTTTGAAGTCCCCTGCTCTAGAGGATCGACTTGTCAATTGTTAAGTGTCAATACTCAAAGGTGCTTTTTTCAGGAGGCAACTGGACTTTCTTGTGTGTCTTTTGAAGATGTTTCGCTTCTCATCCAAGAAGCTCCTTCAGCTCTGACTAGATGGTGGGGAGCTGAAGAAGCTTCTTGGATGAAAAGCGAAACGTCTTCAAAAGACACAGAAGAAAATCCAGCTGCCTCCTGAAAAAAGCACCTTTGGGACAAGCACACCTGGATGACTGAGAATCTCCTTAGACATGTCACTACTCAACTTGGAAGTAAAGGCTTCAAATCAGAAATCTGCTGGAGCTATCTGCCCCAGGTTTTCATCACCTTCACCACCATCACCACCACCATGACCACAATTCCCCTTCTCCCATTGGCTTTTCCCATCGCCATGTATCCATGCCACAATTTCCTTGGTCCTCAAGGATCAAGGGCATCTGGTTCCTTTCTTGGAGATCCATCCAGCTGCTTTTAAAAGAGGACGGGACAATTCTATGGTCAGGAGGAAGATGGTTACTCAGATGGATGCACTTCCCTACCTGTTGAATTGTATACTTTGAATTGCATGCTTTGAATACCAGGTGTGGTATTCAAGCAATTTCCCTCCTGTCCTATCCCAGAAGCTTCCTCAAATCCCTCTTGGTCTCTGCTGGACTTAAATGGGCTCTTGGAAGAAGCTCTTCATCCTGGTTTTCTTCTCTAGCCTGGATTAGTACCTAATGTGGGAATTTTCCTGTATATCCAACTAATTCCCTGATCTTCCAACTCTCCTTCCATTTAGCCAAGACTTCTCCAACTGGGTAACTTAAACTATTCTGTTCCACCAACTGGAAGCAATTTTTCCCCCACCTCAATCCTTCCTTTTATTAGCTGCAGCCCTCCCCCAAGCACCCACAAGATGAATTTCAGTTCATAACCCTGATTGCAAGTGAGAGAAAATCCCTCTGTCCACAATTTCTACACTCTGCATTATTTGGCAGAGCTATGTCAAATATAGTCAGGATTATTTTTTTCCCGTGCATTTAATGATGTTCTTCTTCTATCACCTTAACCGTTACTGTCTACAGACAATGTGAGAAGACCTTCTGAGGACTGTGATCGAGGGCTGCACAGTAAGTGAAAGACATGGTAGCCTCGTGCCTATGAGATGAAAAAGCAGCAACTCGGTGACCCAGGAATTAGTGGTCTCAACACACACACACCCAAATTTTGGAGGGTGGCCCTCCAGGAGGAAGGACAGTTTCAACCAGGATGCAGGAGAAAATGACCTTCTACTCATGATGTTGGAAAACGTCCTTCTATGACCACCAATATTTGGCTTCATTTCCTTGGGGGGCTGCAAAGGGTTCTTCCTCTGCTTGGTCTGGGGCAAATGAGCTACAAGAAGAGTAATCTTGAGGGGTTTTCCAACAAAAGGGCTCATTTCTAAATTAACGTCTATCTCTCCACATATTATATCAAGCTACAATTTCAGAGGCATGTCAGCACTTTCATGGAGGAAGGAAAAACCAACCACTCAACCATCAACCAATCAACAACCATTAACCACCCAATCAGCCAGCCAGCCAGCCAACCCACCATTAAGGGCTGCACTTCCTTGGTTTGTCCATTCTCCTCTTTTCATGCCCCTCCCTCAGCCTCGGCTGCAAAGGTTGCATCCTACCTTGCTGATGGAACCTCGGTCCCGGTGGTGGGCCTCCAAAAACAGCCACGGAGTTGACGTTCTCTGCTGGCGGTCACGGACTTTGCTTTCTCATGATCCTTGCTTTGCTGGCAAACCCAAGGGACCCCAATGGTAAAAAAGCCCTGGAAGGGCCAGTCAGCCACGCCAACCTTGCTCTGCAAAGAAATAACAAAATCAACAGGTGTTTACGCCGTCTAATCAAAGGGACCAGAGAGAAACCAAAAAAACCAGCTAGAGAGATCACAAGTCACAAAGCCGGGTCAAAGTCAAGTGCTCAGACACCACAAATGCAATCCAAAGATTGGATTTGACCAGTTTTATTTGTAGGATGGGACCATTCTTTAATCCGGCCATCCCTGTTGATCTTTGGCCAAATATTGACCAATCCTGTTTTGGCACATTACAGATCTAGAAATATTTCTCTCCAAGCCCCAAACCTTTCCATATCCATTTGGTCTCTCTCCTCCATTGTTTCTTCCTCAGAAGCCATTCCCAGTTCTTGAGAGATGCGCCACAATTATGTTAACCCCCCAAATATATTCTAGTGCCGAAAAAGTACTGGAATATATTCATGCTCTCTCCATGAAGCTGAGCAGCTTTGAGATGTTAAAAGCTGCCAAACCTATTTCTGTTATTAAACTAAAGAGATGCATCCTCCTTGCACAAAAGCAGCCCGATCTGATGAGCACAGAATAATTTTTGCATTCACTCTCCCTGGATTTAACCACCATTCACAAAAGGATCCTGCTGTCACTGGAACAATAGCTCCTAGCCAGGCAATCAGCACTGAATGAATAACTTGAAACCAAAGACGGGTTTTGATTAAATCCGTTTCTCTGACACATTCTGACTCTTTTTAAGGTTCACTTTTACTCCTGTTACTAGAAAGTGTATGGAAAAAAAGAAACTAAATCCTTTATCTCCGTCATTTTGACAGGTTGTAGGCAATAGCTTACAAATTCTGAGATAGCGGTAGGGTAGGTAGGTAGGTGGGAAGGAAGGAAGGAAGGAAGGAAGGAAGGAAGGAAGGAAGGAAGGAAGGAAGGAAGGAAGGAAGGAAGGAAGGAAGGAAGACAGAAAGATAGGAAGGAAGATATGGGAGGGAGGGAAGGAAGGGAGGGAAGGAAGGAAGGAAGGAAGGAAGGAAGGAAGGAAGGAAGGAAGGAAGGAAAGAAAGAGAAAGAGAGAGAAAGAAAGAAAGAAAGAAAGAAAGAAAGAAAGAAAGAAAGAAAGAAAGAAAAAGAAAGAAAGAAAGAAAGAAAGAAAGGAAGGAAGGAAGAAAGAAAGAAAGAAAGAAAGAAAGAAAGAAAGAAAGAAAGAAAGAAAGAAAGAAAGAAAGAAAGAAAGAAAGAAAGAAAGAAAGAAAGAAAAAAAAATATGTATGGCTATTTTTCTAATCAAAACTTAAATACATTTCCTGACACTGACCTTTGTGTCATGTCATATTGTGTTCCCCACATCTTCCTTGCAAAGGTAGTCCTGCCTTAACAACTGCCCTGTTTAGTGGCCATTCAAAATCACATCAGAGCTGAAAAAAATTCGTTTTGGACCAGTCCTCACCCTTACACCAAGCACAGCACTTCTGGTTTGACATTTGCACCCACAACTGTCAGCTGCTCTTGAGGTGATACCTGAGAGGGAAGCAAAAGAGCTGTGGCTGTTTTTGGCTGCCCTGTGCAGATGCCTAACCCTGGTTGACTGCCTTCTCTCCCTCCAATTTCTACTTTGACGTCAGACTCAAACACCACCACCCTCCCAGGGAGAACGTGACAGGGATGGTGCTATTTGCCAGCCACCTCTCCAAACCCCCAAAGGACGTCCGTTTTCTTTCTACTGTAGTGACGCTGGGCTGTGGCAGCTCCGGAACTACCCATTTGCCTCTTCAAAGGGAGCAGCAATTTCCACCCGAGTGAAAAGGCAACGGTGAGGCACAGCAAAAGGCCTTTGAAAGGAGTGAAAAAGAAGAGCCAAAATAGAGGACATGATAGTTTGTACTTAATTGGGCCTTGCTTTTGTCAGACTGAGCCGGGGAAGTGGAGCCTTTAATACGACTTCCTAAACCATCTGATGGAATATTTGATGCATGAAGATCAGCAGTGCCCCTTTCTCTCTCTCTAGCAAGACTAGGTTGAATCAGAGATGGGCAGCCAACACATCCCAGCTGCCCTTTTTGCTTACTCTCAGACGGGTTAGCCTTTTAATTTCCTTAATTTTACTTTATTACTGGAGAACCCATGATCTGTTGGATCACTGTTTCAGAGAGATTTCCTAAGCTAATCAGAGACGCAGAATGACCAGGCAAAAGAAAAGAAAAGAAAAAAACCCAGGGAAGTGGGAATGAATTCCAGGTTAAATATTTGTATTAGTTTATCAAAAATATAAACACAATGAAAAATAAAGATAATGAGGAGGAAAAGGCGAAGAGGAAAAAGTGTAGGGTAAAGAGAAAAAGACTTCTGACTCCCTTTGGGGCAGTGGAATAAGTTAGTAATATAAAACCTCAACTTTTTACTTTCATGTAATAATATATACTAGCCATTTCTACAATGGAAGTGGGAATGACTTTCGATTTCCTGCTGGCTTCCCCATTGACTTTCCTTGTAAGAAACTAGCAGATAGTGTTGAAAATGGTGCCCATATGATCGCGTGGTCGATTGCGGCAGCTCAGCAGCAGTGAAGCAGCCACAAATTTGCCAAATTACAATCCCATGGGAATCTTGGGTCCAGGATTTTGGATATGTTCTATAAGTTAGCCTATTTGAAATATGTTGATCCAAAAATTGCCATATGATGCCCCATTTGAAGGTTACAGACAACCAAACAGACATAAGAGTTTCAATAATATATAGATTAGGTTTATATTGCACTTCCATTTTGTACAACTCAAGGGGACATGCATGATGCTCCTGTTGTAGGAGATAACCAGTATGAGCCTGAGGGAGGGAGGGGTCAAGTGCCTCATCAGTCTGACATCCCTTTGCACCCACAAGAAATCTAAGTCCAGCCCATCTTGAATTCCGTTGACTTTTATCTACCGCCAATTGACCGTTAGTAGCTCAGATTCTTGTAGAGACCTTGAGCTTGCAATAAATCTTTATACCCATTTGAACTGCCTGGACCGCCTGATTGCCCTGGTGCCTGACACCTGCCTTCTATTTACCCCACAACAGCAACCTTGTGATATGAGGTTGGCTTTTATTCCTAAGTGAGTCCTAGAACAAGAGATGGTTCTTCTCCTCACATATTTTTTCCCCCAGTGCTGTCGTAACTTTGAATTGTCACTAAATGAATGATAGTAAGTCAAGGACTAACTGCCATTTCAAAATATCCTTCCTGCAATTCAAACAGTCCCATCCTCTGTCTTTCGTAACCAGGGAGTCACAGTAAAAAGTCACACGAGTACGTGAAAATGAGAAGATGGAACATGTTTTTAGGTGGCCTAGATTTAATGCTAAGTTTAAGGAATGGGTTGATCTCATACTGATACTACAAGAATCTTTCTCTTTTTTATTAATTTTTTCCTTCTTTGATGTTGATTTTACTTTAATCACTGTAATGAGTGTCTGTTTCTTCGTATAATCACCAGCGGTATCTTTTTTGTTGATCTTTATTATATTACATTATATTGCTATAGTTCATGTATAAAAATATCTCTCACACTCAAAAACATGAAAATACAGTAAGGAAATGTAGTATCCCCAGAACTTTGCTGCAAACTTTTCTTGGAAATGTTCGTTTCCAAATGGCTTTTCCCCATTTGATGACTTCCAGCCGCATTGGGACTGCAGCTCCCAGCATTCCCACCCAGAAGGGGCTGTCATATCTGGAGAGCCCTACTTTGGAAAGAGATCGTTGCCTCTAGTTGCCACAATGGGGTAAATGAATGGGGATTTTATTTCTCAGGGGCTGAAAATCTTGGATGGTTGAGTTCGATTGGATTTGGTTAGGAGAAGATGTATCACCACATCGGAAAATAAGATGCTGAGAACTTAGAAAGGGTGCAGAGAAGACCAACAAAGAGGAACAGGGCTCTGGAGGCTAAATCGTATGATGAACGATTGAGGGAACTAGGCTTGCCTAGTCTAACGAAGAGGAAGGGGGACATGCTAACTGTCTTCAGTACTTGAGGGGCTGCCACAAAGAAGAGGGGATGGACACGTTCCCCAAAGCACCAGAGGGCAGGAGAAGAAGCAGTAGGTGGACTCTCATCAGAAAGAGATCCAGTCGAGAGGTAAGGAGGGATTTCCTGACAATAAGAACAATTAATCAGTGGAACAGCTTGCTTCCCAGAGTTGTAGATGCTCCATCATTGGAAATCTTCAAAAAGGGATTGGAGAACCATTTGTTCGAGATGATATAAAGACTCCTGTCCTGGGCACGTGTTGGACTAGATTCTAGAAGATGTTCAAGGTCCTTTCCAGCCTTAGGACTCGATGATTCTATAATTCACGGACTCTCTAGAGGTGAATAAGACCCAAAGCAGCCTGTGCATCAGGAAAGAGAGAGGCCCCCTTAGAGCTGGCCGTGTTCCATCAGTAAATCCCCCTGCCTTCCAGAATTTGGTGAAAACGCAAAGGGTGGATAACAACAGCTCTCTTCTTCAGTCCTAATCTCATATTCAAAGTCAGCTTGAGCTCAGGAGCTTGGCGGAAATTGCAGCACAGTGGCTCAACTGTGTCGCTTCAGTGTCTGCTTTTTTCCTTTTTCCTTTTTCTTTTTGCTCCCCTCAAAGGGATGCTCTGTGTGTGCATGAAGCAAAGACCTTGCCCAATCTTCCAGGGAAGAGATAAGACTTGTACAACCTACAGTGTGGCATTCTGGGAAGAGAGCAAAGAGACCGGGGTTGGGTGGGGAGCATCAAGAGAAAGCCGGAGAAACAGATTGTTATTTATCAGGGCTTTTTTTGTCGTAGAACGCTCAGAACGGAGTTCCGGCCCCTTTTTTGGATTGAACCTTGTAGGGTAGGCAAGGCGGGTTGTATGACATGTGTGAGTTCCGGCACCTTTTTCTTTTACAAAAAAAGCACTGTGTATTTATTTATTAGGCCCGCTGGTGCTGTATGGAAAGGAGAGCTCGGGGAAGAAGGGAAAACCAGGCAGAACTAAGAGTTTCTGCCTCTCTTGCTCTCTTGTGCATCATCGGTATAAAAGCAGTAGCTGTAAAATTTACACTTATATACCACTTCACAGTGCTTTACAGCCCTCTTTAAGTAGTTTACAGAGTCAGCCTATTTGCCCCCAACAATCTGGCTCCTCATTTTACGCACCTTGGAAGGATGGAAGGCTGAGTCAAGTGTGAGCCAGTCAGGATTGAACTTTCTGGCTGTGGGCAGAGTCAGCCTGCCATACTGCATTCTAACCACTAGGAAGGAAGGAAGGAAGGAAGGAAGGAAGGAAGGAAGGAAGGAAGGAAGGAAGGAAGGAAGGAAGGAAGGAAGGAAGGAAGGAAGGAAGGAAGGAAGGGCAATAGCAATCACACTTATACACTGCTTCACAATGCTTTACAGCCCTTTCTAAGCAGTTTACAGTCAGCATCTTGCAATCTGAGTCCTCATTTTCCCGGCCTGGGAAGGATGGAAGGCTAAGTCAATCTTGAGCCTATCAGGATCGAACTGCTGGCAATGGGCAGAGATAGTCCTCAACTTACAACAGTTCATTTAGTGACCATTTGAAGTTATAACGGCACTGAAAAAATGGCTTACCACCATTTTTCACGGTCCTTACGGCCATCGCAGCAAACCCATGGTCACGTGATTTACATTGGTAACTGACTCCTAATTATGGTGGTCGCAGTGTCCCGGGAAGGTCACGTGATTCCCCCCTTTGAAACCTTTTGACAAGCCAGGTCAGTGGAGAAGCCAGGTTCATTTAACCACCCTGTGACTAATTTAACAGCTGCAGGGATTCATTTTGAGGGCTGCCTGCACTGTCTTCTAAGCACTGCGCCACCACAGCAAGGTAGGACAACATACAAACAGGGGTACCGGATCACACCCAAGACATCTCGGCCAGGCATGGAAGCCACCTCCTCCTTCCATCCTTCTTCCCCATCAAGCTAGGTAATGAGAGAGAGAAAGCTTCTTTCTAGAGGTTTTCTGAACCTTTAAAAAGGTAAAGGTTCCCCCGCACATGCGTGCTAGTCGTTTCCAACCCTAGGGGCCGGTGCTCATCTCCGTTTCAAAGCCGAAGAGCCAGCGCTTGTCCGAGGACGTCTCCGTGGTCATGTGGCCGGCATGACTGGACACCAAAGGCGCACGGAACGCTGTTACCTTCCCACCGGAGTGGTCCCTATTTTTCTACTTGCGTTTTTACGTGCTTTCGAACTGCTAGGTTGGCAGAAGCTGGGACGAGTAACAGGCGCTCACTCTGCTACGCGGCACTTGGGATTCGACCCGCCAAACTGCTGACCTTCTGATCGACAAGCTCAGCATCCTAACCCACTGAGCCACCGTGTTCCTTTCTGAACCTTTACAAGGATCCAAACAGATCTGCTTACTAAAATCCCCTTGTTTAGAATTTACAAAAATACGAATGTGAAGGGAAGCCTGAAAGTGGATGTAAATGACAGGGCAGGTGCAAAACATGGAGGGAATTTGTAAAAAAAAAAAGCATACCAAGACAGTGCAGGGAAATTCTGATAATGGGGATGGGAGGGGAAGGATTGAGAGAGAGAGAGAGAGAGAGAGAGAGAGAGAGAGAGAGAGAGAGAGAGAGAGAGAGAGAGAGAGAGAGAGGAGAGAGAGAGAGAGAGAGAGAGGAGTTGAAGCTTAGGTCTAAATGGATTCTTTGCAGTGGACCATGGAATGAGATCAACAGAGAATGAATAGATTGCTGAAGTCAGATACTAATGAGGCATAGTTTAAAAAGAAGCAAACAAATGAAGGAGGGATGGTGATTACGTTCAAGGTTACAGAAGAAAAAAAATCCAGTGAGGGCAAAGAGTGGAGTTAAAAAAGAAGGTGGAGAAATGAGGATGGATCTCACTCATGGATGAAACAGGACTATAGTGGTTCATACCTAGAATGGCATCAATGTTAGGAGTTGTGGTAAATCAACGTTGATCTCTTATTTTTGAAGGCAACACACAAGGTTCTGGGACAATCATGGAAGCTGCATGTTCTCGTTCTGGATGTCCATGAAATCTTCAGTCTACCCCAGCAAATTTTGCCCAAATCTTTCTCTTCCCCACCGCCCACCCCCAGATGTGTGTGGCCTCCAACCAAGTAGAAAGGCTTTGCATGCTGTAATGAGGAAGAATAGAGGAATGAATGAATGAACTTTTATTGTCAAAGTACAACCATGTATACACTGAGATTGGCTGAGGAATATAAGAAAAAAGATTTGCTGGGATGGACTCTAGCAGTCAGACAGAAGTTTCATGGACATCCCAAAATCTAGTACCCCAGAGTCTTATATGATGCCTTCAAATGTAAGAGTTGAATGTTGGCTTATCACAACTCGTGACATTGATGCTCTTTTGGGTATGAACCATTCTGGCAAATGGACGTACAAATCAAACAAATAGAGATGAAAGAGAGAAAGAGAGAGAATTGTAAGGTAAACCTAGCAACTAATCTTTACATGTGGAAGCTGGTAATAGTCTAAGGGTAGGCTTAGCCCATCTTCTTGAGTGGTGGAAAGTTGCAATTTAAAAACAGTTTCCTATACAAGTCTTGGTTGCAAAGTTCTTGGCACTTACAAAAGAGTCCAGCCCTCCCTCTTATCCAAAACCACCTGCTGGCAGCCATGCTTAAAATCCTGAGATAAAAGATTTCCCATTTCTTTTTCTTTTTCCAAAAAAGAGCTGACTAACTATATAACACGCTATCCTGCAGGGAAAGAAGTAATTAAAAAGCAAGGGTTGGGGTTTTTTTTCCCACAGAGTAGGTGCCCGCTTTCCTTGGTTAAAAAAAAAGAAAGAAAAAAAAAAGATGCACTCCGGAGGGGAGGAAAACGCACGTGGAATCAGGTGGGCCCTGCAGGAGAGTGTCAGCTGCCACTTCACACTTACCTCTCCGCTTTCGGTGCCAATCTGCCATGAACTGGAGGGGAGGGACTGGCTGGGAGGGGGGAGCTTCAAGGGGAACCATGAGTTCCCGAATCTCCCTACGGCTTCAAGGTCATTTGGATGGGAATTGAACGCAACTGCATAGCGAACCGCCCTTGGAGGGGGAGCAGCAATGGACGGTACCTATGGGAAGGGAAAATTAGACTCGTGGATTTTCGGGTGCGCTATTGACATTTGACTTCTCGTGAACTATACTGTGCCCTCCTCAACAAATGGCGTTAAGGGTTGTTCTTGCTTAGAGGTTCAGGATGAGGCAGGTCCGACAAGAGAGTTAAAACGATGTACAGTCTTTGGCAACCCTTCCAAAGAGCGCACCTTGGAGTTCTCTTGGAGTTTTACAATACGTTGAGGCCTCAACCATCCTTGCCAAGGATTTAATTCAGAAGGGTGGCAGAAAAAGGGTGCCTTGAGCCCCAAACACGGTGCCTCCTACCAGCCAGATCTTGTGTTGTTGAACTGAGTGAGGTTTCCAGACCTTGCTGTGGTCCCAGTCAGCACAGCGGAGGAGAGGGGTCCGCTGGATGAGTGCCACGCTGGTGCAGAAGCAGAAGAACATGAGAACATATGATGGATGGTCAGTTTATGGACAGCAGAGAAGATGCTGATCTAAACATCGAGTCAATCCAAGCTGACTTGAGAGTTTGCCTTCTCAATAGGTGGTACAAATGCCCTCAAAGAACTCTATTACATGCTTAGTTCACCCTGCTTTATAAATACTGATTTTTATTGGTTTAATTGTCAATCTCAAGGCCTAACTGCAAATTAATGTGTACAGGTTTTCCAATATCCTCTCTAGCCTGACTCTATATTGTTGGTGGCAATGCAGCGGAAGCTACATGCAATCTTCACGGCGGTGACTTTTTCTATGATTTTATTCCTCCTATTCTGCCCTGTCTGTGTCTTCCTTTCTAAGTTTTCTTATTCCAGATCCTAATTAAGGCCTTAAAATAATCCAACCCGGGAAAAGAAGATTAAATGCCTTCCCTTCCCTTCCTTCGATAGGAAGGAAATGCGCCTGAGTTCATAAAAAATGAACCCTGCCTTGCACTTATTGGCAAGTTTAGCAATTCACTGAAGGGCAGATAAGTATTCATTGATTGACTTAAACCAATTAAAGAAATCCGAAAGTGAAGGGAAAGAGAAGGAAGAAGCATTTGTAATCAATGCAAGTGGTAACAACTGTTTTCGCACTGCAGTTTGATTTTAAAACAACAACAACTCAGAAAGTGAACCTTCATGGGATTTCTATCATATTCTTTCTACATTATGCTTCTCAGGAAGGGCCTTGGTGGAAATGGAGCATCAAACATAATTTGGTTCAGCTTTGGAATTGCCAGCTACATGGCAAGAAAACATCTGTTTAGAACTGGACAGAACTCAAGAAACACAGCCCAAGAGGAGACTACATGGAGAAGACAAGACGCAAAACCCAGCTCAGTAGAGGGAAACACGTTTTTACAGACGATGGAGACCACCACCCAAAGTGGATCAAGGCTCCTAGATCTTCTGAGATGCAGCAGTAAGTTACATCCAGTTGCGACATGTATAATAAGTTTGAGAGTCCCAATAACATTGCACATTGGTTCCTCAAAGACTTCTGGTTCTGCTCTCCTGCCAAGATGGCTCTCTTTGATGTCACACCTTTTTGAAGATACACCACAAGCCTCAAGACAAGAGGCCATCCCTTAGGACAGGGTTTCTCAACCCTGCGCACTCTCTAAGACATGTGGACTTCAACTTCCAGGCAGGGGAATTCTGGGAATTGAAGTCCATACATCTTAAAGTTCCATGGTTTGGAACTGTGGTTTGTCTTAGGTGTGGATTTGCTGGATGTTTTCATTTTCTAACTCCTAAGAGAAATGTAGCAATAAATGCATTTATTTGTCTGCACAGTCCAATTATCTATCCTTTTGACCGTTTGTAGATCCGATCTTATGCTCAGCTTTGTGTCATTTCAGGTGAGGTCTTAGAATGGCAAAACTTAGCCAATCAGTTGGGATATTCACAAATTGAGATTTTATGTTAAGAGGGGATGGTAACTCCGGGCTCATTTTATAAAACCCTTCAAGAAATATGAGGGTTTCTTTTTTAAAAAAAATAAACATCATTGCCTCTTAACATATTTTCCTCTTTTCTCCCAGTGATGTACTTCTGGATATGACAGGAAAAAAAATACCTATTGATCACAACTTGGCACTGAACCACAGATTCAAGATAAAAGGCTCCTGTAAAAAGCCCACAGAGGCAATGAATTTTAGACAACAGAATAAAATCCAAGGGGGAGCTGCTAAAATGCAGCGGAAAAGGGAGGATGCAATCATCCTCCATGTTTACGTAAAGAAAGCTATGTAAATAACAGGTACTAAGTGGCACCTAATTACATAAAATGGCTACTTAATAATGGAAGTAAATAATCCAAAATATGTAAAGGGGAAAATCTGATCGTGAATTGAAATTAATTATTTTAAGCTAATTAAAGTAAGAAGGGACAAAATGGAAAATGTGTTAATCACACTCAAGCCTGCCTTTTGTGAGGACATTTACATATATGGAGATGGAATGCAAATGGGGGGGTTTTGGCTCTTGTCAAATAAATGCTCATTGTTTCCCTAGAAGGTTTTTGGCTGGAGGAGAAGATTAACGCCAGGATTTAGTGAAGGAGAGGCTTTATTTTTCAACCAAAGAGCTCCGCGGCAAAGGGATGGATTATCAGGGTCCACAAACACACCAAACAATGCTGGGCAGGCAACCAGCCAATTGACATCAAGGAAAACAGAGGTGGACTCAAAGGAGAAAGAAATGGAGAAATGGTCTAATTGAGAAGGGATGAAGCCGGTGTACCCATTCAAGATACCAAGTTGGCCTTTGTATTGGAAGGGACCTTGGAGGTCTTCTAGTCCAACCCTCTGCTCAAGCAGGAGTCTTTATACCATTCCAAACAAGTGACTGTCCAGTTTCTTCTTAAAAGCCTCCAGTGATTGAGCACCCACAACTTCTGAATGCAAGCCATTGGGCAATGAAATGTCTACAAGACCCATTGTCTACAAGGCTTCTGAAGGCAAGCTGTTGGGTAATGAAATGTCTAGAAGAAAACCACCAAGGTTAGAGAGCACCAGGGCCCAGCAGTTCAATGCTGAACTCTAAATAGTCTCTTCAATTGGTAAGGTTGACTTTGGCCAACTTTTCAAAGACAATCAAAGTCCTGGAACTCAAAAGCTCCTTGTACAAGTGTCCTGATGGCTACTTTAGATCAAGCTCTAGTTGTGACCCTATGAAAAAGTTACCTTAGATCAGGGGTCTTCTAACTTGGCCCTTTTATGACTTGTGGACTTCAACTCCCAGAATTCTGGGAGTTGAAGTCCACAAGTCATAAAATGGCCACGTTCAAAGACCCCTGCCTTAGATCTTCAGAAAAATACCATCATTTTTTTTTATCTTTCCCACAATCCCTTGGTGGAGGGATTAAATGAAGACTTGGCTATTTGAACTTGCCAGCCTGGACTGAGGGACTGGGATTTTAGATCTTCAATTTTAAAAATTTTAAATTTTAGAATGTGTTTATTGTTTAGGGCTATTTGATTTAATTTCATTTTAATTTTGATACATTATGTGTTGTTTATAGTGTTTTCATTGCCCTGTACACCGCCCCGAGTCCCTTCGGAGAGGGGCGGTATATAAATCTAAATAAATAAATAAAATAAATAAATAAATAAATGAGGGTGCCCTTCCTTATTTATCTACGGTTACAAAATGTTGGCAGGGATGGGAAAAGGGTGGTATATTCTGGAAAACGGGCCTGGTTTAGCTGGCAGGACAGCAGTATACATTTAACCAAACATCCACACCACTTCATTAACTGACTTGTATCCTAAATACCCAGACAGAAAAATAG
Organism: Vipera berus; assembly: GCF_964194415.1. NCBI lineage: Eukaryota > Metazoa > Chordata > Lepidosauria > Squamata > Viperidae > Vipera > Vipera berus. Next base: position 2,013,793 of record NC_138216.1, on the reverse strand, counting down.
ATTGGTTAAAAGAAGGGAAGAGAGGAAGGGAGAAGCTGCTATTTACTCAAACCTTGTAAGACATAAAGCCTTTTGCATGAGATAAAAGGGAAAAGGCTATGGAGAAAGTCATTAAGTTGCAAATAGCCAGTATTCAGAAGATGCCTGTATTTTCAGACAAACAAGGAAAGGAGAGGTGCTGATAAATTTTTTTAAGAGGCTTTGACATTTATGTTTCTCCCACCTGTATACAGCAAATGCAGCAATTATATTATTTGCATACGTTGAGAATGACGATGCTTAACTCAGGTGAGAGGGACGCCACGTAGATCTGACCCTGAGAGAACAAAATAGCTGTTTTTCTCACCTCCTCTGGCTTCGGATTGGGGGAAAAAAAACAAACACATTTCTTTGAGTTCCCAGAAATGAAAGATGTGTGTAGGCTGGACCATTGTTTGAGCAACTTGGGTAGCGTGTAAAATGTTGCAGATTAATGCCTGACCACCAACTCTTTCCGTACCTTTCCTCAAAAAGAAATGTGTTTTGGTTGGCTCGACACAAAGCCACACCCCTTTTTGTGTTTAGTGCGACATCTTCTTGGTGGGGCCATGAAGGTTTACAAGCTGGAGGACTAAGGATGCTCACAATTTCACCAAGCAAGTGGGAATGAGAAGATGCATGCCGTAAAGCAGGACTTTGCAAAACTTAGCCACTCTAAGATGGGTGGATTTCAACTCCCAGAATTCCCTACTGACTAGGGGATTTGGGGAGTTGAAGCCCACCCATCTTAACATGGCCAAGTTTGGAAAATACTGTTGTAAAGCAAACAAGAAGAGCTCTGAGAATCTTCTTTTACAAGCCCAACACATCTGGAAAGTTGAAAACAAGCCCTTTCCTCAAACATTCAGGCAGATAGATTTTTTTTAAAAAAATGAATCTTTTTTTACTTTCTCCATAAATCTAGCCCTGTGAATGCCTTTGGAGCTACAGATCCTTTTTTTTCTTTTTCCCCTTAACAGGATTCCTATTCAGGTCTTCTCCTCCACTGAAGCCAGCTCAGTTCTGGCTACTTCATGTGTGTATTTTTCTTAAATTGATTCTTGATGGACTTAAGCGAATGACCCAGTGCTTCTCCAGGTATTTAAGGAGTGCAGTTGGAACCCCAGCAAAATATTTTCACACCTGACTGCAACCAGGTCAGGCAAATAATATGCTTTTCGAGTTCCCTAGCTACTTGTTGGCCTCCTCTTTCGCATTTACACACAAACACACACACACACACACACACAGAGAGAGAGAGAGAGAGAGAGAGAGAGAGAGAGAGAGAGAGACTGCTGCCGAATAGTTTAAGTGCTTCAGGCAAGGAAATGAACTGCCAGGTTGAGATAGATGGGATGGGAGACAGAAACACAAGTTTGAAAAGAGATCTGGATGGCCTCAAGAGAACACTGCAGCTTGTAATAAGGTAGGTCTATATAAATCGGCAGTCTTCTCTCCTGGCCTTCACAGGTCCATGGAGTGCATGGTCTTCTTTTTCAAAGACCCACCATGTTCCAATATTTGAGGGGCTGCCACCAAGAAGAGGGGGTTCTCCAAAGCACCTGAAGGCAGAACAAGAAGCAACGGATGGAAACTAATCAAGGAGAGAAGCAACCTGGGATTAAGGAGAAATTTCCTAATGGTGAGAACAATCAACCTAACCCTAACCTTCAAAGAGAAACATCCTTAAACATCCTTAAACTGCAGAGATTGGCAGTGAGACCTTCAAAAGGGTGTCAAAGATTCTGTCGGAATCCTCAAGTTGACAAAAATTTGCAAAATGGCATTAGGAAAATGTGCCACCCCTTGCAATGTTGCGAATCTCCCGTGCAACCTCATGAGTTTTTGGTGATCCAAATCTCTTCCTGACAAAATCTTCCATTTCTTAGCGAGGCATTGCTTTAATTGCACAGCTTCCACACTGAGTGGATAAAAGCAATTTAGATTCTTTTTTTCCTCACCCACTCCCTTCTCTCCCAGTCTTATCTGGAGACACCAGGAACTGAGTTTCAGGGCATATGCCACCATCTTGCTTGTGCTCGTGGTCTCTTCCCTTCTTTCTTTTCTCCATTTACAGAATGAAAGACCCACGTAGATGGTGGGGGCAGGGGGGGATGGGGAGGAGGCAGTGCTGTAAGTAGGAAAGAACCAAGAGTTTTCATTCTCTCCTCAAAAACCATCTGTGGAAATGACTTCCCATGCTGAATTGCACTTTTTAAATAAATGGAGCTAATTAAGTAATTGCCCACATTATTAAGACTACTTTTGCTCCTACAAGAGAAATTTGCATTGTGGTTCATTTCTTCGGTGTTTTGAGTAGAGAGCTGGCAACGAAGGTGGGATGACCTATAAACAAACCCATCAAATTCAGAGAAAGGGAAATGTAGGACAGAGAGAGAGACAGAGACAAGGATAATTTTGAGAGTGCCTCGATGGGAACATTCTTAGCCGCAGAAATACCTGCAATTAAAACCCTCTATTTTGCTTTTTTTTTTTCTCCAAAGGGCTGATAAATGTGCCTGGCAGATCGGCAAAATGCAGGTTTTGCAGTCAGTTCAGTTTCAGACTGGAGACTGAATGAATGTGGCTCATTACTGGAGTCACAGGAATCGGGCAACATATAATAACAACAACACAATCATCATCATCACCATTACACACTCATAACCCCGGCAAAACACATCTATGATTCACTGGAAGCAGCTGTAAAAATTATCACGTGCCACTAATGAAACACGGGTGGGAAGACAGAGGTGAAAGAGTAGTCGAAAATGAGCAGGTTAAAATATCGTAGGATTTCCAAATACAAACTTGGCTCAAAACGCACCATGGCTGAAGAGAAGAAAGTGTGGATAATTGGTGTGGCAATATGAAGGGCTAGCAGAATAGAAGACATAGAATTGGAAAAGATTGGAATTGGAAAATTCTTTATTGGCCAAGTGTGATCGGACACACAGGAATTTGTCTCTGGTGCATAAGCTCTCAGAATACAGTGTACATACAAATCTAAGCTCTCAGTGTACATACAAACAACAGAGTGCTTCCTGTTACATGGAGAAGGCAAGAAGACACTCAGGAGACCAAAATCCCAAGTCTAGGAGAAAAATTGGAAGGAACTGGAAAGATGGGCCCTTGTGGAGAAAAAGATGGGAAAGGAAAGATGGTAGCTCTGTTTGGTTAGGATAGTCCTGTGTGTGGAAAGAGATCAGGTAAAACTCTTATAGAGGTATTGGTTTGACTTACTAGGATAGGTTCTTTTTAATCTTGGTTATTTTCCCCCAGATCTTGGACTGCTCGATAAATCATGGTTCAGTTTTTTGCCTGCACTCAGAAAAATTCATGGATGAGATAAAGGGTGTGCATCAACCCAACCTATGATTTTTGGCTTCATTATTTCCCAGTTCTTTCAGCAAGCGGAGCTGCATAGACACCAGAAAATCTGTAGAAGACATGAAAATTGCAGAGTGGTATAAAGCCTATTCTAATAATGGGGTGTCGGCGTATGAATCCGATTCTCTTAAAATCGAACATTTCAAGGCTCCAGTGTCTTTTTTTCAGATTCAATGGGATGCATGCATTCCCTTGGACCTTCTTCTCCAATCCAGGCTGAAGCTATCTCAAGATGCCCAACTCTGGTCCAAGGGAATGCATGCATCCCACTGAATCTGAAAAAAAGACACTGGAGCCTTGAAATGTTCGATTTTAAGAGAATCGGATTCATACGCTGACACCCCATTATTAGAATAGGCTTTATACCACTCTGCAATTTTCATGTCTTCTGCAGTCCCATTCCACATTTTTCTTGTCTCGGTCTCAGGAAGCTCTTACTGTTCTTCACCTACAGACAGAATCTTGCCAGATTAAAGCAACTAATTGCATCACTTTAGATATATTCTGTGGACTGCTAGGGAGGGCCAGTCTGTGCCCTCTTCCTGCCCCCCCAGACAATCCAAGCTCTGCTGCCTCTTGGTGTTCTGGCAAAGAGCTCCTCCCACCTGGGACTCCAGACTATGTCCCACCACATTAAAATAGCCAAACAGGCCATAAATCAGAGGTTGAAATCCTTAAATTCTTCACCAAGAATCAGCCAGTTATCCCACTTTAATCATCTTAAGTTCCAACTCAGATTTGGCCTTCCCAAATCAGGCTGTGGATTTCCTTCCTTGGGCATCTTTTTCCCTTTTCTCCCACGCTGAAGCCGTTCAGAATCTCTTCCAATTGCGAGATGGGCGGCAAACAAATTTGATGATCATAGTAATAAAGCAATAATAACCAGTCTTTCTTACTCTTCCTTTCCTAGCTGGGCCCGATGACCGATTTGCACTTGCATCCTTTCTACGCTCAGTCATTCATAGCGTAAAGGCATCATCACAATTATTATTCTTATTATCCCTGCCGCTGCAACACTCATCACTCATTATGCTATTTGCATCACGGCGCTGAGGCTTGCAGGTTGAGGCAGGAAACTTGTGCCTGATGTTATTACAGCAATCAGACCAAGTGAGAATTGGTTTGGTGAGGGGTTAGTAGGGGGGGGGTCGGTGGGGAATATTTTTCACAGCAGAGAAGCTGAGCTGGTCTTCTCCAACAGTAGCACATTCCCAGCATCCCAAACATGTCCTACAGTTGATGGGGACCCCCTTGAAAATATAGGTAGATGCAGTGCTTTTTTTGTAAAAGAAAAAGGTGCCGGTACTCACACATGTCATACAAACCACCTTGCCTACCCTACAAGGTTCCATCCAAAAAAGGTGCCGGAACTCCATTCTGAGCGTTCTATGAGAAAAAAAGCCCTGGGTAGATGTGTGCATATATTGTTGCATGGCATGGATTTTCTGCCTCGGTGTGCAAACCCCACGGAAGGAAATCAGATCTCCTGCCATGCAAGGGATAAATAAAGGCCTCCTAAGATACACAGCCCCAGGCAATTTGAATTAACACCATCTAGATTTCACTTTTTCCCCTCTCTCGTTTCCTTTTTCTCTAAATGGCAGTGTCTCTAAATGGCAGCGTGGTCCAGAGAATGGGAAGTCTCTACCACTTCTTCAGAAGAATTCAGTGAACTGTGAAATAAGTCCACGTTTTGAATAGAGAGGGCCACTGATTTGAAAGAGGGGCAAAAGAACCCATCTATGTTAGGACTGAACACCCCTCCCTCAGAGAGAGTGCTAATGAACAGATGACTGCAAAGAAATACATTTCTTCCAGCCCCTTAAATACTGGAACACTGCTATCGTGTTGGCTCAGGAATTCTGGGAGTTGAAGTCCACAGGTCGTAAAGGGGACACGGATGTCCACTGCTGGGTTATATCCTTGTCTGGTTGAAGCCATCCTATCAGAACCTAGACTTCATCCTCCACACCACCAGAACTGATGAAGCTTCTTGGATGAGAAGCAAAATGTTTTCGTCTTCTTCCTCAAGGGGAAAAAAAAAACACAAACCAATCCAGTTGCCTTTTTTGAAGAAAAAAAGCCCCTTTGAGACAACTGCGATCTGCTTGATTGAGAATCTCCGCAGACAGTGAACTGCGAAACGAATGAGAAACCTCTAGGAAAGATCCCTAGATCCGTCAAGCTTCTCGAAAAGCTCAGAACAACTAGAGCGGAGATCAGGCAAGATCTCCGTCGTCCGGTTGACTTAAACAAGTCTAGGAAATATACATGAATAATTCTCTGGCAGGAACCTGTTTTGCAATTTGGCCCCTCTTGCGTGACTGAAGTAGCCGAAGGACCACTCGGGACGACAGGCTAGTAACAACAGGTTTATTAAGAGCAAGACAACATAGAATAACTTGTCCGGCTTTTATAGCCGGCAGCTGGTCGCGAGGACCAATCAGAAGTGTTTATTTTGGCGCCGTGTCAGACAGGGACCAATCAGCGTCGTCTTCATCTGACAGCTCCGGCTTCCGCGTGGTCGGGTGTTTTGACAGCCGCGAGCTGTCAGTGGTTGCGCCTGCGCTGTGCGGTGGACGCTTTGACAGCTCAGGCTTCCTCACAGTCCGGAGTTTGACAGCCGCGAGCTGTCAATGGTGGCGCCTGCGCTGTGCGGGGAACTTTGACAGCTGTCAAAGTTCCCGCGTGTTTTCTGTCAGGAGGCTTTTCGTTTATACTCTTGACGCTGCAGTATTATCGACTGTTAATATATATGCATATCTATTAATGGCTTTTTACATATATAACACACCCCTTACCCCTCCCCTGGTTCGTTTCTTTCCTCTTGAATGTTTGAACCTGCCCACTGATAGTCTTTTAGGTAGGTGGGTGGTCTTCGATTTCTGGTTGAGCGGCGAAGGGGTGGAGGGTGGTCTGGTTCTGGTCCTTCGTCTTGGTGTTCTTCTTCCTGGTTTGGGATAGGCGGCATTTCCGGTGGGGGTTGTATGTCGGCACTGGTTGGTTGCTCCGAAATGTGTGGTGGTTGTCTGGGTCTGAGCTGATCAATATGGCGGCGTATGTTGCCCTGTGCTTGCGTAGCTATAAGGTATGAGATGGGCCCTGTTTGTTTTATTACTGTCCCTTGGACCCACTTGTTTTTATCTGTGTATGATCGTGCCCAAATCAATTGACCTGGGTTGAGTGTGCGGGCGGGGTGGGGGTGCTGTTTTTGTTCTGGATATGTATCGGGGTGCAGTCTGTCCAGACGTGTTATTAGCCTCCTCCCCCATCTTAATTCCGCCGGTGATTTGCCGGTCGTAGAGCATGGTGTTGTGTGTTGTGCTAAGAGGAACTGGCTGAGGCGCCTCTGCCAGTTTCCATTAACGAATTTTCTTAACGCTTCTTTTGTGGATCGTACCATAATTTCAGCCATTCCGTTCGACGACGGGTGGAACGGCGCCGACGTGACCAGCCTAATACAATTCTTCATAGCGAAGATCTGAAATTCACGAGAGGTGAATTGAGGTCCGTTGTCAGAAACTATGGTGTCAGGTAGGCCGTGTGTAGCGAATATTTTCCGTAAAGCTTGAATAGTGGCTTGGGACGTTGTTTTTCTAAGGGGTGTGACTTCCAGCCATTTAGAGTGGCTGTCTACTACAATTAAGAAACTTTGGCCCTGGATGGGTCCTGCAAAATCTATATGTATACGTGACCAAGGGTTCCTTGTAGTCTCCCATTTATGGACCGGTGCCTGGGGTGGGTCATTCCTGGTCTCTTGACAGGTATAACACCCACCCACATACTTTTCTATTTGTTTATCTATGCCTGGCCACCACACATAACTTCTAGCCATCGCCTTCATTTTTACAATTCCTGGGTGTCCTTCGTGTAAAATTTGTAATGTTTGGTCAATGTTTTTCTCTGGTATGATGACCCTATTTCCCCATAGCAGGCAACCTCTATGTGTTGAGATCTCATTTTTCCTGTTATAATAAGGTTGGAATTGAGGTTGTGGATTTTGAGCTGGCCATCCTGTTGTGGCCCATTTGAGGATTCTGGCAAGTATTTTATCTTTGGCTGAATTATTAGCTATAATGTTTGCAGTCAGGGGGCATTCAGGAAGTTGGGAGATTGCTAAAATCTGGCTGGCTGGGGCTGGGTCTGAGTCCCTGGTTTGTATGGGCAGTCTGCTGAGGCAGTCAGCATGTCCCAATTCTTTACCTGGTTTATGTATTAGTTGATAGGAATAGGCTGCTAAGAATGTTGACCATCTTAAAATTCTCGGAGAGAGAATTTGTGGAGTAGTTTTGTTCCAAGTGAATATGCCTAGGAGGGGTTTGTGATCCGTAAATATAGTAAATGGTCTCCCATACAGGTAATCATGAAATTTTTTGACCCCTGCTACTATTGCTAGGGCTTCCCTGTCAATTTGTGCATAGTTTCTTTCGGCTTTGGTCAGAGTGCGTGAATAGAAGGCTATGGGTCTGTGTGTACCGTCCTTAAATATGTGACTTAAGACAGCCCCGATTCCATAGGGAGAGGCATCGCAAGCGATGCATATTGGGGTGTCTTCTCTGAAAAGGGTGATAGTTGAACTGTGACAGATAATCTTTTTTAACGATTGGAAGCTATTCTCATGTTCTTTGGTCCAGGACCAAGTTGTACCCTTGTCTAGGAGTCTATGCAGAGGCTCTGCAATAGTGGCTTTATGGGGAATGAAGGCGTGGTAAAAGTTTAACAGTCCTAAAAAGGATTGAAGTTCTTGTTTATTCCTAGGGCTGGGTGCGGTCTGAATAGCCTGAAGTTTTTCTGAGGTGGGGTGAATGCCCTGGCTATCTATTTTGTACCCTAGGAATTCAGTGGATGTGACTCCAATAGAGCACTTTTCCCGCTTAAGTTTGAGGCCGGCTTCTCTGAGCCGGCTCAGCACAGCTGACAGCCTGTCAGCTAAGTTTGCTTCGTTTTCTCCGGCGATGAGAACATCGTCGAAATAGGGGCAGACCCCGGGTATTCCTTTCAGGGTCTTCTCCATGATACCCTGAAATATACCCGGGGCCGCCGATATGCCAAATTGGAGCCTCTTAACTTTAAAGGCACCGCGGTGGGTGACAATAGTCTGGGCCTCCGCAGTGTCCTCAGTGACAGGCAGTTGCAAATACGCCTGTGTGAGATCGAGCTTGGCGAAAAGGGCGCCAGAGCGGATGGAAGCAAATACGTCCCTTACTGCTGGCACCGGGTAGGCATGGGGGCTGAGGGCTAGGTTGACTGTCGCCTTATAATCAGCGCACACTCTCACTTCACCATTAGGTTTGATTGGGGTGACAATAGGGGTCTCCCAGGTTCCCCCTTCTGTTGGCTCAAGCACCCCTAGTCCTACGAGGCGATCAAGTTTGTTTTCGATTTTTTCTTTAAGGGCAAAAGGTACCCTCCTGGCTCTTATCCTAATTGGTTGGATTGCAGGGTTTAGCTGTAAGGAGATGGGGGGACCCGTATATTTCCCTAAAGTGCCATCGAAAACGTCGGCGTACTTATCGCAAACGGCTTCTAGGCTGGGTGTTTGAATGGTGTTAACCCCCGTTACGGCGATGCCTAGTGGGCTGAACCAGTTTAGTCCTATCAAGTTGGTACGGTTCCCTGGTGTAACTAAAACCTCCAGGGGACCCTTGAACCCCTTGTACTGCACTACGACCTTAGCTTTCCCTTCCAACGGAATGGGGGTTTTCTGGAAGTCAGCTAGGTGTACCTGAGTTTGTTTCAGGGGAATTTGCCCTCGGCCTTTCTGACAGATCTCCCGATAGGTTGTCAGCGAAATTAAGGAGACTGCTGACCCTGAATCTACTTCCATATGGCAGGGCACCCCCTGAATTCTGACCCAGATCTTAACCTTGGAGCTTATGCTGTTTACCCTGTCAATTGTCTCTACCAGGGGGCCTGGGTGGGGTTCTCTGCTGGCCTGGGCAGCCGGCCTACCTGGGGGGTTTGCCTCCACCTCATTGATGTTGTCCCGGCCCTTGCTGCGGCACACCGGCTTGATGTGGCCAGTCTTCCCGCAATTGTGGCATTTCGCGTTCCTAAAGCGGCAGCTTCCTCGGGCATGGTTGCCCCCGCAGCTGGCACAGGCGGCTCGTTGCTCGTAACGCGGTGGTGGCGGTGGAGGGTTCCTGGACCCCCGGCGGTCCGACGTTTTGCTCCTTCTCGGCTGCCGGTGCTCCATTCTGCGCTGTAGGGCTTCTCCATCGGTGAAATCTACCGACTCTCCGCTGTCGCTGAAGGCTGCGCTTTCCTGGTAGACGGTCGCGGGGGTCTCTGGGGTCGTGTTAGTCGGCTTCTTCTTGTGGCTGTGTTCGTATGCCATGATCTCCCTGGTCAGCTCAGCCAGGTTCATGTCGGGTTTGGACGTCAGTTTCTTCTGTAGCTTCTCGTCCCTCAGACCGATCACCACCTGGTCTCTGATGCGGTCTTCCAGGTCGGGGAAGCAGCAGTTCCTTGCGGCGTGTCTGACCCCGGCGATGAACTCGTTGGCGGGCTCGTCCTGCCGTTGTTTCTTTTGTGCGAATTGCACCCGCCAGTACAGTTCTGATCGAGCCGGCATGTAGTATTTGTTCAGCTGGTCCACCAAGTCCGCGTAGGAGACTTCAGTGATGGGCACTGGGCTGAACAACCCGACGGCTGCATCGTACACCGGGGGCCCGCTGATGTACAGCAGAGCCGCGGCCTTTGCTCGGTCGTCAGTGATTTTACTGACGAGGAGGAATCCCTCGACTTGGCCGAGGTGTGATTGCCACCTCTCGGGATGGCGGGTATCAAACTCCCTCACACGGCCGAAGTTTGCCATGTCGTCCGGTCCTGGGTTGCTCCGATGGAAGTTAAAACTTCCGTGACAGCTCTTGCCGGGAACTTCCTTCCTCGGCCGTGACTTCAGCTCCGGAGCGATCCCATCCTCGTCGCCAGTGAAGTAGCCGAAGGACCACTCGGGACGACAGGCTAGTAACAACAGGTTTATTAAGAGCAAGACAACATAGAATAACTTGTCCGGCTTTTATAGCCGGCAGCTGGTCGCGAGGACCAATCAGAAGTGTTTATTTTGGCGCCGTGTCAGACAGGGACCAATCAGCGTCGTCTTCATCTGACAGCTCCGGCTTCCGCGTGGTCGGGTGTTTTGACAGCCGCGAGCTGTCAGTGGTTGCGCCTGCGCTGTGCGGTGGACGCTTTGACAGCTCAGGCTTCCTCACAGTCCGGAGTTTGACAGCCGCGAGCTGTCAATGGTGGCGCCTGCGCTGTGCGGGGAACTTTGACAGCTGTCAAAGTTCCCGCGTGTTTTCTGTCAGGAGGCTTTTCGTTTATACTCTTGACGCTGCAGTATTATCGACTGTTAATATATATGCATATCTATTAATGGCTTTTTACATATATAACACAGTGACCATCAAAATGTGCCCACTCCATAACATGGAGATTGATTGCGAGACCTTTGTAGCATTTCAGTTTATGCTGCACAACTCCCAAGTAAGCAAAATACCATCTATGACTTATTTATTAAAATGTTCTGAACTTGGCCTGCATTAAACGTGTAGGAATAGGTAGAGTCGAAGAAGAATTCAGCCACCACAGCAGCTGCCTAACGAGCCACATCAGTTAGAAAAACAATGAAACATTTAGTAAATCTCCAGCAATTACGCTGGCCCTAACGTGAACACTGTACACTGGCCGTCCAAGATCGCCTAGTTGAGCTGTCACAACTGAAAAAGTTAGCTGGAGTGCACAAGTCCCTGGAATGAGGGATGCTGAAACACACAAGTAAAGTAAAGTGTGCCCTGTTTTGTGTGGGGCACCCCCTCCTTCCCACCCTTTCACTTCGCAGCTTGTCCCCCCAGCCATTTCTCTTCTGGCAGCCCAGACAAAGTGACTGGCTTTCATTTCAACTTTTACAGAACGCTGCAGCAGCATGAAGAGACATGTCCCACGCGCCGGGAATCACTTGGAAAATGAAAAAGAAAAAAAAAAGCCGTGCCAGTAATGATACATGAGTTCATGGAGAGAAGGGACTGAGGCTGATCAAACAGTAGGAAGCTCTTACGAGAGAAGTCCAGGAGCTTTTCTCCTGTCATGATAATCGGCAATCAACCCGCTTAAGGCTGACAAAAGTCCTCCAGACGTTGTATAACCAGAGCTTGAAATAACCTTGAGATTTCAACAAAGCCCTTGGGGGTGGGGGTGAAATGCAACCTGAATGGGATGCAGAACGCAGTTAGAGCAATGGAGAAGGATCTGAAGCTGGTGGGAAGTCAAACTCACCTGCTTTAAACACAGGATAATTTAAAAGCCCTACTGTGTGACCGTGTGGACCTGGTTCCTGTAGAGGTTAATCACACCAGCATTAACAATACATGGGCAGCATCTTAGCTGCAGCTTCTGCTGCTTATCAGGTTTCTAGACACTATGGGGGGTCACACGCCAATAACCTTGGCTACGACGCTTGCAATCCTGGAGACGAACAATTAAGCAGTGCTGAAAACCTTGAGTATACCACCGCAATAAAGTTGAACAATATTCATTGCTCACTGTAATATCTAGAGATGCAGGGACCTATAGGATAGGAACTGCGAATTCCATGGCTCTTTGGAGGAACCTAGATCCATTGCATATATACCAATGGTGACATCTGTTTCTTGGCCAAAGAACCATCGATGGTTTCTCCACCAAACTGCTGAAGAGCGAGCCCATTTCTCAGGATCTTCGTGAGCCATCCTCTAGACCTCAAGGTTCTCCAACCTTGACAAGCCTGGCTGAGGAATTCTGGGAGTTGAAGTCCACAAGTAAAGTTGCCAAGGTTGGAGACCCCTGCCCTAGACAACACTACTATGAAACAGACCGAGGAGCTTCCCGCTAAACTAGCTACATGGGTTGACGGTTCTATGACTGGTAAAGATATTCACAGCTGATTTGTTTTGCAGTACTCTCAACCTAAGGAGGTTTAGCTTTCTCATTCATCATCTACACACCTCTTTCTTACCTTCTCATGGAGAAAAGACCATGATAAATCATTTATTTATTCAGTCTCCAGCTCCTGGGCTTACTTCCCACCCCAACAGACATTCATAAGCCATAGCAGGTAAAACTCCAAGTCTGAATTTATGAGAATATAATCTTCACGCTGGGCTTTTCACATTGCAACACCTTCTTGAACCCTGTTGGATTGGGAGCTAAAATATTCCTCAGTTGGCATTGCCACAGGGCAAGATAGATTTCAGCCCAAAGAGATCAAATAATACACAAACGGCATCAGCCTTGGAGTCGTAAGCGCGAGAAGCAGTTGTAAGTCATTTTTTTCAGTGCCGTTGCAACTTAGGTGGCTAAATGAACAGTTGTAAGTCCAGGACATAGTGTACAGGGTTTAGTCCTTTGTAGCACGTTGTCTTTCCGTGGACAACATTGGTCATCGCAGGTGAGGCAAGATCTACGCTCAAAGAAGCCATAGAAAAGATTACTGCTTCACAAATTTGCTTTTTTTCTTCAAAAGGCAACTGGACTGCTTCTTTGTTTGTTTTTCCTTGAGGTGGAAGAAGAAAACATTTCTCTTCTCATCCAAGCAGCTGCATCAGTTCTGATGGGATCCTTCCATCTTCCCACCAGGAGAACAAATGAAGCTTCTTGGATGAGAAGGGAAACGTTTTCTTCTCATTCTTCCTCAGGGAAAAAAAACCAGCCCAGTTGCCTTTTGAAGGGAAAAAAAACCCAACTTTGACACAACTAAGAGCTGGATGGCTGAGAATCCCCACAGATTTATGCGTCACAGTTTTTCCTCAGCAGGTCTCTCCTTCCGGCCTGCACCAAGCTTGATTGTCCCATCTAACACAACTGTCACTTTCCATCGGGGCTTTGTGTGTCTGCGTGTGTGTGTGTGTGTGTGTGTGTGTGTGTGCGGGGGGAAGCTATGATTTCTCATTAAGCAAGCTACAACACTCAACTGAACTTTGAGACCTGAGTGTTGTACAGCACAAAACATGAAATATTAATGGCGGTTTCTCCTGAGCATGGCCGTGTAAGAGTTCGTTTGTCTCCTTGCCATGTTACAATCCACTCACTGTGGGTTTTTGCTTTGCTTTGTTTTATTGGCACAAAAGGCTGACCGATCTTCTGAGCACAAATGACTACAGACGTGGCTTAGGCATGAACGGCTTGTGGGTGCTCCATCACTGGAGGTTTTTAAGAAGAGACTGGACAGTCCCTTGTTTGAAATGGTACAGGGTCTCCTGCCTGAGCAGGGGGTTGGACTAGAAGACCTTCAAGGTCCCTTCCAGCTCTATTCTGATTAATTGATTGATTGATTGATTGATTGATTGAAGGTGCTCCACACCACTTCATCAAGAAGAGACTGGACAGCCACTTGTCTGAAATGGTATAGGTTCTCCTGCTTGAGCAGGGGGCTGGACTAGAAGACCTCCAAGGTCCCTTCCAGCTTTATTCTGATTCTGATTCTTCCCTCAAATTATCACTGCTCGTCCTGCTTTTCTTCCGAGACTCACGTGGGTATTTGAAATATCTTTTTTTAAATAAAAAATAAAAAAATCTATCTCTGCGATATATAAAATAAATCAGATTGCTCCACACAGCTCCTGTTCCCTCTATACCACTGGCTAAAGCTGCTACATAAATATCCATCTTATTGGATTCTCTCGCACATTTGGAATTGCACCATTCCAGATGTCTCACTTAATTTGTGTTACTTGGCCGCTAGATTTTATCCCTTCACTCTTGATTTGTTTTGAAGTGTGTAATGAAGTGGTGTCCTAATGCTATTTTCAGACTGGCTCAAAAGCCACAGACACTCCATGACATGGAGGAGATGATAACCCAACTGCCAATGAAATAAGGCCTTCTTTTCAATTTACAGCAATGTATCCCAAAGCTGAGAGATGCATTTCCACAAAGAAATCGGATGGTGATAAGGACATGTTTCTGATCCACAATTCAGCCTCTGGTGTGCAATTCAGCCTAGAGACTCAAGGTTCACTTCAAAAACATTAATCAAAGTTTGTAAACCTTATCCCAAAGGTGCTTTTTCCAAAAGGCAAGTGGACTTGCTTTGTTTTTCCTTGAAGACCTTTCGCTTCTCATCCAAGAAGCTTCTTCAGTTCTGATTGAATGGTGGAGGATGGAAGGATTTATATTCCTTGCAGTCATCTGGTCACTGGGGCTCTCTATGAGAGTCGTTGAGGCCACTTGGAGGTTCATCTGTGCCCTCAGGGTCACCTGAAGCAGAGTGAAAGTGGGTGTGGAGCCTTCTTGGAACTGCTGAAAGGACTGGAGATAGGTTGTGTTGCATCCCTTCCCCTCTGTTGAGAGAGGGCTGTTCAGTTTTGACATAGATGGCCTCTTTGACACCCTTTCAAACCAGCAGTCCTTTCTGTCCAAAATGTTGTCTTCAAAAGAGTGGCCGTCTCTTTCAAATCCAGAGGAACTGCTGACTCTTGTCTCAGAAAGAATGCAAATGACCAGATGACTGCGAGGAATATAAATCCTCCCACCCTCCATCATTCAGTCAGAACTGAAGAAGCTTCTTGGATGAGAAGCTAAATGCCTTCAAGGAGAAGCATAGTCCAGTTGTGAGGAATATAAATCCTCCCACCCTCCATCATTCAGTCAGAACTGAAGAAGCTTCTTGGATGAGAAGCTAAATGCCTTCAAGGAGAAACATAGTCCA
The DNA here is from genome assembly GCF_964194415.1 of Vipera berus. Taxonomy (NCBI): domain Eukaryota; kingdom Metazoa; phylum Chordata; class Lepidosauria; order Squamata; family Viperidae; genus Vipera; species Vipera berus. The sequence goes on along the minus strand of NC_138216.1, from coordinate 1,998,699 downwards.
GTTGCCTTTTGAAAAAGCACCTTTGGGACAACCTTGACTTGCATGACCGAGAATCTCCATAGACATTCTTTAAACCTTAGCACTGTTTAGAAACTGCCTGATGAAATATTAGCTATTGTAGGTAGGTGGGTTTCAGAGTAAGGTTGCATAAAAGGAAATGCAATAAAAATTACTTTTTAACAGGAGACAATGCATATTTTGGGAGGTAAATCAGTCCCTACACCCAGAGTAAAGTCCTGTAAAATCATCACATCGAGTCAATGGGAGTACTTGAGAAAAGCAAGCAACTTAAATCATCACAGAAAATGACCAGGAGAAAATATATGCCTGCATTAGGACAATGCACATCCCTTTTTTTTTTTGAGAAGATAAAAATAACTACGCGGAGCTGTACGGGAGGATGAACAGAATACAAATATGATAGGCAATGAAATATTGTCCCGTAATAATTGGCAGCTAGCATCTTCAAAAAAACAACAACAATGTTCAAAATCTGGGCTGTAAAAATCTCATCCTCTCCTTCAGCTTTGAAAATACGGTTGTAACCTGTAACCTTGGAGAAAAGAAAGAATGGATGGAAACTAATCAAGGAGAGAAGCAACCTGGAATTAATTGAAGACAATTAACTAGTGGAACAGTTGTGGGTGCTCCATCACGATTAGAGGGTTTCAAGAAAAATCTGGACAGCTATTTGCCTGAAATGGTGTGGGGTCTTCTGCTCAAGCAGAGGTTGGGCTAGAAGACCTCCAAGGTCCCATCCAACTCTGTTATTCTATGCGTTCTAACCTTGGAATTCTGACCTGGATCCAGAAGGTCAATTTTAGGTCAACCAGGAACGCAGACCCCTGGTTCATGATCTGAATTTTGCTCAATTTTGCTAGATGTTTGGGGTGAGATTCTCCAAACAAACAAACAAAACTCATTTATTGATATTGCTACAACTTTGCCCTTTTCCAATGTTCCAAACTGCCGTCGCTGGCCTTCTCTTCCACTGGCCTCGCTCTCAACTTCTTGCCTGATCCAGTTCTTCACCATTTCACGCCGCCCCGGATGCAAAATTGACTTCATATTTTAAAGGCAGCTTTGGTGGCAAAAGTGAAATGGAACCTGAAAAAACACAAAAGCCCAACTTTTCTCAGTTTTCTGAGGTTATGAAATGACCACAAATCAAAAAGCTCAAGCCTTTCTCCTCAAGCACGGGTGGTACCAGACATCACAATTGTTCAACAGGTCAGGATTGCAACCATGGCTTTATGATTTCACCGCAAGATTAGCAACAAAAACAAGCAACATCTTGTTGCAAGAGAAATAATCGCCAGCAATTAACAAACCTAGCATGGAAAAATTATGATCATGTAGGAGATAAGAACATCCATTTATCCAAGGGTGTGTTCCCCAGGGAGAAAAAAAAGCTCTATTAATACAGCTGTTTCATTCTTCAGTAAACTAAAATCCAAGTATTGTAACATCAAGGAACAATTCGCTCTGTTGGCATAACAATTTGCTGTATTAGTCTTTTCTTTGGGTAATGGAGAAGATTATTAGAAAAATGCAACTCAACAGTTGGAGAATTCTTAGCCTCGCTGGTCTTTTAGGGTTTGGAATTGAAATTCAAGGCTCATCTTTTGGCTTTCTTTCTTAAAAAGTTCTCAAGTTATGGTCATATCCTGGGTTGACCGAGATTTCCAAATTGGAGAATAGAATAGAATAGAATAGAATAGAATAGAATAGAATAGAATAGAATAGAATAGAATAGAATAGAATAGAATAGAATAGAATAGAATAGAATAGAATAGAATAGAATAGAATAGAATAGAATCTGGAAGGGACCTTGGAGGTCTTCTAGTCCAAACTGCTGCTCAGGCAGGAAACCCTACATTATTTCAGACAATGGAATAGAATAGAATAGAATAGAATAGACAGATTGTAGAATAGAATAGAATAGAATAGAATAGAATAGAATAGAATAGAATAGAATAGAATAGAATAGAATAGAATAGAATAGAATAGAATAGAATAGAATAGAATAGAATAGAATAGAATAGAATAGAATAATGGGAATGGAACGGAACGGAACAGAACAGAACAGAACAGAACAGAACAGAACAGAACAGAACAGAATAGAATAGAATAGAATAGAATAACAGAGTTGGAAGGGACCTTGGAGGTTTTCTAGTCCTGCTTATGCAGGAAACCCTATCAAAACTGGAGGAAGCCTATTAGTTGACATCTGAAGCCACAGCCAAAGACCAGGACATCTACAGGGCCAGGGAAGGAAGGATAAAAGGTGTACCAATATCAAAGTGTTGTGTCACACACCCAACAGATGTGAGAAAAACTGGCATGGCAGAGATCACAGCTGTCCTGTCGACTTTTCTGCAGATACCCTTGGCCAGAGGTGAAAAAATTCTATCGTTCAGAGGAAAGAGGGACTAGATTCATCTCATTCATTACAACATTTTTACATTCTGATAAATTTCTATGGAGCTTCTCAGTCATCCAGGTCCTGGTTGTCCCAAAAGCCCTTTTTCCAAAGGCAACTCGTCTTTCTTTTTCCTTGAAGATGTTTTGCTTCTCATCCAAGAAGCTTCTTCAGTTCATGCTGAAGAGCCTTCTTGGATGAGAAGCGAAATGTCTTCAAGGAAAAACAAAGTCCAGTTGCCTTTTTGGAAAAGCACATTTGGGCCAAGGACTGAATTGCCGAGAAGCTCCATAAAAATTCACCAAAATGTAAAAATGTGGTAAAAATGAGATGAATCTAGTCCCTGCGACTGGCTTCGTTCTTCTTTATCCTTTCCTGGATCCATCAGTAGCGGCTGACATTAGACCTTCATTCAGGACAAATGAGCCACAAAATTACTTTCTCAGAAGTTTTATGTTCGGTATCACCTCTGTCACCAGGGGGAAAAAATGTTCTACCACCACTTAACAAAAATCCCGAATGCAACCTGATTATTTTTTTTACTTAAAAATAATAAAAAAAAACCAGAGGATCAATGGCCCATTCTCAAAAACTCAATGTAACTTACAAGGGATGAAATAGCTCTTGAAGCAGAAAAATGAAAGCTTGGTCAAAATCAATACCATATATTGTACCACACATGCAACAGAGGAAAGAATTCACTGACCGGCTCTTCCTTACAACCCTTCACGTACCTGGTTCTCAGCTGCAAAAAATTTTCATCGTTGTCAAAGAGTTAGAAAAAAGAGTTTTCTTCCAAAAACTCTTTAGGTAGGAAAAAGGGTGATCTAACCCTGAAGATCTAAGAAGCTTCTAATGGTCAATGCTACCTTAGATACCAACTCCATTGTTCACCTGATTCTATGTTTTCTTCCTTTGTCAAATTGTTGGAGAAGATCCCTCATCCCAAGTCCTATTAGATGGAAAGGAATTACATATTTTAGCACGGTTGATCCGGCCAATCTAACAATGATCTTCTATTTTTCTGCCTCCTGCAGCCTTCCCTCCCTTTGGAGATATAGCAACATCAACTTCTTGCTACAGAGTTCAAAGAAAAACTGGAAGAACATCTTTCACTGAATAAATACTTTAGAGAAATACTTCGGGGTGGAAAAAAAACCCTCCATTTTTTATAGGATAGGACAGAGGTGGCTTGAATGGGGAATAAAATGAAACAAATCTGTTCATTTTATGGGAGGGAAAGTTGATTGACCGATTGCACGCCAACGAGTTGTTGTTGACCCTTAGAGACCACATACAGGTAATCCTTGACTTATAATTTTTCATTTAGTGACTGTTCGAAGTTACAACGGCACTGGGAAAAGTGACTTAGGACCGTTTTTCACACTTTCGACCGTTGCAGCATCCATTCACGGTCACATGATCAAAATTTGGACGCTTGGCAACTGACTCGTATTTATGACGGTCACAGTGTCCTGGAGGTTATCTTTTGTGACCTTCTGACAAGCAAAGCCAGAATCACTTACCAACTGTGTTATTAACTTAATAATTGTAGCGATTTACTTAACAGCAGTAGCAAGACAGGTCGTAAAATGGACGCAAAACTCACTTCACCAATGTTTCATTTAGCAACAGAAATTTTGGGCTTAGGTGTGGTCTTAAATCAAGGACTACCTGTAGATGATTTATCCATGAAAAATGGACTGGGGAATTAATTTGAGAGCAGGGAAGACCTACGCCCTTTTTTTTTTTCTGGAGACGCACACGTTTGACCTGGGAGAGGTCCTCTTTCTCTGCTGCCTTTCTCCAGGTTGTCCTCAAGATATTCCAAAGTCCAAAAATGGTTTTGGAGTCCAGTAGTTGCAGATCAAGGATTTAAACTATCACATTCTGCACTCAGAATCACCAGTTATTGCCTTGGTCAAATTGCTTCCCTATTTCATTTAGCCGTGGCATCCAGCCAGAGGCCATTAACACTGCCAACAATGCCACTAAAAAGGTTGCGGCAACATAAATTACAAAGCAAAAAGAAAAAAGGAAAAAAGAAAAAGAATGAGGAGGGAAAAAAACAGCCAAGCATCCAAGCCACCAACAATAAGTGTTTCAAATTTTTTCCAATTTTACAAGCCTTTCCATCACCATCAAACCGATATAGCATCATTTTGAATTTTCTCATTTAACTGAGCTCTGTGCATTTCCTTCCTGCTACAAATTAAGGCTACGTTAAAAAAGATGTTTTGTAAGCCTAAACAACCTAGGTTTTAAAATAGGGGAGAAACCAGGAAAGGAACCTATGAGATAGACAAATTCTCTGCAAATTACTCTCGCTCTGCCCATCTTAACTTTACAATCTATAAAAAGAATACAGCGTCATCAAAAAAAATTGATTCCTTGCATTACAAATGCATGGAATCACCGGCGGTATTTCTTGCTGTCAGACATTCTCTGGACTGGCATCATTCCAGAATAAAATCAATGTTGTCCATGATCCAACCGGGATCCTGCAGGGCACTTGGTATTGGTCATTCCCAGAAATGACCACGAAAACAAGCCAGTCTAGCAAAATGTTCTTTCACAGAGACAATTTGGGGGTGAGGGTGTCAACATCATTGTCAAGAATAAAACTTTGGCAGCTACGTGCCTCTTCGTTTCAACTTGCCATTAGAGTAAGCGGGGAGGGTAGGTGTTGCTTTAGAACTGGTTAGATGGAGAAACAAAACTTCTACGATTCCACTGAAGACCATGAGAGCCTGAAACCTTTCCAAGGACACCGCAGCAGGTGTGGAGAGGAAGCAGACAGTTCCCATAACAAAGTTAAATAGTTTACATGGAGGCTAGGGGTTTGGCTGGGGGAAATTATTGTTCAATTCTATGAACTGGTGCCTGGAAACCTGAGAGTTGGTTTTGCTTTCACATTACCATGCAGTGTATTGAATAAACAGTAAGTAAACAGACATACTTTGCAACAAGATGAATGGTGGTATGTTGAGGACTACCTGTATGGCTTCTGAGTGTGATTCCCACCTGATAGCAGGTGGTGACCTTCAAGGTGGGCCAGAAGGCCAACCAAGGACCACCCAGGGCTCCTCCGTCCTTTCAGTGTTGCAAGACCCAGCTGTATCCTCTTCTTTTCTCCTTCCAGTTTCCGTTTTCGAGATCAAGGGGGTCCTCTCAGCACCCCTGTTTTTCACAAAACGTTCTCTGATTTTTAAAAAGAAGCCCTCTCCAACTGCCACTTCACCAAAAACAAAGAGCGAAATTTCAAAAGGAAAGGAGCCGTGGGAGGAAATGATAGAAGTCAGCTAGGAGGAAGGAAGGAAGGAAGGAAGGAAGGAAGGAAGGAAGGAAGGAAGGAAGGAAGGAAGGAAGGAAGGAAGGAAGGAATGGAAGGAGGGAGAGAGAGGGAAGAAGGAGGATGTTGAAGAGGGAAGGAAGGAAGGAAGGAAGGAAGGAAGGAAGGAAGGAAGGAAGGAAGGAAGGGAATGGTGCTTGCCTTAATGGTCCCACATTTCACCATGAGTTAATGAGTTTCATGTTAAAAACATGACCCTTCCTGTTCATCCAATTCCGTATCTAATCGCAAACTCCAGATTTCACGCTGGCAGAAGTGCAGCTTCTTGGCCAGAAGCAAGATTGTCTCCAACTCCTGAGGGATCTATTCGACTCACAAAATACTCTGCAGGCATCCACATTGTCTTAACTGATTACTTAAGGAGTGAATAAACATCTTCAGCAGGATTGCTTTCTCTTGCCTCTCCACCGTGGCCAAGCTAGGTAACCGCAAAGTCAGAAGAAGACAATCTTCATCAACCATCTAGCAAATGGGTTTCTTTTCCTAGTCAAGTTTTTTGGATTCATTTTGAAGCCAAGGAACATTCCCCAAATAACTCCTGGGGGTTATGGGGAGGATATTAAAATATTTTTTCCCACTTTCTGAAGATGGAGACTTGTCGTTCTTCATATCTGCAAGAGGGCAGTGTGTGTGAAGGAATGGACACCCGGCTTAGAATTTGATCCATCAACAATAATTCTCTTACGATGAGTCGTTGACCCACCATGAGAAGATGGAGGGGACCACCTAGCTGGATTTTAAAGATTTAACGCAGCAAGGGAGTCAGGCGTTAATCTGGGTTCTATTTTGTGTGTGTGTGTGTGTGTGTGTGTGTGTGTGCATCACCTTGGGCCTGAATGGATTGGGGGAGGTCTACAAAAGCTATAAAATAAACGATACTGCTCTAATTTATGTCACCCTTGGCTCATGGTTTTGCACAACCTGGCTTTCAATCCTATTTGCCTTGCATTTAAAAAGAAGGGGTGGGTTGACCTTCCCTTACAGCACATATGAAACACAGAAACACAGAGAGACTGAAAAATTCTTGTGGTAGGTTTTGGCATGGACTGGCACCGGTCCACAGCATACCAGAAACCAATCCGCAGAAACAAAAGAAGCCCCATCTGTGGGAAGCAGGCAGCAACCACACACACACACCCTCCGGTCCATGGAAAAACCTCTCTCTATGGAACCGGTCCCTGGTGCCCAAAAGGTTGTTGGGGGGGCACTAATCTAAATATCCCATCACGTGCTCCAACATTGCTAAGGCAGAAGAACAAGGCTAATGGTGTCTATCAACCTGGAAGGATTTTGGAATCGGGGGTAGCTGTCACAGAGAATGGGAGGGGGGGTTTGACTTATTCTCCAGAGCACCAGAGGGCAGGAAAGGAGGTTAAGGACAGAAGATCGTCAAAGAGAGATTCAACCTAGAACTAAGGAGAAATTTCCCCAACCGTGAAAACAATTAAATCACTCGAATCGCTTGAGGTAGAGTTGTGGGTGCTCCATCACTGGAAGCTTTCAAAAATAGACTGGGCCACCATTTGACCGGGATAGTGTGAGGTCCCCTGCCTTGAGCAGGGGCTGAGCTAGAAGACCTCTGAGGTCCCTTCCAGGCCTATAATTCTATGTTCTATGGTTAGCCAACATTTGCATCTAAGAAAGTAGAAGGCTGGATGCTAACTCAACCAAGATATTTTTATTTAGAAGTCCCTCAAAAAGCTGCACTGCCAGGAGACCCTCTTGGCCACAAGCTCTGGGGGAGAAAAACTAGCTTTTGACTGGGCATCCCAAACTCCTATTAAATTAATGAAAATCGCCCTGCTCTCTATCCTCACCCCACGACCTAATAGGGCTCATTATAAGATGCTTGGGCAACACACACACACACACACACACACCCATGGTGGCTGAGTAAGCTTTGTTTCTCATTAGTGCAGACCTGAAGAGCCCTCCAGAGCCACTTTGGATGTTAAACAAAAAACACCTTTAAAACATACAAGTGAACAAAGGATAAGTAGCTTCAAGTGCTCTTGAAATCAAGAGAAATAAAAACCAGACAAGCGTTCCTCTTGAAATCAATGGGGCTTGCTTTTTTTTTTGTTAAACAAAAAAGCAGGTTTCATATTTATTGACTTGTTCCTCAATCAGAAAATCCAGATGATGATGATGATGATGATGATGATGATTAGACTTGAGGGCACTTGGCAGAATCAAGAGGGAAAATAAAGAAGCAGACATCTAACGGCAACTTCATTCTCCTGCTAGACCTGTTTCTCGAACAAGGAGAATGACCCGCGCCATCTAAGAGAGGTTTCTGAGATGTCCCAGCCACGGTGGAAATGTAAATGGAGGAGAAGCAGAAGTCCGCACATGCTGGTTGGGGAATTCTGGGAGTTGAAGTCCACACATCTTCCATTGGCCAAAGTTGAGAGACATTGCATTAGAGATGATTAGTTTTCTTCTCCAAAGTAGCCCTTCCCAGCCCAGCCCTTCCCAGACATTTTCCCATCCATCCCATCCATAGTAGATGCCAGGTGGGACTTCTTCCAGGCGAGTCATTGGTTCCTCCTTGATATTCATCTGTTCTCTGACCTTTTGGGAGATAGCAATCTATTTCATGTATTTTGCCCAGATCAAGAGTGTCCTCATGGTATGGTAGAACAAGTCAACAGTTGTGCTGGGCAACAGTGATTTATTTAGGAAACTACAATAAAATAAACCACAGCTTAGCGTGGTACGTGAGTTCAATATCAGATGACTTCCTGCTAAGGGTTTACCTTGTAAATTATAGTTCCGGCCTCTTGCTGGCGGTGTAAACAATCCCATCATTTTACACTCAGGAACTAAAGAGGAATAACTCTCCACTCGACATTCTTTCCTCTTGCTTTTAAGGTGTGAACCGCCAGCCATGTGGAGAAAAACATTTCGCTGCTCAGCACTTAATGCAGCAAAAAGCATAAAAGGTTAAATCTCTGCCAGGTGAAGAAATGATCTACAGTCCCAAATTTTAGCTTGACACCTTTTGGAATAGCTAAGCTGTTATTCTTAAGAGCACATAAAGAGGGTGTTTAGGGTAATCGAAAGCAGAGCACCGTGTCCCAAGGCTTGGTAGTTAAAAGAAAAAAAAATTAAAGAGCCCCAAAAAGACACCGGGGAAAACTACTCAGCATCCTTCACCATTGGCCTTGTGGGCTGGGGATTATGGAGGTTTTTGTCCAACAGTACTTGAAGGGAGAAGGTGTCTTCCACCTCAAGGTTTACGTTGAATAAGCCACAATAGACCGGGTTCCCACAAGAAGGTAAAGCATAATCCGTGGCTTCACAAAACACACCGAACCAAAACTGAAGACAACGCTGGTTGGGGAAATCTTAAAAGTCTTAAAGGTTGCCAAGGTTGGAGACTCCTAAACAACTACCCACGGAACTTAGGACTGCCCCCGACCTTCGCTCATTTCGCCGGGACCTGAAAACTTGGCTCTTCGATCTGTTTGGTCCAGACTGTGGGGTTGCTAATTTAACTGGGTTTTAGATTTACTCTTGGGGCTTGAATTTAATTTAATTGTTTTATTTGTTTTTAATTTTTTGTATTCATAGTTTTAACTGCCCTGTAAACTGCCCTGAGTCCTACGGGAATAGGGCGGTATACAAATCCAATAAAATAAATAAATAAACACTGAATCTACCTCGATCAATTATGGTCCTGTCCAAGACCAAGAGATCTTAGTCAATGGTTATATATGGAGTCAGTAATAGCAAACCAATATTCCCTCTTTCTTCTGGCTGCTCTAACAGTTTATCCTTTCCTTCAAATTGTCATTTTTCATCACCATTTGGGCTTTTGCCCTTAGGCATTAATCTGTTCAGGCCTCTCAGACATTATTTCCCACTTCAATCAATTTAAAATTGTTTATCTACCTTCTACGCTCAAAAATGATTTCACAAGATGTAAGGTGAAGTCTCTTTCCAAGAAAAGAAGATTAAAAACCTTACACGGCCAAAGCAATTGCCCAATAAAAACTGGGCAAGAATCAGGGAAGATCATCAGTCCCGATTTTGCATCCCTTCAGAAAAAAAAGGGGCATCAGATCTCATTGAGGGGAATTCTGGGAGTTGAAGTCCACGCACCTTCAACTTGCCAAAACTTTGATGCAGACCTTGCAAGCTCTTTTGAGCAGAATTGCCAAAAATTAACAGCATGTGTTCTGCTGTTTTGAGTCATGAAAAAACCAAAATGGTTGTGGGAATCCTAAAACAGACTTACTTTGCAACAACGACAACGAGAAGAAGAAAATATCCAGAACTCCTCACCAGATCCTCTAGAGAACATTGGAAAATTAATCTCTCCCTATCTTAACAGCTCTTCAGCCACAAAAGGTCATCCAAGCCTTTTTGTGGAATCTAATATCTGTCCTAACAATGGATCGATTTCCCCTCTTTTATGTTCTTCATCCATTTCGTTGGCTTCCCATCTCCCGTCGCAAAATAAACGGTAAGTTGTAGCCTTTGGTTACGAGACAAGGAGTGATATCCGAGACCTATGCTTCGTGGCCTGCGGATCACATTTTCAAAGAAACGCTTAGTTCAAGAGTCATTTTCGCTTCAGATCAGTTCCCAGGGTCCCCGGCAGACAATTTAACCAACGGGACAATTAATCCCTTTTCTCCATCAACTAATATGGTCAAATGAGATTTTCCAGCCGGCTCATGGCAAGGCTGCCTGGGATTAAATGTCATTTCGGTCAGGGTTGAGACCGCGCCGGGCTGCACATTTGATCGTTTTGTGAAATATCATCTTACGGTTTTAATCTTTAGCAAGGTCTCTTGCCCTGGAATATTATAAACAAGGCAAGACCCTGCTGGGAATAAAGCTTCTCTTCACAGCTTCTTGCCAGCAAGGGTTGCAAAGCAAGCATTCGCCAAGTTGTTTTCCCCTGCTCTCTAATCCGTTCCCGCCTGTTTCAATTAGCAAATCGGGTTTTAAAAAAGGTAACCTCTGCTGGAAAATTCTCCGCAATTTTCATAGGCCATTAACTGCATCCTATTCAGAAACAACCTCTCCCCTTTTCCCTCTCCCTCTCTCTCTCTTTGACCTCCTGCATAAAAAGTGCCTAATTACCTTTGGGCTCTTTGCCTTAAATGCACCCTTATTTATTCTTTTACCTAATTTGCATGCTGCACGAATCGTAAACCGTGGTAGAATGCAGCCGATAATTATGAAACTTGCAAATCGGTCATCACTATCAAAAAAGGGTACCAGTTTTTCCCACAGACCCTGTCATTAAAAAAATGTCTAAATAGCATAAGCCTAACTCAGGCATAATGGTGGCACTTAAGCTGCTGCAGGAAAATGTCATTTTAAGGGCCCCTCTAAATATTAACAGGGAGGGACCCCTTATAACCTTGGGGTGCACACTGGTCCATCTATCTCTTGAAAAGCGGGACTTTGTAACCTGTCAAAACTCCACCTCTTAATAGGACAGGAAGAAGTTACATGAACAAAATACTTTGGCATATAGTTTAGCAGAAGAGTTGAAGGTCCCAAGCATCGCAAGACTTTAAACCATGTTTGGGGCCATTTGTAGATCCAGGAGGAATATGCTGAATAAATTTGCATAAAGACTGGGGCAGAATGAAATTCTTCTCTAACGTTAGAACCTCAAAATCAACTTTATTGGTTCAGACCAGTTTAATTTAACTAGCTTAGTTCTGCATTCCTCTGCAGAACCTAATACCTGTCTAATTTGATAGCGCTATTAGATGTGAAAATTCTAAGGATCCTTCACTTGTCCTCGGGATGTCAATCTGCAGCAAGATGTCATCATGCCACCATTTTCATGATGACTTCATGGGACATTTGCTATGCCTTCATCTGAAAATGGAGCTGATCATGGACAACAAAAAATTGATCAACTGAAGAGAGATAATGAAAGCCTCTACAGTTTTGTTAACTCAATGGAATCAATTAGCTACAGCATGTCTGACTGCCAAACAAGACTGACAATTTTTCCCTCTTCTGTGTAACTGAGAAAACATCAGGCTTATAATATGGTAACTAGAACAAAGTATCAGCTCTGGCTTTGTCTCCACCAACAGACAATATCTCGCTGATCCACAGGTAGCAGAAGACCTCCCCTGGGCCTACAGGTGAGGTTGCCCATCGCATCTCTGCATGTTTTTCTGCTGGAGGACTCATCTCCATCCAATCAAGGTCTTCCCTACAGTGGTCATGGATTATTCTGGAGCACCTCAACTTTCTTTGCTTAATTCCCAGGGTCAAAATTTCCTAGAGAGAAAGGTTTTGTAAAGGTATGGGAGAATACCCTTGGAAGATGGTGGGAAGGATGGAGGAGAGAGAAGGGGAGGGGGGACCAACCAGATAAATAAAGCAGGAGACCACAACTGTGTTAACTGGCAGAGAAATAAACTTAAAAAGGATCCACCCAAATTTGTCAATCTGCAAAAGAGACGGCGGGAGATCTGTAATTTCAGACTTGCGAGATTCTATTAATGTAGGCTAATAATAAAGTAGAATTAGCTCATCCTGTCATGTTTTCCTGTCTCGGCAACTTGAGAGGCTGACAGTTTCATGCAACAACTCTGTCTGCGGCTTTCTCAAATAACAACAACAGCTCCCTCAAATCAACTCACTCTTGCTGACAAGAAAAAGCGATCTTCTAAAACTTCAGAGTCTATTTGATCCTTTGGCCAAAAAAAAAAGGCAGTAAATGAGGCCTACGGGCCCTCCAATTATTTCCTTTTCCTGAGGATTCTTTTCCCACCTGTCTCCCACTTTCCTGAATGAGCTATTGCGGCCGCCAAAGTCCTTACACTTCACGTCCCTCATTAACAAGGGAGTCCTGATTTGTACAATTGTCCCGTTTCCTGCCAGTAAAAAGAAGAGTTATTTGCCCTGGAGAAATCCCATTAAATAATCCCCTCAAATAAATCTGCTTCAACACTTGGGATGTGTCAAAGCCAAGGTGTGCAGTGCAGGGTTTGTTTTTTCCCCTTCTTCCTAACACAAACAGCTGTTTCAAGTGTGAAATCTATTTGGCACACTGGTTTCTGACTATCCGACAGGTGGTTTAAATCCATATCTTGACATTTGCAGCTGGAGTGAGGCTTTGAGCAAGCTGCACGGGGGAGGGCAACCTGAGGTTTTCAGCGGCCATCAATCTGGAAAAATATATTCATGGATTTCTACCCCAATGTAATGATAAAGGTTTCTGGGCAGTCACAAAGTTCTCAGCAGAAACCCAACATCTACAGGCGATAAGCTTAGCCTGCTTAAATTCTGACATATTTAACCACGTAAACAGAATTTTGACTTCTTTTAGTAAATGTCTTCACTCAGTAAGTCATCAAAGAGTCATAACATCTATTCTATTACCACTTTATGGTGCCATATTATGGAGGTTTTATTAAGGTTTTACCTTAATTTAATATTTTATCGTGTATATTGTATTGTCCTCTATCTATCTATCTATCTATCTATCTATCTATCTATCTATCTATCTATCTATCTATCTATCTATCTTTCTTTCTTTCTTTCTTTCTTTCTTTCTTTCTTTCTATCTATCTATCTATCTATCTATCTATCTATCTATCTATCTATCTATCTATCTATCTATCTATCTGTCTATCTAATCTATCTATCTCTGCCTGAAATTTCTATCTGTCTATCTATCTATCTATCTATCTATCTATCTATCTATCTATCTATCTATCTATCTATCTAATCTATCTCTGTATGTAGCTCTCTCTGTGTAACTATCATCTCTCTCTGTATCATCTCACTCTCTGTATTTTCTATCTATCATCTATCTATCTATCTATCTATCTATCTATCTATCTATCTATCTATCTATCTATCTATCTATCATCTATCTATCTATCTATCTATCTATCTATCTATCATCTATCTATCTATCATCTAGCTAGCTAGCTACATGCTGATGCTTTATTCAAACTTATATTTGTTTCTGCATGTATAATGTGTTTTATTAGCATTGTATATCACTGATTTATCGTACTCTTTAGATTACTAAATAAATTAATAAAATAAACTCAGTAACGCTAAATAATGCCCACAATTGAAAGTGGAGGCAAAATTATGATGATAATAAACTTTATCATTACCATTATTATTATTATTGCATTTCAAGCCATCCACTTATCTCTTACCACGTAAGCATGCACAAAGACACCCAGCAAAGGTTTGACTCGCAACTACAGGAACAAACATTCTGGAAAGTGATTACCAAAATAATTACCAAAATCAGATGTGCTCCCCCTTTTACATCGTCAGAAACGCCCCCAGAGTGCCCAACAGTTGCACAGACGGCTTTTTTTCTAAGCCTACGATAGCCTTCTTTATTTTTAAAAGAAGCTTTCTCACATTTGGAAGACCTGAACATTTTTAATCTCCCAGTTGCCTGGAATTATCTAGGCTATTCCACAGGAAAAGTGAACCTCAGAAGAGATAACCCAAGCTCTCATCTGAAAATACAGATAACATATTTTTTTTACTTACAAACACTCTGTGATAAAATATCAGTATGTCTATACAAGAGTTTGGGCTTATCTTCTGGTTTCTCTAATCATACTATGGATACATCTTGGTAACCATCTTTCTAATACCTTTTCCCCTTGACGTTGCCTTCATCTCATGCATAGCCCTGAATGAGAGTCAACTTTAGATGTTCTGGTTTTCTAGAAGTGGTTTCTTTCTTCTCCTAAAGGAAGAGGAAAAGAACTAAGATGCTTCATGGATGATGTGGTTGTTGGTCATGCCAGGGGTGGAATATGCTCGGCTCTTAATGGTATTCCTCTCCTGTTACTGGCTACCACCCACCATGGCCATTTTGACTGTGATGTGCAGGACACATCAGACAACTGATTTTCTTTAAGACATCTGCCTTTGTAAGTCCTGACTGGCACTTTTTGAAGACCAAGCAAGGTTCAATTGCACAAGAAAGCCTTTTTATACTCCTTTCTGATTAGTCTGGGAAAGTGGAGCTAATTCTGACATTTAGAAGACTGCCGTCTGAAGTTCAAAGGCTGAGCTGTCTTCATGTCCACCAACTCCTGACTGTGATCAACCATCTCGAGATGTTCCCACTCTACCTCTCTGACACCACTTCCATTTTGCCGGTGTTCCTTGTGATTCTGTAGGATAAGCAATCTCCAGATGTTGGTGAACCTCAACACCCAGCAGCTCCAACTGTTAGGAGTGATGGTTCTGTGGTCCAACAATATCTGTAGGCCCCAATTTCTTCAGACCCGCAACATGGTCACAGGATGCAAGCTGGTGTGGATGCCATGGACTTTGGACTGTTTATATTCTGCTTTCATCTGTGCCGAGTCTATTTTTAAAAAACACTGTTGGCAAATACATCTCAGGAACATCTCAGCTCTTGGAGTGATAGAACAAGCCGTGACAACGGCTAATTACAAAGGATATTGTTCCAAAGTGTTTCTTATTAGAAGAAGTATCCATTCTTGATTGATTATAGTAGTCTTATTGTTCATGTTGAAGGAAGCAGTTTTAATGAAGATTCTCCAAGAATCTTCAGCAGGAAATAAAGATGGAACTATAAGCATTCTGAATAAACCTTACTCATACCTAAAGGTTGCCCCAGGGAGATTTTCAGTGGGGTGGCATTATTTCCTGAGAGGCTTGGCCCCACAGCTCAGGTAAGGGAACCATCAAAATCTCTGCCATGGAAGGTTGACTTCCGGCCTGAAGCTTACCTGTGCCATGGGAAGGGATGGGATGGGGGGGGGGGCTGAGGACTTCAAAAGAAAAAGGGAAAAGGAAATAATAGGTGCAGCAAGGACAGGCTCACTGGCATTCCTTATTTAGAGAGTATCTTTTGGACCATTTCCCCGGCTGGACAATTGGAACACAACGCTGTGGGTTGCAAAGGGCAAAACTCTTATTAAGGTGGAAACCAACCCTTATTCTCTTGAGAGCTTTTCAGGCTGCACTTTCTGAAGGTGGATTTACAAGGAAGGAAGGAAGGAAGGAAGGAAGGAAGGAAGGAAGGAAGGAAGGAAGGAAGGAAGGAAGGAAGGAAGGAAGGAAGGAAGGAAGGAAGGAAGGAAGGAAGGAAGGGATTCTCAAATTCATGAGCTTCTCATTCAGATTCAGGTTGGACCTGTTCATGTTTTCTCCTACAAAATCACTCAGGAAATATAGAATTCTTTGGACCACGATACCTATCAGGCATATATCCAACTTGGCCCAGAGGGGCCAAGCTCATTGCAGCTACTTACTACAAGCTATTTTCCTTCGCGTAGCTAATACCGTTGGTCCCCGACAAGCAGGAATATTTCCTTCCATAAAAATTTAACCATTTAAGCCATCGCATCTTCATTCTTTGCACCCAATTCACTTTCAAATTCCGTCTTCCGGGCTTCAAAAGCCCACCGTCTTTTGTCTACTACTTTAACTCTCTCTCATCGTGGTGAATAATTGCAAATAATTGTAAATAATTATTAGAGAGCTTTAAAGTAGAGGAGAAGGGCTGTTTCCTGATGGGAAACCATTCTTTACCCTTTAGGAAAAGAGCCTGCACTGAGGCGGGGACTTCATCGCCAAGATTTCAAGAGTATTGCGTCTCGCTCTAATTCATCCTGAACTAATTAAAATGAAAAAGTGCATTATATCATTTCCACGCAAGAAACCTCCCCTCCCCTCCTCCTCCAGCAAATTAGATTTATAACACCCCAGAGGCTATAGCACCCAAAACAACTAAAGGCCGTGTACACCGTTCATTATTTCATAGTCTGTGCCTGTTATTAAAACAATGGTGGCTGGTGAAAAATGAGGCTGAGTTACATTTATTTCTTTAAAAAAAAAAGAAATGGGGGTAAGGGGTGGGGGAGAACACAGCACATAAAGGGACCCTTTTGCCTTGCCACATACGCACGTGCACACGTGCACACGAGCACACATCCATGCCTTGGAAGGCAGCCATTAAACCTTATTTCACGGGCTGCAATCTTGGGGGCTCAGCCAAAACAGGTGAGTCTGGATCAAGGCAGATGTGTTGGGACTACAGGGCCCAGAATCCTCCCCAACAACAGCAGGTGGGGAAATTGGAGCGGTAGAGTCCATTGCTAGGCCAAGTGGCTGTCAAGTGAGCCGTGCCAGATTTGACAACTGCTTTACCATAGTCGTTAAGGAAATCACCCGGTCACTAAGCGAAGCTGGCTTCCCCCCATTGACTTTACTTGCCAGAAGCCGGATGGCGATCAGGAGAACCACACAGCAATCATTTTTCACCTTACGACGGTTGCGGCATCCCCGGGCTCACAGGACCAAACTACGGACACTTGGCAGCTGACTCACATTTATGACGGTCACAGCGTCCCGGGGTCACGAATTTTTGCGAACTTCTGGCAACGGGAAAGCCAGATTCATTTGCCAACCGGGTCCCTAGCTGAACCACTGCAGTGATTCACTTAATGACTGTGGCAAGAAGGGTCGTAAAATGGGGCAAACCTCACTGAACAAATGTCTCACTCAGAAGTGGAAATTGTGGTCGTAAGTCGAGGACACCTGTACATAAAAGTTAAGGATTTTTTTTTAAAAAAAAAAACCTTTTGCCCTCGGCCTCCAAGGCCATCTCTGGGTTTTGAGATGACCTGTTCTCCTCAGAAAATCTCGTCTCCCGCCTATCAGTTCTTCCTTCTCCTCTCCTCCGTCTTCCTGTCTTCCTTGCAAACTCTTCAACTCCAATTCCGCTATGCAAATCTGATCCTCCCGTCTGCCGGCCGCTTTTGGAATTAAAGAGGGCTTTCACCAGAGGGAGATTTATGGACGGCTGGGATCGTTTGTCACCGGGTTAAAATGCTCTCCTGGCTTCATAAAAGCTAAATTTCCACAAGGCTCGAAAACATTTTAAAAGACGGGAGCAAAAAAAATGAGATTTAGACCCAGTTGGGAGAACTTAAAGGGCCGGTTCTGCAGCAAAAATGGGACAGGATGGGATGGAAGAAACGTTGTTTTTGAGGGCTGTGTTCAGCTGGGTGCAGGACAACCGTTCCCATTTTTCACAGAGAGCTTAGTCCTCCCTGCTGGAGAGGATGATGGGATCTGTAGCTTCTCTCCCTAGCTAAAAGCCACCAACTTTGGTAAAAACCAATCTGTGGGAAAGGATTTATGTCATCAAGAGATGAAATTTCAAGCAAGGCCCAAAAGTAACAAAAGGAAAAGCAACCATTCCTTCAAGATAGGCTATGAGTCAAGAGCATCCATCATGTTTGAGGGCATCAGGTGATCGTCTAAGGGAAGGCTCCAATTGCCAGAATTCCCCAGCCAGATGAAGGGTCTGTGACTCTGTCTCCCACCCTCTTTTCAAAGATGGGGTGGACCTTGGCCTTCCAAGACTTTTTCCCCCAGTGAAAGAAGGTAAAATTTAAGACCTTCACAGCAGGGTTTCTCAACTTGGTCAACTTTAAGATGGGTGGACTTCAACTCCCGGGTTTCCCAATGGGGAACATGGATAGCTGGGGAATTCTGGGAGTTGAAGTCCACAAGGTGGAGAGGCACTGTCTTAGAGAGAGTTTGGCTCCGTGCTAGCCCATTTGGTTCCCACATCGCAGGAATTGAGATTGGGCCAAGGCTGGATTTTGACATCACAACAAACCCTGGCTCCCTTTGCCTCTACCAAATAAACCACCATCGGTTGGGTTCACGCCATACCCAGAGCGACACAAAACCCAGGCTGGTTTATGGGCGGCCCGAAGCAAGTCGAATACACAATATTGATGCTCTGCAAGCTTGGCTGTTTTTCTGCAGATGTTTCATTATCCAACCAGGTCACCTGACGGAGTTTCCCTCCATCGTGAGCATCGTATTTAAGGGCCTCTCGACGTCCCCAAAGTCAAGCAGGCAAACCGGATTTGCATACCAGCCAGGCGATTCACTTAAGGACTGCCGTGATTCACATAACGACCGCAGCAATGAAGGTCGTAAAATCAGGCACGGCTCACTGTAGGACACCCTGCCCCCCAACCTAGTGATAAAAGTTCTGATGGTAAGCTGAGGATGATTTGCATAACAGTCACATTCAGGTCCCAGTCCCAACTGGGGTTGTAAGTCAAGAACTACTTACGTAACAATTACTTTCTCGCTTAGTGACAGAAGTTCCAATCTCAATTCTGGTTGTAAGTTGAGAACTACTTACAATCACATTCTCTGAGCTTGTTTCCAAAAAGTTGCAGACATATAGAGAGACAGACAGACAGAGAGCCCTCATTCGGGCTGCCTGGCCCATCACCTGTAACACAGTCTGCCACAACCCCATTTCTAACCAGCATTGAGAAAACGAGACAGCGTCCATGGCTCAAACACAATGCCCACTTTGCAATCCTGCCCAGGACTAACCAGGATTCTCCCTCCAATTAAAGGCCAGATTTGAGACGCAGGAAAAAGAAGGCAACTCCCTGGAGAATGCTGGGTTAAGACCAGGGGAAACAAACCAAGATCCCGTCTCCCTTTTGCTTCTCTTTTGCCCATCCAGAGGCTCGGGGCTGAATCCCAGCAATTAACCTCCTCCGATTAAGCAGCCAGACCCACCTGAGTGACCAGAGATGCCACGAAGGGCCTGGCTGCCGCCCACCACCACCCATCTCTGCCCACCGGCGCCCGGGAGGGACCAAAACCTCACGGGTCAAGTGGAGGAAGAGGCTGCCAAGCCAGTCTGAAGAAGGAATAATGCAGCAAAATGCCAGAGAACTGCAATGAAGGCACCGGACGCGCTCTTCGTCTGAGGGTGGGGGTGCTATCCGGAGACTGTCTCCGTCCCTGCCGCAAAAAGTGACCTTGGCACCGCTGGAGCTGCACCAGACGGAGCATCTGGACTGGAGTCTCCTTCGTGCGGTCACCCAGCCGGGGTCACCCAATTTGTGTCAGAAGCTGCAAGGCTCAAATAGCCGCAGTTTTTCTGAAGGAAATAAAATGGCTCAGAGGGTCCTGAAGACGGGGAATACCAGAAGTATAAACCTAAAAAAAATACTTACAGCGAACTGTTTCTTCCTTCTCTCTTTGCTACTTTCCTTCCATCTTAGCCTTTTCAATCTTTCCTGCCTTCTTTCCCTTCCTCTATATCCCTTTCAATCCTTCCTTCCTTCCTCTCCCTCCCTCCCTCCCACCTCCCTCCCTCCCTCCTTCCTTCCTTCCTTCCTTCCTTCCTTCCTTCCTCTCCCTCCCTCCATATCCCTTTGAATCCTTCCTTCCTTCCTTCCTTCCTTCCTTCCTTCCTTCCTTCCTTCCTTCCTTCCTTCCTTCCTTCCTTCCTTCCATAATGTCACAGTTGCACATGAAGGAGCTGCCTAAAACCACAAGGAAAATCCAAGCTGAGATCATCCCCAAGAAAAAAACAACCACCCACCCCAAACCCGGTCATAAAAAATGAAAGGGACCCAGAAATGTTATAACGGCCATAAAATTTAATTAATAATGCCACTCCAGTTTGAACAAACAACACTATTAAAAAAAAACGCACAATTGAGCTAATTGGTTTATCGTTGCAAGCCAAACCAAGAGCACATCTGGAATAAGTACATAAAGACGCACGAGAATTCCAGCCGCGTCCTAAATACGTCCTGATCACCCATCCCGGCTTTCAATCACGGTTAAAATTTTGCTTTCAAGCCTTGTATTTCTACATTCTTTGTTCAGTTCGACTTCCAAAGCACAAATCTGTTCTCTGCAATTTCACGCAGCTAACTTAGAAAAAGAGGAGGGAACACGTGTTTGAAGACGGAAAGCAAGAACGAGATAACTCATTTTTCATAAGCATCAATCGTAGAAAAAACAGATGCCCTCGGCATCTCTTCAATGACAAGAGGAAGTCACTCTGCACATCCTCAGGAGAACTGTTGGCACAAACCTTCCAGGTTTAAGATGTTACACTCCAGCATGACAAACCCCCAAATTTTGCCATGGAGATTTTTTTACCCAACAACTCACAAGGTAGTCTATAATCTGTCATTCTTGAGGGGGCTTCTTTGGCTAAGTTTGCAAGCCTGGCCTGGCCATTCCACTTTTCTGGGGTCACAAGGGTTGTTCCTGAAAGGTGAGGAAGCAAAAAAAAAGTCAAAATGGAGGCCGTAAACCATGATTGAAGCATGGCCCCCTTTTTATGTCTGTCAACAGACCGCAAAAAGGGGCCGAGCTTTGGTTGTGTGGTTGTAGGGATCGTCTCAGCATTTTGGACTCCCCTGCCGACACTTTCGATCCACTCTTATATTTTATCAAAGCCATTCTCAAAAATTTCGCTTTCATGCCTTTATCGAAACCATTTCTTGCTTCTGGAAAAGCAAGAAAACATTCCTCTTTTAAGGGGGATTCCTGCTTTCCTGAAGACACCGATGCCAAACAAAAGCTCCTTAAGGCTGATGGAGTTTAAATCTGGGTCTACTTTGCTCCCAAACATTTGCATTTTTCCAGGACATCCATCTGAGTTTACAGAAAACCAGCTTCTTCTTTTTTTTTCCCCAAGGTGTTTCCAACAAGCTTGCATTCTTCGTTTCTCTTCCTTGCCTAAGCTAGGGGTTAAATGATTCCACGTCCTATCCAGATTGTTCAAGAACCAGAAAGTGGAGTTAAAGCCACATCTTAGATGCTGCAGAATGAAGTTCCTCCTGCCTCTCTTTTCTCTCTCTCTGACATCTTAAATATACCTCAATTCCCCGGGTCATTCCACGTTTCCTTTAAGTCCGAGGGGTATCTACCCTCCTGTCATTTCTTCAACCAACCTCCATGCCTGGAGAATGAATTCCCCCATCACTCACTCGATAGCACGTCTGTCTGGAAGGATTCCAGTTTCAGAATATTCTCAGATCTGTTTTCCTCCAGATCTGACTTTGGGTTTGGTCAAAGCTCCTAATGATGGCTGGGTTGGTGGAGAAGGAAAGGATCAAACGATGAT
The DNA here is from genome assembly GCF_964194415.1 of Vipera berus. Classification (NCBI taxonomy): domain Eukaryota; kingdom Metazoa; phylum Chordata; class Lepidosauria; order Squamata; family Viperidae; genus Vipera; species Vipera berus. The sequence continues at coordinate 1,977,000 of NC_138216.1, read as the reverse complement.
GATGGCGATGTTGTCTAGTTTGGGTCACGAGAGGTCTGCAAGAAATAAACCAAGCTCAGAGGGCACCAAGGTGCCCTCTTTTCAACCCTGAACTGCAAAGATTCTCCTTTATTGAAACTAGGATGGTTTTTATTTGACATGGATGGATGGATGGATGGATGGATGGATGGATGGATGGATGGATGGATGGATGGAGAGAAACGGAGACCCACAGAAAAATTCACCCATGCAAAATGAGCAAATAGTCTTAAGACATGGAAGGAGAAAGATCAAAGCGGTCCAAAAAATCTAATGAAGGCACTGCAAGCCACCCTCTGCTTTCCAAAATTTATCACGCTACCTTCACACAAAGAAAAGGCTGACCTTTCCAAATCCACCATCCTTCAAGGGAGGCCTCAGATCTTGTTCTTTCTAAACCAGCAGTGGGACTTCTCTAACCGGATTGAGGACAACCAAGTCTCCACTGGAAGCCAAGGCATCATCTCAACCTTTCCAGGAGTTCCTTCCTGCCCAATTCCCCCACTTAAACTTTCTTCTCCACGCATCTCTTTTCTTATTCCCCCCCCCCGCCGCCTCAACCCCCCCCCCCCGCAGCATCTCTAAATCACAGAGGCTTAATCCAGGTGGATCTCAAAGGCAGATGACTATCACAACCAGAAGGTGAGAAGGAATAAATAAATCCCTGCTTTAATTCAATCAGAGTCGCTCAGTAGGATAAGGGCGGGCATGTAATGTGGTTATAATCAAAGAGAGAAGGATTCTGGGGCTGGAGGTGGGGGGGGGAAAGAGAGAGAATCAGATGAAAGCAGTAATCCTTCCTCAGCCTGGGGGCACTTGGGATCCACCCAGCCTGGCTGGGGAGGATGGGAGCTGTTGTGCGTCCTTTGACAAAGAGTCCCAAGCTGAAGAAGCAGAATTAATACAAGAGGGAGATGGTGCTTTAGGTCTCAATCACAAGTTGGGCTTAGGCAAAGCTGGTGTCATCCTGGGCTTTGGCTTCTATCCCACAGTGGCTGCGCTCACAAACACGTATTTGGGGGGTGACACTTTCCAGTACTTTCTCTTTTACTCTCCCCACTTTTACCCTCTGAACCAAAATGGGACAGAATCATCATCAAGGGGGTTTCCCCTTCTGGGGTTTTTTTTCCCCCTCCAGGGAGAACTCAGCTTGGCTAAGAAGGTTCTTCCTCTTTGGGGAGGCTGACAACAATCCTGTAAGGTTGACAGGGACAGACCACAAGAAAAGGGCCTTTTTCCTTCCTTCCTTCCTTCCTTCCTTCCTTCCTTCCTTCCTTCCTTCCTTCCTTCCTTCCTCTCATTTCCACCTCCCTCCCTCCCTCCTTCCTTCCTTCCTTCCTTCCTCCTTCCTTCCTTCCTTCCTTCCTTCCTTCCTTCCTTCCTTCTTCTCCCCCTCCCTCTTTCCTTCCTTCCTTCCTTCCTTCCTTCCCTCCTTCCTTCTCTCTCTCCCTTCCTTCCTTCCTTCCTTCCTTCCTTCCTTCCTTCCTTCCTTCCTTCCTTCCTTCCTTCCTTCCTTCCTTCCTTCCTTCCTTCCTGGAAAATATCTTTTATTTTCCATCTGCAAGAGTTACCTTCTGGTAAACAAATCCATACTTGCCATGAAGGAGGCAGGAGACTGGAAAAGATAGCCCCATTTTTTTCCTCTCTCCCTCTGCTAACCCCCATCTCTCTCTTTCTCTCCCCTCTGCTCTCCCAGACATTCACCCTGCATCCTCTCTCAGGGTACCCCCTTATTTGACAGCACCCTTCTTTTCCTGTTCGTTGTTTCTTCCCGGCAGAAAGGCTTTTGTAAGCACAGGCGTAGCCCCTTCACCTCTTCGTATCCAGGTAACTAATGGGGTGGCTGAACTGAAATCTTCTTACCCTCCTCCTGGTGGGAGGGAGGGACAGATGGACGGAGGGACGTGCGGGCCACCTTCCTGCCCTGAATGTCCTTGCGCGAGACTCCGGGATGGGGTGCCGGATAAACATGATAAATTATATAAAGATCTAACCGAGAGCAATAAAACTCATATCAAGCAGCCAGAATGAGAGCAAGCAATAAAATCTAAATTATAGTTTCAATCACAGGAGGCGATAGGAATTAGAGAGATGGCTTCAAAACCGAGGGTGAGGGGTTGGGGTGTTTTTTTTTTCGTTTTTTCTCAGTCGGAGGGGAAGCTGCTGCGGATAAACGACAGCAGAGGTGAGCAGCCTGCTGACGGCTGAAGGTCTCACCTGCTGCTGCCCCCAGAGGCCCCCTCCCAACTAAACCAAAGCCCTCCACAACAAGCCTCCAACCAGGCGGGTAGACATGACAGGAGAAGGGCAAACGCGGCCCCCAGACCCAGCAGACCGAAACTGGCCCACACCTAGAACTAAGGAGAAATTTCCTAACAGTGGGAACAATTAGCCAACAGAACTCCTGGCCTCCAGAAGTTGTGGATGCCCCAATACTGGACGTTTTACAGAAAAGACTGGTCTGAAATGGCCTAGGGTCTCCTGGTTGAGCAGGGGGCTGGACTAGAAGACCTCCAAGGTCCCTAACAACTCAGTTCTTCTGTTAACCAGTGGAACGGCTTGCCTCCAGACGTTGTGGGGGCTCCATCACTGGCGGCTTCCAAGAAGAGACTGGACAGCCATTGGTCCAGGATTTTATTTTCTTTCAACTGTCCTCCAAGTAGGCAGTCCGGGATGCCCCCACCCGGTTGGCTACTTCAGCCCGGGCATCCCACTTATGTGCGCCCGGCATGACTTGGCTCACCGTGCCAGCCCCTCCCCTCTTTCCCACGGGGGGGGGGAGAAGAGCACCTGGCTGAGCGGCCCCCTCCCTCCCTGCTGCCGCTGCGCCCTCCGCTCAGGCTCCCCCACCGTCCCCGGGCGCGCACGCTCCTCCGGCTCGCAGCAAAGGAGCGGAGTCCAGGCCAGAGAGGGCGAAAGAGACGGGGGGGGGGAAGAGAGAATGGGGGGGGGAGCAGGAAGCTCTCTGCAAAGCCGAGGGTAGAGCTAAAACGAGGCAGGGGAAACGGGCAAGGCACGCGGGTTGGGTGTACGCTCTCCGGGGGGGGGGGAATCCACAGCCTCCGGGTGGCAGACCTCTGAAAATTGTGGTCGTCTTTTCCACAGTTCTGGATTGGAAAGGAAGCATGGGTGTTAGACGATGGCAATAAAATGACCTTTTCAGGTGGGCTACAGGATGGCCGTCTACACCTTGAGGATTCCAACAAGGCAATTTTGAAAAGGAGGAGGAGGAGGAGGAGGAGGAGGAGGAGGAGAATTGTGGGGTCCCTGGCGCTCCCAGAGCTTGGTTATTTTCTTGCAGACATTTCATGACCCAACTAGGTAACATCATCAATGCTAGAAGGGAGGAGAAGGGGGGGGGGAACAGACAGCTTTGGATTGCCTTTGTCTAATGCAAGCTTCACAGTAGCACAGAACTCTGCCCAAAGAAGAGATCTGTGTAAACGGAAACCTTTCATCCTTGACCCATCGAAATAACCTGGCTTCATATTCTCCCAAAGAGCTGAGTGCTGCAGCTGCTACCTATCTGAGAGTGAGTAGCGGTGGTCCCTTAAGCTCCATCTGCTTCAACCTTGAAGCCTGATATGACACCCTGAGTTACGGTTTGTTAAATAAACCATAGTTGTCTGGGGTCTGCATGACACGCAAAAGGCATCCGTGGTGATTTACGCTGCAAAAAAGAGCTGCAATCAAACCATTAAGGCCGAGTGTGTTCTGTGAACTTAAGCCCCCAAATCTTGCGACATCTTTAAGAGCCATGTTTTGACATCCGCCACAATTCTTGCTACACACAGGGATAAAGCCTAATTGGCTGGCTTCAGGCAACACATTAAGCTTGAAACCAGGGTTACAAATCACAGTCTCCAAAGGAGGCCTAAAAGAAGCTGTCGGGTGCAGCCCAGGGGACTGCTTAACCTCCCCCCCTGCCCCCCCCGCCCCATCTGTTCACATTCCATCTGTAAGGAACACCTTTTAAGGCTAATAGAATGGCATAGGTTCTCCTGCTTGACTAGAAGACCTCCAAGGTCCCATTCTGCTCTATTCTGATTGACTGATCACTGGAGGTTGTTAAGAAGAGACTGGACATCCACCTGTCTGAAATAGTCTAGGGCAGGGGTGCCAAACTCGCTATCTCATGGGAGGGGTCACGACATGTCGTGCCTTTTTTTCCATTGCCGGCAATGGGGTGGGTGCGGTTTCGGCATGACGCATCCGGCCTGTGGGCCGGCAGTTTGACACCCCTGGTCTAGGGTCCCCTGCTTGAACAGAGGGTTGGCTAGAAGACCTCCAAGGCCCCTTCCAGGTCTATTCTATTCATCTATTCATTCACAGGATGCTGATGGGACCTTGACGGAACAGGTGTAGGGTTCTGCTTATTCAGAAGTAACAAGCCAATTGGAAGAGAACGTTAGGCCACCGAGGCCAAGCTGTAAACAGTATCACCACTAGCCTTCATTTTACGAAGAGGCTGAACATGCAGGTAGTCAACAGCGGCTCATTTAGTGACCAAAGTTAGACAGCCCTGAAAAAATAGACTGATGACTTTTCCACAATTATAACCATTGCAGCATCCCCAGGGTTATAGGATCAAAATTCAGGTGCTTGGCAACTGACTCATATTTATGACGGCCGCAGTCTCTCTCCCCCCCAGGGGGGGTCAGGGGATCCCCTTCTGTGACCTCCTGACAAGCAAAGTCATGTCAGCTAACTCAGCTGCAGGGACTCACTTCATGACTGTGGCAGGGAAAGTCGTGAAATGGGGCAAAATTCACTCAACACGTTTCCCACTCAATGACGTAAACTGTGATAAGTCGAGGACTAGCTGCACGCAGGACGTTGCAGGGACCGACGGCTTCTCTCAGATATTGATCAGGTTTTTAATCGCCTTCATTTTGGTCAGCTCAATTGGTCAGCTGCATACAGGCTCATCACACACCAAACTATAAATTAACCACCTCTGTGGATTCGCACAAACAGCGCTAGGCAGAAGCACAATTAACTGACTTGTGGCAGATAGCTGCTTTCAGAACCTGATGTCTGACCTGTAACACACACACACACCGCACCCGAAGGGTCCCTCCCTACAAACCAAGTTGAAAAGGCAAATCTGACTGTTCTAAGAGAAGCTTGCAAGATGGTGGCAGTGTTCACACTCTCTCTCCAGCAGATTGACAACAGCGGAGAGGTTGTGTGAAGGCAGCCCCCCCCCCTGCTCCACCACCACCCCTCCTGGGATTTCTGCAAGAGGCTGCCAAGATTGATCTTGTTTTTATTCTTCTTTATTTTAAGGAGGGGATATTGTTTTTAACTCTGGGCTGTAGGTCACCCAGAGTTACATTTAATGAGCTGGGCATCCATATAAAGGTGACAGACAGACAGACAGACAGACAAACAGATGATAGATGGGTAGGAAAGAAGGAAGGAAGGAAGGAAGGAAGGAAGGAAGGAAGGAAGGAAGGAAGGAAGGAAGGAAGGAAGGAAGGAAGGAAGGAAAGGAAGGAAGGAAGGAGACAGACAGACATGATAGATGGGTAGATATAGAAGAAATAGAGGAAGCGATGATGGAAGAAAGGAAGGAAGGAAGGAAGGAAGGAAGGAAGGAAGGAAGGAAGGAGACAGACATGATAGATGGGTAGATATAGAAGAAACAGAGGAAGGGATGATGGAGGGAAGGAAGGAAGGAAGGAAGGAAGGAAGGAAGGAAGGGAGGGAGGGAGGGAGGGAGGGAGGGAGGGAGGGAGGGAGGGAGGGAGGGAGGGAGGGAGACAGACAGGTTGATGATAGATAGATAGAACAGACCATGATTTCCTGCTCTCTGCGATCCAGCTTCTGGGGAGGGGCAGATCCAGCTTCTGGGGAGGGGCTCAAGGTTTGTGCTCTCCATGATGGCAAGATTAAACATAACCCCTCCCCCCCCCCCGCTCCGCCTGGAATCTTTGAGCAGCCGCTGCGTCTCCCCAGCGAGGGCAAGTTCATTTCCCGGCTTGGAAACGTCGGAACCCATTTATATTAATGACCTTTTGATTCACCACTGCAAACTTCTGAATATTTCATAGGGTGCAAACGGGCCGCGAAATGCATTAAAGCCGGCAGGAGGCGAGAAGGGACGCGCGTGTCCTGGGAAGGCAGACCCACGGAATTGGGAGGTGTGGGGCGAGGAGAGCAGGAGGAGGATTGGGGGGGGGGGAATGCGCGCGCGTGTGGGCGGGGAACCTCCGGACTCAAAGGGGAACTTCCAATCACCGTGCGGTTCTGGCCTCCAGATCGCAGCTCTCTCACCTTGGAGCATCGGTCGCGCCTTCACGCTCTCTAGCAGCTTGTTCCGTTTCTGCAGCCTCCTGCGTGAATCCAGGGGGGGCAAAAGATCCTTCGTACACGTGTCAGGCAGTACCAGGTGGATCGAACCTTTCAGCCAGACCTTTCTTGGTCCTCTTGGACCTTTTGCGCTTCAGGTTACGGAGGGAGTCGGGGATTCTGCCCAAGTGCAAGCGCCTGGCTCCATTCACACAGCTCCGTTAACAGGCAGAGTTCGCCTTGCGCGTTAAGCTCGGTTAAAGCCTTGCCTTTTGCAGCTCAGCACTGAGGGCGGTGCGAACCGAGCCCGCGTGGGGTTCCGGAGGTTGTGGGAACCCCCACAATAGGAGAAATCAGCGCGGGCGGGTTAGGCACGTGTGGATCAGACCTGGGCGAAGCCTGCTTGCTCCCCTCTCTAGGGGAAGGGCTCTGACGCCTCTCCTTCGAGGAATGGGGTCCTCGCCTGATACAGGAGCCCCCTCGCTTGGCTTCTGGGCTGATGCCGCGTCTCCCCAGGGAACCGTCTCTGGGGAGAGCGGGAGGGTTAGGCGCCTGCATGGAAGACACCCCCCTCACCCCGAGCTGCAGGGTCGCCGGGAAACTCGCGCGCACACCCACACCTCCCCGGGCCGGAAACCCGAAAGGAAGCGGGTCTGCTTCCTATAGACTGATGGAGGCCAGGCATCGCCAAAGGGCGCCTCTCTTGGCTTCGCCCCTCTTCCCCGCCCCTTTTCTGCAGCCCCCAGGGCGAAGTGGAGCGGAGCAGTTGCGTGGGGAGCAGCAGCCGCGGCAGCTCCGGAGCAAAAGCGAGCCCGGCATGTAAATGCAGCTCGTTTCTCTCCCTTCCCTTCCGTGCCGAGGAAGCGTGTGGGAAGGAAGGCGAGAGGGGTCAGCGAAGAACTATTTCTCCTCTGTGGCTCAGTCTTTTCCTTCCTTCCTTCCTTCCTTCCTTCCTTCCTTCCTTCCTTCCTTCCTTCCTTCCTTCCTCCCCTCTGCTATTTCCTTCCTTCCTTCCCTCTCTCCTTCCTTCCCTCTCTCCCTCCTTCCATTTCCTTCCTTCCTTCCTTCCCTCCATTTCCTTCCTTCCTTCCCTCTCTCCTTCCTTCCCTCTCTCCCTCCTTCCATTTCCTTCCTTCCTTCCTTCCCTCCATTTCCTTCCTTCCTTCCCTCCCTCCCTTCATTTCCTTCCTTCCTTCCCTCTCTCCTTCCTTCCCTCTCTCCCTCCCTCTATTTCCTTCTCTCCCTCCCTCCCCCCTTCCATTTCCTTCCTCCCTCCCTCACTTTCCTCCCCCCCCCCTTTGGGCTCTTTCGACCTTTCGGAAAGCGGAGAGCGAAAGAAAGCTCGGGGTAGGGGGGAGAGAGCCGACCCGGCCTTTCACGTCAGGAAAAGTGGGCGCGAGGGAGATCGCGTGACCTCCCAAAGCCATTCCTGGGCACGATCCCTCGCTCTTTCGGAGGCGCTCCAACCGGGTTAACGAACAGGCCGGATTCAACGGCGAGCAGGCGTCGCCGCAGGGACTCCCGTGACCTTGCGGGGGCGGGGAAACGGCAGGAATAGAAATCCCACAGAGACTTGATCCCCCTCCACGATCCTCAGTCGTTGAGAAGGCTTCCCGGCTACCCCACAGGCACTCCGGGCTGGTCGGCCAGGAGACGCACCCTTCGGGGCTTGGGGCGTCAAGCTTGCTTGCCAAGCTCTTCACGGCCTAGCCCCCCCCCCTTGAATATTCTCCCGATAAGAGAGTTCGGATACTAGACTTAGGCTGTCTGGAGACGAAGCTGAGCCGGCCTGTCAACATCCAGGCGGCGGAGAATCGCCTTGTGTGAACCAGGCAGTGTCCACAAGCCCATCATGCACAGCCGCGCCGGGCACCGAGGCCGCAGCGGTGACCGAAGGGCGCAAAAGCACATCCTTCATTGCCCGCCGGCGAGCTGACACCCCCCAACCCTCCCCCGGCCAGCCTTCCCAAACCGAAGGAACGTTTTCTGCCCGGCCCCACGCATTTCAGATGACCCCCAAACCCCACGCAAGCTTTGCACGCGATTGCCTACTTAGCTCTGACCTGGCGAGCGGCCTTAGGGGGCCTCGGTCCCCCGGCAGAGTCGCCGGTCAGAGCTTCCAGCCCCCGTCCGAGGCTGTTGCAAAGGCCTCGGGGCTCGCACGCCCTCATTTCTGCCTCCTAACGGAGCTGGGTGTGTGCTGGGGCGGGAGGGGCGTCGCTTCGACTTCCCCCCCCCCGAAGCCATTCAGGGCAAAAGCAACCAGCGGGGTCTCAAAGCCGCCTAACTCGGAGGGCAGCGTCCGCCCTGAGTCTTCGGAGAAGGGCGGGATATAAATGGAATTAAAATAAAATAAATAAAATAAAAATAAAGCCCGTCTTGGACCGACCTCGCTCCCGGACGAGGCCTTCAACAGACGCCCCGCCCCCCCCCCCCCGCCACAGCCCTGGTCAGCTCGCAGTGGCCGCGTCGGTGCTGAACTAGGCCGAGAAACTCAAGGCTTTCGGCGGCACCGACCCAGCTGCGGCTGCCCGCCTCAACTGCGGCGGGGCAAAAGGGAGAACTTCTGAACGTAGAGAAGCTCTGGCGAGGAGGGGGGAGAAGGGGGCGGCGGGAGCGCCGGCGCGCCTGGTAGTTTTCACTCAAACGCCGCTGAGGGGTCAGCGCGGCTCTTCCTTCCTCTCCTTCGCCTCCGAGCAAGCCTCCAAGGGGGGAATGGAAGCGCCGACCCCAGCCAAGGATCTGGGCCGTCAGAAAGCGAGCGGCGGGGCTGAGATTCCTAAGGACGGAATGGGAGGGAGGGAGGGAGGGGGACCTTAGCCCGATGCCCCCTTCGGGGAGTCAGCCCAGGGACTTCAGTGGGGCCTCCCTCTAAGCACGCCCGCCTGCCTAGAATGGCGTGGAAACTGAGTTAAGGATCCAGGATTGTCTGCAGGCCGTGGGTCAAGGGGGGGAGGGGTGGCCTGGGATTAAAAGGCGGAGCAAGAGCCTCTCTCTCAATCCGGAGCCGCTTCCTTTCCTCCACTCGGTCCCCCCCCCCAGGTTTCCCTCTGCCCCCGTTCAAAGCAATGATGTACTGCTAAGCTTGTAAGCCGCCCTAAGTCTTCGGAGAAGGGCGGGATATAAATGGAATTAAAATAAAATAAAATAAAAAATGTAACGTTCCTGGGGCGTTAAGCGGAGCTGGAAGGCACGAAGGCCGAACCCAGAAGTGCACCGGGGCCGGGAAAGCAGCGCTCTCCTCCTGAAACGCCTTTCAGCCCTGCTGGCTCGGCGGAGCCTCCCAAAGCAGAGGCAGTCTACTGTCCTTTTGCCCACCGTGTAATGGGGGTGCGTGGGAGGCGCTGGCCGCTTTTCCAGCCAGACAATCGGGAGCGAGGGCTCGCGGAGGAGGGCGAGGCGTGAAGAGCTCGCTTTGCAAGAGACGCGGACCAGCGTTAACGCTTTCCGACGTGCTTCCCCCGCCAGCGATAGAAACAGCTTTAGCTAAAGCGCGAGTTAAGCTGCCACGCCGGTTTCTCCCTCCACTTTCCCCGGGCCAAAAAGCAGGCAGACGTTCACTCGCCCCTCTCCCCCCTTCGGGTTTTCTCTAAAGGCCAAGTCCCCTGTTCCAGACGTCGCAGGAGCGGGCGAGCAAGTCCCCAGGGCCCAGCGGCGCAACCCTTTTCCCCCGAGCAGGAATCTCTGGCGCGGCCCCTCGCCCCATCCCAGCCCCTTAGGTCAGGGGTCGGCAACCTCGGCTCTTTTATGACTCGTGGACTTCAACTCCCAGAATTCCTGAGCCAGCATAGCTGGCTCAGGAATTCTGGGAGTTGAAGTCCACGAGTCATAAAAGAGCCGAGGTTGCCGACCCCTGCCTTAGGTGAACAAACAGGATTCTCGCTGGTCGCCGGGGCCAACCCACTGTCCCCTCCTCAATCTGCCCAAGTGTGTGTCCGGGGGGGGGGGCGAAATGTGGCTTCCACCCGGCGGGCGGCAGCGTCCAGCGGCAATGCTGGTAGCCAGCTTCTAACCCGGTTAAGCTTTTACGCACGGAGGCCACCCTGCTCGCTGGCCAGGCGAGGAAGCCAGACGAGGGGAGGGGAGGGGGCATAATCAAGGTTGACTCAGCCTTCCATCCTTCCGAGGTAGGTAAAATGAGGACCCAGATTGTTGGGGGCAATTAAGCTGACTTTGTAATAATGCCGCTTGGGGGGGGGTGTGTGAAAGCCCTAATAAGCAGGCATATACATAGAATGAAGGCTACTGCTAAGCTTGTAAGTCTTCGGAGAAGGGCGGGATATAAATGGAATTAAAATAAAATAAAATAAAACTAAATAATCTTGGCGGGAGGCGGCGAAGACCCCGCGACGCCCCCTCGCAGCGCCTTTTGCGAAGCCTCGGGAGCTGTCCACGCCCCGGCGGTGCTGAAACCGTCCGGCCTCCCGCCGGGCGCGCCGCGCTCCGTGGCCAGCGGGATCACAACCAGCCGGTTCCCTCGCCTCGACGCGTTCTCCCCTGGGGAGGCAGAGCAGTGGTGTGTGTGTGTGGGGGGGGTGTCCGGTTCTCCAATTTAGGGTGTTGGAGCTGCCGGATGCCCGCCGGCAGGTGCTTCCCAACCCAAAGCCCGCCCGGGAAAAGTTTGCCGGCAGTTAGCCGGCACGCTCAGGCGCGTCACACCGAAACGACAAAAGCAAGTTTGGGGCCTCGGAGACTTCGCCTTTTTTTCTTTCTTTCTTCCATTCTTTCCTTTAAAAAAAAAGAACAACAACAACGGTCCCCTCGCCAAGTACATTGGGGAAGCCAAGCCTCCGTTACGGGAAGCGGGGAGAGAGAAAGAGACGCCGTCGAGTGCGGCCGCCAATGGAGTTTGGGTGGGCTGGGGCGGGGGGCGGCTGGGCCACGGCACAGGCGCGCGATGTATGGAGCAGATTCCGCGGGAGAGGCTGGGCGAACCGCCTTCCGGCTTAATAATCCTAATAGTAACAACGGCAGCGCTTCTAGAGGGGGTCGCTCCCTTTTAGCTACGGCTCTGCTACTGCGGCAGGGGCGGGGATGAGACCCGGAGACCCCCTCCCCTTTTCTTCCAGTCCTTCTGCTCGCTTGAGCGTCCCCTCCCGCACAGCTCACTTACCTGCCACCGACCTCAAAAGGCGAGGAGGGGGCGTCTCGAGGAATCCGGAGGGGCGGCCAGCCCCAGTCGGCGTCTCCTCCTCGCCTTCTCGCCGCCGCCGCCGCCGCCGCTTCTCCGCCTCTCTCTCTCTCTCTCTCTCTCTCTCTCTCTCTCTCTCTTGCGCGCCGCTACCACTGCCCCCTCCTGCCCCTCCCCCAGCGGCGGCTTCTTCTCCCGGCCAGCCAGCAGCAGCAGCAGCCTCTCGCCCGCCCGCCCGCCCGCACCCAGACGAGAAATCCTTGGGCGGCCTGGAAAGAGAATGAGCAAGCGCCTCCGCCTCTCCCTCCGGCCACCGTCACTGCGTCAAGCCGGCGGCGAGGGGAGCTCCCGCGATCCGGAGTCCGAGAGCGCCGGGGCTGGGCTGGTCTTGAAGGAATCCTGGAAGCGCGGAGAAAAGCGGTGGGCGAGCCGAGCGCGGGCGGGGAACAGCCCTTCTCTCCCTCCGCCTCCTTTTTTCAGTTCTGATCCCCTCCTCTTTCTCTTCTCCGCTCTTGAAAAGGCCCCAAAAGGGGGGCGGCCGGCGGCAAGGGGGGGGAGTGTGTGTGTGTGCGTGTGGGCGAGGCGAGGCGAGGCGAGCTTTGGTCAAGGAGCCTCCGAGCGAGAGCCAGTCTGAGCTTCCACCGCGTCCCTCGCGCGATCCCAGGTTTGATCGTGGAGTGGGGAAAGTGGAAGGGGTGGGGCGGGGGGGGAGGGCCGGGAAATGTGCGTCGTGTGTGTGAATGGAGGGAGGAGACGAGGCGGAAGGAAGGAAGGAAGGAAGGAAGGAAGGAAGGAAGGAAGGAAGGAAGGAAGGAAGGAAGGAAGGAAGGAAGGAAGGAAGGAAGGAAGGCGTGCTGCAGCGGCTCCGGCGGAGAGCTGGGTCGCAAGCGGGAGAGAAAAGGCGGCGGCGGCAGCTCAAAAAACGGACCGCTCGGCGGAGACTGAGCCACAAGCGGGCGGCGGCGGCAGGAACGGCAAGCCAGTAGCCTTCCGCCGGGAAGTCCTGCTCTCCTCCCGGCTCTCCTGCCAGCGGCACCCGAATAACTCTTGCAAGGAGCAGCCGCTGCAAACTTTCATTCCTCTCGGGGTCTCCCTCTCCGTCTGAAACTCCGAAGGAGGGCGGCGGGTGGGTGGGGGGGAGAGAAGGCAGATGCTGTTCCTCGCCGACACAACAGTCGGTTCCTTCCGCTAGTGGCAGACGCCTCTGTTTACCGAAAGGACGCGGTGCAGGGCCGTCTTCGGCCGTTGGCCTCCAGCGCAGGAGAGGAATCGTTTTCTCACGACCGAGGAGACACGGGTCTCCTGCTAGAGTCTCTCCTCCGCTTGGCTTTCCCCCTGGCTCTGGGTCGCCACCTTTCCCCCCTCGCCCGGTTCTTCCTAGGAAGCTGCCCTGGGATGGCCGCTCTCCTCGGGTGGAAGAGCCCGGGCTAAACTCGACTTCCACGGAAACTCACGGATTCGCCGTTCTGGTCAGTAACCAAGCCCTCCGCCATCTGAGCGAGCAGGAACAGAGGCGAACACCGCGCTCCGAAAGAGGCCCCAGCTGCGCCGAGCGGTGAGATCAAGGTGAGCACAGAAAACACAACCAAACAGATGCCAAGCCAATTAAAACAACAACAACAACAACATTCCGAGATGCAAATGAGCCGATTACTGGGATTTTGTGATCCGCTGCCGGCCTGTTGGCTGGAAAGGAGGGGAGCTGCAGCCAGAGAGGGTGGGTGGGTGCCCTAGTCGCTCCCTGCCCCAGCTGTGCCCCGGCAGAGGTGGAGCCAAAGCCAAAAGGGGACCCACGACTAGGACTTACCCTTCCTCCTTCGCACATTCTGCTCTCCTTGGGGCTGGCACAGAGAAGGCTGGACTTCCCACTCGAGGCAGAATAAATGGGGTCAGAATCAGTAATTCTAGCTCTTCAAGCCAAGCCAGAGAAGGATACCTGGTGGTTTAAGAGCAGGACAAACGCTTGAAACGTCTCCCATCCAACTTAAGACCTCTGTGGAGCTTACAAGATTCTGGGTTCTGGGTTGGACTGCTCCACCAAGTGGAAGTCGGTGAGGGAATTCATGAAGTATCCCACCAGGGCACAGCCAACAGTCGCCTCGCAGGAGCCCAACTGGGGCTTACTGGTTTGAGATTGCTAGGAATATACCAAGCTTCTTTCCAAATCCTAACTTCACCTTGAACGTCCGTCCGTCCGTGGAGATGATCAGCCAGCCAGGTCTTGGTTGCCCCAAAGTTGCTTGTTCAAGAGGCAACTGGGCTTTCTGATTTTTTTGGCTTCTCATCTAGGAAGCTTCTTCAGCTCTGAAGACCAAGAGGAGCTGAAGGAGCTTCTTGGATGACAAGCAAAAGGTCTTCAGAGAAAAACACAAGGCAACTTTGAGGCAACTTCACCCTGACTTCCTTGCAGGTAGGGGCAGATGGATGTATTCGTCAAATTGAGGTAGCCACCCATCTCACCTGAAATGCTTCCAAACTGGATCTCAAGGGTCAGCCGGAAAGAACCAAAAGGCCAACCGGCTCAGATCCCAAGGAGACAGAGGTCCCAGATCTTCTTCACAAGCCCGCGTGGCTTCCACAACCTTCTTGAATCCTCCATAGAGACCAGGAGCCTGGATCCCACCTAGGCAAGGCAGGGGCTGATCAGATCTGGATTCCTTCAGCAGGTTGCTCCAGAGGAGACCTCACCAGGACCAAACGTTTCTTGCGGTCCTTTATCTCTCTGCCATTCGATGCCAAGGGATCTGAATTGGAATCTGCTAGATCTAAGGAGGAATGGTGGAGCTGGTTGTTAGCTCATGGCTCTTCACAGGATCGTCCCTTGCCTTAGAATGCTTTCCATCTGAAGGGGGCCCTTGGGACCACAACCACCAGATCCCATTACCCCCTCGGCCCATTGTGCCTAAGTTGCCCTCAATGGCAACAGTCCTTTTTTCCTACTTCTGAAGGAGAGCCTTCATTAAACAAGCCCATTTTTATTTTATTTTTTATTTTTGTAAATAACAAATATTAGGGAAGCAACTGATGGAAGTAACACAGTCCGGCCAGTGATGTTTCTAAACACACTTACTTCAGAATAAGCCTGATTCAGTGCTGTAGGGTATATTCCGATCACCGATGCTTATTTACTTAAAAATAAAACTTCATGGATTCTTCTGCGTAACTAAGACCCGATCTAAACTTTCTGATCCACAAGCCACCTTCTTCCAATACACTCTTAGAAGCTTCTACTCAAACACCCCCATGGAATTCAATGGGGCTTGCTCCCAGGTTAAATACTCACAGGTGGTCCCCAACTTATGACCACAATTGAGCCGAACATTTCTGTTGCTAAGTGAGGCGTTTGTTAAGTGAGTTTTGCCTCGTTTTACCACATTTCTCCCCTCGTGGGTTAAGGGAATCCCTGCAGTCGCTAAATTTGTAACGCGGTTGTTAAATGAATCCGGCTTCCCCCATGGACTTTGCTTGTCAGAAGGTCGCAAAAGGGGACCACGTGATCCCCCCTCCCCCGGGGCACTGTGACCATTGTAAATGTGAATCGATTGCCAAGCGTCTGAATTTTGATCACCAGACCGTGGGGATGCCGCGATGGTCATAAGTCTGGAAAAAGGTCATAAGTCACTTTTTCAGTGCCGTCGTAACTTCAAACGGTCAATAAATGAACGATTGTTAAGCCGGGGAGTATCTGTATGTGTTTCAGAGGACTTATCCACCATAATAGCTTGATCTTGGATGTAAAGGAAGTTCTGATCTAGCCTGGTGGATTCTGTTGTTGGTAGTGTGTGTGTGTGTGTGTGTGTGCATTGTGTGTGTGCATTGTGTGTGCGTGTTTGTTTTCTCAATCTCCATTCTCTGCCAGGAGAAATATGTTTCCCAGAATTTGGAATGTAGCTTTATTTCAACACCCCAGCCTCCCTTCTTCACTTTGAACAGAGATGCTGAATATCTGAAGACAGAGTCTTCCGGCTTGCTTATTTTAAAGAAGTAATGATTTCCGTGTCCTCTCCTGACCCCTGTCTGAGTGGGGTATGTGTGTGTGTGTGCGCGCGTGTGTTCGCACAATCTTGTGCATGCAAGGAACCATTTGCAGTTAAGTGAAGCTCCAGAAAGCAAAACTGGAAGCCAAAAAAAAACAAACCAGAAGAAGTTGCAAGCGGGGGCAATAATTTCCTCGAAGATAATATTCATCCAGCTCTGATTGAGAAAGAATAAATATTTAACGCCCGTTTTCTGGTGTTTGGATGTAAAATTTAAGAGCTGCAATTTGCCAGCCGGGAAGGGCTGGTAGGGAAGATCTGGTTTAAGAAGTGGGCCACTTAAAAGGGATTTGAATCAGAATAGATCTGGGAGGGACCTTGGAGGTCCCCTAGTCCAACCCTCTGCTCAAGCAGGAGACCCCAGGCCATTTTGGACAAGTATCTGTCCAGTCTCTTCTTAAAAGCATCTGAAGGCAGGACAAGAAACGATGGTTGGAAAGTGATCAAAGAGAGAAGCAACCCAGAACTAAGGAGAAATTTCCTGACAGTGAATGACACTTGATCAGCGGAATGGCTTGCCTTCAGAAGTTGTTGGTGCTAGAAGACCTCCGAGGTCCCTTCCAATCCTCTTATTCTGCTATCTAGGCAACTGAGTGGAATGCCTGAAAAACAATCTGGGAGTCGAGCTCCTGATCCAGACAGGAAATCTGAGATATACATGTGAGAACAGCAGCTGTAAAGCTGGACTTAGGAGATTCAGTTGCTAAAAGCTTAATGACCTTCAGATGTAACCTTCTCTTCTAGAGCTCCGACACAACCTCTTGCCAAAAATCAGACTATGCCTAAGCAGCTCTTACCCCACTGTAAGAACTGCGTCTAAGCATTTCTTGAAAAGCTTGCTTTATTCTGAATGAAAATTTAAAATCCCCAATAAAGTCACGTGAGAACCCGGCCTGGATTTTCTGCTTTTCATATGCTGGCTGATGGCAAACTTCTCAAGGATACTCATCTAAACTCTAGGAAGAAAGCTGGAATTAGCTGATAAAAAATGCCAAGGAAATAATTGCTCCGTTCCCTTGATCAGATCTATTTCCAGCGTTGGTAAGGTTTATATCTCCTCTATTCTCTAGGATCGTAAGATACCTTACAGGAAGAGGTTCTTTCCATTTATCCTTCCGACATTCTTCTTCCTCCCTGTGAAGCGATTAAATCTAAAAAAGAGTGCCTCGAAGCCATTCAGTGAATTTCCATTGCCTTCTGCTTCTGATTGTCCATCGATGTAATGGTGGACTGATCAATATAGTCCTGCAGAGTCAAGGTTTAACTGTATGTTTTAAGGTTGGGCTAAATATTTTTATAGATAACATCATACTTGCTTTTTTTTCCCTGATAGCTTTGTGATGCCTCTTTTTCTTCTTTCCTCACTTTTTTTTTGTATCCTAAGCAATACAGGAAAATAAAGTTACTGATTAGCTAGCATAAGACTGTATCACAGATATATATATATTTTTGGTAAACTTTAATAGATATGGGTTAAATAATGCAACATATATTTCCCTGGTTGAATTCAGTATTTTTTGATCATGGGCCATGCTGGGTTTCTCTTCATATATGGTAAGATGTATAAGAAAGAGCACATAAAATATGAAGTTGAGTAAGTGGGCATTTTTATTTAGAAGTAAAAGTCTTTTTTCCTTCCTTCCTTCCTTCCTTCCTTCCTTCCTTCCTTCCTTCCTTCCTTCCTTCCCTCCCTCCCTTCCTTTCTTCCTTCTTCCTTCCTTCCTTCCTTCCTTCCTTCCCTCCCTCCCTTCCTTTCTTCCTTCTTTCTTCCTTCCTTCCTTCCTTCCTTCCTTCCTTCCTTCCTTCCTTCTCTCCCTCCCTCCCTCCCTCCCTCCCTTCTTTCCTTCCTTCCTTCCTTCCTTCCTTCCTTCCTTCCTTCCTTCCTTCCTTCCTTCCTTCCTTCCTTCCCCAAGCAAGAACAACAACAGGAGCAGCCAATAGCTTGAGCAACGAAATTACAGCAGCACCAATGCACAAATGCTTCCCCAATTCCCTTTGCAAACACATTCATCTGCATGGCCTTTTAGCCCTATATTTAGTCAAATCTAAAACAGACATTGATAATTGGGTTAAAGTCAAGATGGAGCCAAGCAAAAAAAAACACGGGGGGGGGGAAGGACGAATAGCCTAGATTTATTGGAGAATGCCTTCCCGTTAGGCTCATTCTTCGAGGATACCTTGCAACCCGAAGGTTTCAAACTGACAGCCTTCTGTGTGCCACGGCAGATGCACTGTTGACACAGGAGGTTCAGAGAAGCCTAACAAGGAAAACCAGAAAGAAATCAGTTAATAAAACATTGGCTGTTTTTACCCAATTATCTGGGAGCGCAGCGGGGAAAGTGGCTGTCAGTGCCCACACTGCCTTCCAGAGGGAGACGTGAGAAGAGAGAGAAAGTGGAGAGAGAATTAGGTGAACAGGAAAGGTTAAAATGCTGGAAGCGTGCCTAGATGACACCGGGACACTTTGGCTGGTCATCAAGCTGAGGGGCAGAGTTTAGTAGGCCCCAAGTCACCCCCAGTCTGCAACTCCTGGATTTCCCAGACAATGTGACGGATAGCATAGAGGCTTGGAAAAAAAGACAGGATCTGCACAGGCTCAGTTATGCAACCTTGTTCAACGCACCGGTGCAATTAACGCGTGGTATTCCCTCGTATGATGCGTATCGCTCAGCTCAGGGCCCCCCGTGGCTCATCAATTAATGGTGGGGGTGTCTGTTCCGAAGGAAAATAGCTTGTTCCTCGTCGGCAGCTGCGTTATTTAACTGCTAGAAATATCTCCACATCCCAGTTTCCAAAGGGGCAAGGCCAGAGGTAGGCAAAGCGAAGGATAGAACTTCAGACAAACAAGCTAACAGTAAAACACGGGCTAATCAAGGAACGCCGACTCTCCGAAGTATTCGCGAGGAGCTGTCTTTGCCCTCTTTCTCTCAGACAGGATTTCTGGGTCGAGTTGCCTCTTCCCTATTGGGAATTCCCCCTCCTCGCTACAGCCCATCTCATTCTCTGTGGATTTCTGCTCCCGGAATTCCTCAGCCGCCATGTGTAGATTTCAAGTCCCAGAATCCCTCAGCCGCCACGCATCAGGCCCCAAACCAAGAATGCCACGTGGTGATTCTTCCAAGCCGAGTTCTTCGTTGTTTGATGCCCCTGGATAAAATCTTGCCAGACTGAAGTCTCGGCTATCTGCGTCTACCGTATACTCTGGGAACTGTTGAGGAGGGGCCGACTTCACCCCCTTTCTCTCACACAAACTCTCTGATCTGCCTTTTCCCTCCCCTCCCCCCTCCCCTCTGTGTCTTTCTCCCCCCCTACACACACACACACACACACACACACACACACACTGTTTCCCAGAAACTCAGACAAAAGGGCCTCAATTGCCCAAGGCCAGAGCAGTGAATCAGAAGCTCTGTGGAGACCGGATCCTCAGTCTTCATGGATAAAGCTGGTCTCTCATTAGGTTTAATAACTGCAAATTCCTCCTGGCGGATTGTGGCTGGTTTGCTTTGTGCAATAGAAGCAGACCAGGGTCCCCTCCGGAAATAAAGGTGGGTGACATTTGCATAGCTCCGCCCCCCTGGCTCGCATCAAGGCCTCCTGGATTCCTTAGCACAGAAAGAAGGCACCGACCAGGCGGCAGTGAGTTCGAGTCCTGCGTTAGGCATGAAAGCCAGCTGAGTGACTTCGGTTCAGGCCTCCTCTTTCAGCCCAGCCCACCTCACAGGGTCGTCGTGGGGGAAATTAGGAGGAGAAAGGAGTACAGGTAGTCCTCGGCGTATGGCCACAACTGGACCCCAAACTGATGTTTGCTAAGCGAAGCAGTTTAAGTGACTTTTGCTCCATTTGGTGACTCTTCTGGCCACCTTTGTTAAGCGAATCACTGCAGCTGTTAAATTAACAACACGGTTGTTAAGTCAGTCGGTTTTCCCTGTTGACCTGGCTTGTCAGAAAATTGCAAAAGGGGGATTACATGACCCGGGAAGGGGGGGGAACGCCGCAACCATCACAAATGTGAGTCAGTTGCTAAGCGTCCAAATGTGAATCACGTGACCGTGGGGATGCTGCGATGGTCGTAAGTGTGAGAAACAGTCATACATCACTTTTTTTCAGGGCCACTGTAACTTTGAGCGGTCATTAAGAGAAACTGTTGTAAGTCGGTCTGTCCGCTGCCTTGAGTTATTTATAAATTAGTAAAGATGGGATAAAAATCAAACAAGTTACACGACCTTTTCATCAAGAGTGAAAAGTTGGTGGGTGTGTATATACGCCCACTGGAAAAACAGCCAACACAATGGATGAGAAATAGGTGGATCAACGAAGGACACATCACAATCCTTCTTTTGCGTTCTCAAAAGTGGTGCTGGCCCACAGGAGCTCTCTTGAGGTTGAAAGGCCTGTCTGGTCCAGAATGGAATTGGGGGTCTAGCAACATCTGGGCAAACCCCCTCCCCTTCCTGCTCTGGAGGAACTCTATCAAATGAGAAATGGGATCTTTCTAGGTAGTGCAATTTCAGTCGTGGCTAAGAAAAGGTAGCCTCAAAAAGTTTGCTAGTCAAAATGCAAAGAGTTCTGTCTATTGAATATGGACGTTCTGCTTAGTGGGGTGCAATTCATGGATTTATGGATCCTCCACAATTTTTCCTTCCTTCTCTGTACTGCTGAGTGCTCTCCCCATCAGCCTTGGCGCTTGCATCCCATAATCTCAGTAGGCCTTGCCTTTCTCTAGTGTCAACCTTTACTAGTCATCTGCTCTGGTGGGGAAGTGCAAAGCCTCCTTGGAAGAGCAAGACCAGGAGATTGTCTCTCCCCATTCCACCACCTAGTTCAAGATTTCTCCAAATCTTTATGACCCTGGTCATCTCTTTTCCTGTGCTTAAAAAAAGGCAATCTTTTTAGTTTTTCTTTCTAAGGAAGTCCCTCCATTCCAAGATGGGCCTCGGCTGCGCTATCATTTAGAAGATTAAGTGCCTAAAACTGAATAAGGTATTCTGTAAGTGACTGCACCACTGATTTATTCAATAGCATTATGATATCTGGTGCTCTCGGATTGTGGTCTGTCTTTTAATAAATCTTAGCATTTACTTCCAAATGGCCCATAAGCCTGATCGGACCTCATCCCAAGTTCATTATTAGGGAACGGACTCTGCATAGTTAACAGAGGAGACGTGCGGTTTTCCAATTGGAGAAATTCTTGGGAAAAGGAGAACAGCTCAGCCGTGGTGGTGGTGGGGAATCTCACATCGTGGGATAGGGAAAAAAAACCATGTCTGAAGATTGGAAGAGTTGAGGTAGACATCCTATCCTCCATGTCCTAGATGGTGAAAAAGGGCTCAGAAAGCAAAAGTTGGTCTTAAAACATTTTGGGAAAAGCAACTTTTCAGAGAAGAAGGAAGCCTTTCTAGACAAAAGGAGAAGGACTGTGGGGGTCCTTGGTGGTCTCTGAGCTTGGCTGATTTCTTGCAGACATTTCATTATCTAACTAGCAAACCTCTTCAGTGCTAGAAGGAAGTTAGGTTTGGGGAGTGAAGGAGGAGGAGGAGGAGGAATAGGACTGTGGGGTCCTTGGTGGTCTCTGAGCTTGTCTGTTTTCTTGCAGACATTTCATTGCCAAGTTAAGTAACATCATCAGTGCTGGAAGGGAGTGGAGTTTGCAGGAGGAGGAGGAGGAGGAGGAGGAGGAGGAGGAGGAGGAGGAGGAGGAGAACTATGGGGTCCTTGGTGCTCTCTGAGCTTGGCTGTTTTCTTGCAGATGTTTCATTACTATGTAATATTGAGTAGAAGGAGAAGCAAAGACGAGAACTGACAGATTCACTGGGTCATTCCTGGGAGTGACCAAGGCCAAGAGTCAGTCAGAGTCAAGAGGCCAGAGGCATAGCAGAGCCCAGATGTGTGATGGAAAAGAACATGCCTAAACTCCCTCCAGATGTTCTTAAAGGGCAGCTCCCCTCATCCTTGACCATCCCTATTCTGAAGGCCAGGTCATGAGGGACCTCAAAGGAGCACCAGCTCAGCCCTCAAAGAATGCCCAGCCTTCTTTCCATACTTCCCCTCTCCCCAGTGGACCCATCACACAAAAGCCTCTTTTTTTTTCCCCCTCTGACTCCAGGCTCCTGGCCGACACAACCTTGAATTCCAGCCCACAATGACGGAGGTGGTTTTGTGACGTCAGCTACTGCAATCCTTGCGTTAAGGGCATGGGATGCCTGCCGGCAAGGTGAAACAGAACCATCTCATCCTTCACAGGCAAGGCAGGCTGGTCTCTGCTCGGATTCCAGGGGGAGGTGGACCACAACTGGCGAGAGGGGAAACAGAGGCTTTTAAAGGAAATGGCCCTGGAGATTAAAGAGGAAGAGCAATCAGGGGTGGGGGTGGGTTTTCTCCAAATCTTTGGAGCTAGATTGTCAGTGGAAAGTGAGGGAGACTAAGCTGTGCAACCATCTTTTTGGTTCTTAAAGAGATCAGGTTGTTAAGTAACAGAATAACAGAGCTGGGAGGGACCTTGGAGCTCTTCCAGTCCAACCCCCTGCTCAGGCAGGAAACCCTATACTATTTCAGACAAATGGTTGTCCAACTTAAAAATGTCCTGTGTTGCAGCATCCAGAGCTTCTGGAGGCAGGTTGTTCCACTGATTAATTGTTCTCATGTCAGGAAATTTCTCCTTAATTGCAGGTTGCTTCTCTCTTTGGTTAGTTTCCATCCGTTGCTTCTTGTCCTGCCTTCAGGTGGTTTGGAGAATAGCTTGACTCCCTCTTCTTTGGGGCAGCCCCTGAGAGATTGGAACGCTGCTATCATGTCACCCCTCGTCCTTCTCTTCATTAAACTAAACATACCCAATTCCTGCAGCCGTTCCATATATGTTTTAGCCCCCAGTCCCCTGATCATCTTTGTTGCTCTTCTCTGCACTCTTCCTGGAGTCTCGACATCTTTAAGACCTTCAACTTCAACTCCCAGAATTCCCCTGCCAGTTCACAAGTCTTCAAGTTGCCAAGGTTGGACACCCCTGAAATAGAGAAACCTCTTTGGGACGTATTAATGTTTTTCATGGAATACTATCAGTCAGCGGCAAGGATGAGGCGCAAATAGAGATGGAGGCCTGTTTGCTTCTTTGCGGTTTTATAAAACACTTGGCTGTCAAGTAGCATGTTATTAAAATCTCAAACAAGGATGACAGCCAGAAGGCCTTAAAAGCCGTTGTGGTTTCCTTCCGTTGATGAGGAGTTTTTTTGTTTTTTTGTTTGAAAAAGAAGAAATACACCTGCTATCCTCTTCCAAATTAACCCGTTACAACTTACAGGATCAGGGAGCTGAATACAAACCTGAGGCTGTGGGGCAAGGGGGGGGGGGGTGGATGTTCCCTAGTTGGGTCATGAAACGTCTGCAAGAAAACAACCCAGCTCAGAGAGCACCAAGGCACTCACAAGAAAACACATTAGTCATCGCATTCCTTTAACCTCTAGAAATACAGTTGGAAACCTCAAAAAATTATCCTTTCTTCTTCAATTGGGCTCTTGGGCTTGGCCATTAGCTCCCTGACTTATGACCTGTTTTGGAACTGAATCCAGGCCGCTAGAGAGAACCCCATTCTCACCTTGATTCCCAGTCTTGTGCTTTCATAGTTTGACTAGCTTTGCTTTCTCAACCAAGCAATCCCCTTCACCATTTCCAGCAAAAATCAAAACATATGGAATATTGTCAGCATCTTGGGGGGGGGGGAAGAGAGAGAGAGAGAGAAACTCTATGTCTTGTTTTTGTCTACCAAAAACTGCAGCTCCAAGCAAAACTAGCAGCACAACAAGAAATGTTTATCCAGGGAGAAATTCCAAAAGTTGTAATTAAACAGCTAAGACAAGATCATTGTTGCCTTGGACAACATCTGGCAACTTCCCGTTTCCTGTGTTCCTCTTCTTGTTTTCTTCCCTTTTGCGTTGCTTTCCCCGAGATCAAGGCGAGAGCGTCTGCTAAGGAAACAGTCTTTCAGCCTTAAAGCAAAGTCAGAATATCTGGCTTAATTAAGAGAAGGTTTATATTATGGAGAGCTGGAATGGTGGGTCGTACGAGGAAAGTTTCCCATCTGGGCTAATCAAAGACCGTGGAGGCAGTAATTAATAAAAATGGGTAATGATCGGCCATCTGGACACCCTGCTTGTTCTCCGGTGCAAGACTAGCTTCCAGTCCTTATTAGCGATTCACCTTCGGAACTTCTCCAGATGTTCAAGGTGGTAACGCCCATTGGCTTTTGGAGACAAATAGGAATTCTCTCCGGCACAGAAGGCAACTTAATAGACCCCAGGGAGGGAGTCAGCGCAATGACAGCGTCAAAGGAGACGGGCAAGCGATATCCACTCAACGGTGGGCGATAATTGGAGTTTACAGCCATATCGATCCAATGAGTACTTTAGGGGGTCAAGGAGAAGGACAGGAGGAGGAAGAAGGTGCAAAAAGCTCAGCCTGGGCTGACAAGGAAAGGACACGTTCCCCGTCCAGCTACAGATTACCTGTCACGTTTTAAGTCCCGGTGCTGTCAGCTGCCACTGAGTCCACATCCCTGGCTTTCCGTGAGTTGGCGCACGGAATTCCACATCCCAAATACGGGCGCAGCCTCATCACTTTCATCTCTTTTGGACTTGAACAGAAGCCTCCATCGCAGCCTTTTCGAAGGCCTGGAGATTTTGTAGGAACGGTCCCCCCTCGGTGAAATGGTCTTTCTTTTCCTTCTAAAGTCCACAGTCTGACCCGCTGCAGATAAGAGAAACCCAAAGGGGTAGAGAAAATGAAGCTGCCGCCATCCCAATTATCTTCACTCACTCAAGCCGGGGGGGGGGGGAAACAGGATGGTTCTCCTGGAAATAGACGCCAGAGAGGCTCAGGTGTTGCTTGCCTTTTCTCCTGCTGAGAGGGAGGGAAGCTGGGTGGGAGAAGAAAGATGAGTCTTAAAGTTTTGCTTGTCTCCTGTGACGGAAAGGAGAGTCTCATTCTGCTCTGCGGACGTGAGGTTGTTTGGCCTTCGGGCAGCGTGATGGACATCTGGAAAGAAGAGGTAATTTGGGCGTGCAATGGCCTAGCAGGGAAGACTCTGGGTTGCGGACCGGAAGGTTGGCAGTTCGAGACCCAGCACCGTGTGACAGGGTGAGCTCCCGTTGCTGCTCCAGCTCCTGCCCATCTAGCAGTTCAAAAGCATGCAAGTGCAAGTAGATAAATAGGTACCACTTCGGTGGAAAGGTCACCGCATTCTGTGCGCCTTTGGCATATCATCATGCTGGCCACATGACCCTGGAAAATGTCTTCAGACAACGCTGGCTCCCTCAGCCAAGAAACAGAGATGAGCAGCGCCCCCTAGAGTCAGACACAAGCGGGGGAAAGGAAAACTTTGTCTTTTTTTACCTAAGGAGGAGAAATGGGGTTAGATGGGAGGGCAGAAAGCCAGAAGACCAACGAATCCAAAAAACATACAGCTGGTAGGACTTGTAGCCATTCTACTGAAGAAAGGCTTGTGGGAGAACTTCTCCTAAAATCTAAATATCAGTGAAAATCTCAATCTTTCAGGCCAAAGGGCACTACAGGCTGAATCATGGCACGTGGACCAAAGTTAGTTTGGCCCAGTTGCCACGATTCAACCTTCTCCTATAGTCCCAAGACTTTCGCTCTGCCGTCCGGATGGTGGACCTCAGGAGCCGCCCTTGAAACAATCCAGAAATAACATGCCCACCGTAAGGTGGTCTTCCTCCCGCCATGATCCTCTTCAGGTTGCCGAGAAAGGGATGGAGGTTGCCTATGCCAACGGCAAGAACGCTCATCGAAAGGTTATGATTTTAAAACCGAGAAACCCACTAAGAAAGAGGACGGGGTGAGGAAAGGGTGGGGGGCTTTGGGAAAGGAGGAGGCGGAGAGCGAGGCAAAGGTTGTCGAAGAAGGCAAGGAATCAAATAAAAGGAGACAGTGGAAACATCTGCCTTAAATCGATCAACTCCCAGACCTCTCGCCTGGTTTTGTCTTTTACAGTAATGAGGAAATTTCCATGCCATTAACAGGTATGCACTTAGAGGTGTATTTATGCAGGAACCGCAACGGAAGACAAGCGAAGGACGTTAATTTGAAGAAGGGGATGCCGAGTTCTCCATCACTGTCACTTTTGGGGTCCCCAGAAGTGACATTTATCTTATCAGGTGCTTTTCAGCTGATATATTAGCCAGGAACCCTGCTCTCTGCACCCGATACAAGGAGATGTCGTTCTTGCCGTTGTCTAACAATGCCTGTCATTGCTGGAAGCAGAAGGGGGGGGAAAAACAACAAACCACCTTGCCCTAGATAGGAAAAATCTGCGATTTAAATGGCCTCTAAGCTTCCAAAGGAAATCCAACGTTCAGTCCGGTGTCTTCCCTGATGGGTGGGACTACAGCACCCATAAGTTCCAAGCTGGGGCTTTGTGTCTGAATGAAAAGCAACTGAAGGGAGGAGCCGGGGAGGTGACAGCATAGGGAGAGCCCTCGAAGCCATTGGTTGAACTGCCGTGATGTCATTGCATGTATCGACAGGGGAGGCTCCCATTGGTGGATCTGCTCTGAAGTCACAAAGAGGAAGCTAGATCAGTGTTTCTCAACTTTGGCCACTTTTAAGATGGGTGGACTTCAACTCCCAGAATTCCCCAGCCAGAATTGTGGCCAAGGTTGAGAATTGTTGAATATTGAGAAGGATTTTAGATGTTTTGTGGTTCACAGCAACATTTGTCTCGTAACCTGGAATGCTAACTAAGAGTTTGTCCTCCAATAGGAGCTAATTTTAGCAACATAGCTTTCCTTGCCTGAGAGATGGACAGGGCTTGTTGGTATGCCTTGCCAAAGCTAGGAAATTGCCTTACGTCACAAAAATCTCTTTTCTTGGCCTGAATATCTACCACTTCTCCATCCTGGTCTACTCCTGATCTGTGCATGATGGGATACAATTTCGATGACCCCCAGCGGCCTAACACAAAAACTTGTATTTTCAGTTGTCATCTGGCTCACTGACCTGTTGAGTTTTAATTTCCCTAGGATTTTAGTCCGAGCTGTTTTTAATCCTTCGTGCTCACTCTGCATTGTATTTCCCCCGTTATTTTCGACCCTGGGAAGCATTTCCAAATCAGGAATTGGGGTTGCAAGGAACAAACCACCCCAGTTCCTGAAATTAAAGGCTGCGAGGATTGTTGCTTGTTAAGGCAAACGTGGAAAGCGGGGAGATTTGAGCAATTACACCCCAGGACAACCGCAACTCCTGCATCAGAGAAGAAATTCAATTTATCAGCTGGGGGAAAAACTGCATGACGTTTTCCCCCTAAAAAGCCTTTGCTTCTCGCCTGTGCCTTCCGCCCAGCTCGACTTCAGTGAGTCACAGGAGATGCTCATGAAAAGCATGATGAAACAGAAAGCTCTCCTGAGCCGATTCCTTGAACAAGCAGCTTTTAAGATCCAAGGGGAAGAGAGGAATCTTGAGTTCCCTCCTTCAAATTGCCAATAAAAACTTTGACTGGTTCTTTAGGTAGCACAAATGGTGTGTGAACAAAAGACGAGCCTAATTGGGTGCTGGGTACTGATTTTTTCATTTTGCCCAGATTGGTCTGTTTGGGAGAAAAATAGCTTGTTCCTTGTCAGTAACTGCATTATTTAGCTGCTGGGAAATATCTCAATAGCCTGAAGGGGCAAGACCAGAGCCCAGGATACACACATTGAAGAATATTAGGGTTAGGGTTACATCACCATGAACTCGGAGAGCAAAATGGACATTGCCAACAAACTCGGAATGCTTGGGTATGGTTAGGAGGGCACTGACTTTTCTAGCCTGCCCTATCTATGTTTCCAGGTAACATAGGGTAACCCCACACTCCTCCTCCTCCTCTTCCTCCTCCACTCTGCAAATCCCTCTCCCTTCTAGCACTGATGCGATAACCTAGTCAGATTCTGAGACATCTGCAAGAAAACCATCAAAGTTCAGGAAGTACCAAGGATTCCCTCATATATTGTAGAACTCTTCTTTTTTTGACATTTAATTCTTGCAAGCATCCAATCAGCAGTAGCAGCACCAACAGTGGGTCAAAGGGTAAGATTTATTTATTTATTTTAATTCCATTTATATCCCGCCCTTCTCCGAAGACTCAGGGCGGCTTACAAGCTTAGATGATGGCACCGAGATACAATATAGAGCATTGCTGGCTGGGGAATGATGGGAGTTGAAGTCCATCCAAATTGAAATGATTAAGACCGCTCTAGAATTTGATTTTGCTGGACTCTTGAAAAGAGGGACCTTTGAAAAAGAGGAAAACCCAAACAGACAATAGGGACATATATTTTTTGCCGAGAGAGCAAAACAAAAGGAATAAATTAAGACTTAAAGAGTGAGCAGAAACAAAGGGACAGATTTCCTTTGAATGTGCAGGCTCAGCGGAGTAAATAGGAAGACGGGATTATTTCACAAACATCCTACCAGTAACATCTGTCTCGGAAAGCGTTCTTGGGCGCAAGAAATGAAAGGAAGCAAAATGAGTTGCTGCTTCCTTGAAGTTTGGGGCAGCCAGCTGCAAGGAGGGCACCTCACACAGGCCCATCGCCCAGCGATGGCAGAGGTAGCCTGGGCAGCTTGCCCATAGAGGGCATCACTGCAACCGCAGAGAAGGGAGGGAGGGAGGGACGGAGGGAGGGAGGAAGTAAGAGGGTAAGGAGGGAGGGAGGGAGGAAGGAAGGAAGGAAGTAAAGAGGGAGGGAGGAATAGCTAGAAGGAAGGAAGGAAGGAAGGAAGGAAGGAAGGAAGGAAGGAAGGAAGGAAGGAAGGGAGGGATGAATAGCTATGAGGAAGGAAGGAAGGAAGGAAGTAAAGGGAGGGAGGGAGGAATAGCTATGAGGAAGGAAGGAAGGAAGGAAGAAAGGAAGGAAGGAAGGAAGGAAGTAAAGGGAGGGAGGGAGGAATAGCTATGAGGAAGGAAGGAAGGAAGGAAGGAAGGAAGGAAGGAAGGTCGAAATTTAATGGCCAGCAGAAACAGGCATTGAGAAGGAAGCAGAAGGTGAAGCTCCTTGAAGGGGTGAGAAGTGGCACCTGGATGAGCTTGGGGGTGGGCGGTGGGTGGGCCAAGCCCTTCCTTCTTCTCAAGGGGAAGCTTTGCAGTGTTGGGATAAGAGGGTCTGGCGCCTCTTTTGTCTAAGGGCTCCCTCTACCGGCTGAGCACCCCCAGGTGGATTGGAAAAGTTGCCAACGCCAAATATTACGGAGGCTTTTGGGCACACCATGAACTGCTGCCCATAGGCCAGCCTTGGGGGGGAGACCTTTGCCCTTCCCAAGTGCTGGACTGCATCTCTCCGGAGGACCCGTGCAGAGGTACCTCCTTCAGTCCCCATAGCTCAGAGGACCACCCCCCTCTCTCCTGTGAAAAATGGCTTTGCAGCCTATTTTAAGGGGAGGGCCGGTGCTATTTAGATCCACTTTAAGCTGCCGGCTTTCAGGGGCTGTTTTCAGGCTGTAATTCACGGGTGCTGGATCTTTTAGACAAGCCAAATTGTATATGTGTTGTGATCCCTGAGGGAATGAAGGATGAGTAGAGTATGACAGAGAAGAACAAGAGATATTTAGGTTTGGGGCCTGCCTTCCTTCCTTCCTTCCTTCCTTCCTTCCTTCCTTCCTTCCTTCCTTCCTTCCTTCCTTCCTCCCACCAGATCTCACTGGTGTCAACCCTATATTGAGCTAAGATTCAGCTCCACCGAACTCACTGAGGCTTGCTTCCGAGCAGACACACGCCTGATTGTAACTTCGATCCCGAGAGGATGAAAGAATTGTGTACACTACAGCAACAATGATAAAACAATAAGAAAAAAAAATAAGAAGAACCCTCTTTAAAAGGGGTGGGGGAAATACCCTCCAATCCCAGGGCCAAATGACTCCAGCAATTTTGCCTTGCCGTTAGGGATGCCCTTGTCCTTTGGCTGTACGGATTTGGAATTCAAATTTTGTACCAAACTTTATATTCTACCCAACCGACATTATTTCTAAGAAAATTGCAGAATTCAGCTTGAAAAATGGCCTGTACAATGATGAAGATCAGCCAGGTCTATAAATAGCCCTGAATTAAATAGAAGGAAGATTGAGTGAATGGACTGGGAAGAGGTCCAGGGAAAGAAAGAGAGACAGAAAGAGAGAGAGAGAGATAATGAAATGAGAAAAGGAATATAAAGTGGATGGAGTCATTGAACCTTTGGCAGAGAGGAAGGGAAGGGAGGGAGATGAGGAAATAATGCACGTCGATAGGGGAGCTGACCATATGCGGCACATGCATTCAACCATCTTTAGATTTGAGGGGCAAATTTATTTTATTTATTTATTTTATTATATTTGGATTCCGCCCTTCTCCCGAAGGACTCAGGGCGGTGAACAGGGCAATACATGTTAAAAAACAAGAGTACAAAAGTTAAAAAAGGATTAAACAAGATGCCCAAAAACTATAACAATAAGTTAAGTTAAAATACATAAAAACAATAAAACCCAAACCCATCACCCATCAGGCCAGGCTGGCTTGTTCGAACAGGTAAGTCTTTAGATCGTGCCGGAAGAAGCGAAGGTCGGGCGCCATCCGGAGCTCAACCGGAAGATGGTTCCATAAATCCGGTGCGCCCACAGAGAACGCCCTCCCCCTGTAAGACAGTGTTTCTCAACCTTGCCAACTTTAAGATAGATGGACATCCAGAATTCCTCAGCCAGCAATCTGCTGCCCTGGGGAACTCTGGGAGTTGCAGTCCACACATCTTTAAGGAGCAAAGGTTGAGAAATGCTGCTGAAGAGTTCCAGTGAAGATTTATTAATCGGATGGATGGATGGATGGATGGATGGATGGATGGATGGATGGATGGATAATGGACGATTATTATTTTCACATCCAACCATTACAATCCTTGATCCCACAGGACTCTTGGTGGCTTACAGGAGCACCTCCACAATTAATCCATCCCAGTTGGCCTCCAACTAGAAAAAGCCTAAAAACCCACAGACAAGAATTACCTGCCTCTCTTCAACCGAAAAGGTCAGGAGGCAAAGGATGGGGTCTGCGCAGTCCGTGGAGGAAATAACGAAGCCAGTTCCGTCTGCTTTTTTTAGAATTGCCAGAAACCTGGCATGGGGGAGGAAAAAAAAGTCCTTTGATCTTAGAAAAGGGGAAAATCTGGCTATTGTCATTACGAAGCAATGCGCGTGTTGTCCGCTACGGGAAAATTACACACTAGCTTGCTTTCTGCTTAAATGCACGGCTTGGCCGGAGAGAGGAGATTTTTGAGGGAAGACAGGCAGAATTTCGGAAATGCCCTCCCACCATAGATAGATCTTTGTCTGATTTTAGTACATCTGGCGGGGGAAAAACATATTCACTCTGGTGAACCGGGAGGCAACTGGCAGCATCTGCGAGAGCTTAAAGTGGCTTTGATGGCATTCCTAAAGAGGAAACCGAATGCCACTTTGCTTGATGAAATGTTGCCTTTTATCTCACTAACGATTCTCTCTGGAGCAAATCTGAGGGACGCTTGGCAACTGGAACTTGTGCCTATCCCGAATCAGCGTTTCGTAAATCGGGGAGAGTCAGGAAGAGCAGCCCCAGATTACTACGATGCAGTGCAATTGAATGTCTACGAGCCGTTTAGCACGGCGATGGCTTCCCATCAATTTATTCCTTATCTTTTTTTTCCTACTATCTTAATAGTCACCAGCAGAAGACTATTTCTAACAAGCTCTCGGTCCGTACCTGGTGATGAAAGATCTGCAAGAAGAGCACCAAGCTCAGAGAGCGCCAAGGAGCCCCACAGCCCTCCTCTTCCTCCTCCACCCATCGGTAAACCCTTCCTTGTAGAACTGATGATGTTTATTTATTTATTTATTTATTTTATTTTAATTCCATTTATATCCCGCCCTTCTCCGAAGACTCAGGGCGGCTTACAAGCTTAGCAGTAGCCTTCATTCTATGTATATGCCTGCTTATTAGGGCTTTCACACACACACCCCAAGCGGCATTATTACAAAGTCAGCTTAATTGCCCCCAACAATCTGGGTCCTCATTTTACCTACCTGGGAAGGATGGAAGGCTGAGTCAACCTTGAGCCTGGTGGGACTCGAACCTGCACTAATTGCAGGCAGCTGGTCTTACTTAAGGAGGCATTAGCCCACTGCTCCACCAAGGCTCTTGTTGGGTCATGAAACGTCTGCAAGGAAACCACCCAGCTCAGAGACCACCGAGGACCCCACAGCTACAAATATTCTCTCCTATTTATTCATTTATTGAAATCATCTACGTGGCTGCCAATCTCATAACCGTTCAGCAGGGCATCAAATGAAGAGGCTAGCTGGTTTAGTTTTGTGGCGGGCTGAGAAAAACCAACTGTGACTGAAACCAACATGTGGCAGGTTTGCTATTTTTTGGTTGGTGTGAACCCAGGCGCTGTAACTTGCAAACCCTGGTTGATGACTCAACTTGGTAGGTGTGAAGTTGACTGGTAGAGTTCATTCAACAAATCGTGGTTAAATCAACCAGAATGTAATGTCTGCTAGGTGTGAACCCAACTTTTGTTAAAGAGGTGTCTACACTCTAGGTGGGAAAGAGATTTGTTGGTTTCTGGTTATCTTACTTTGCTTTCTTCGGGTGCCGAGTTCCAATCACTCTCCAGATTTGTCTTCCTAACACCGGAAGATCTCTACCCTGGAACAGCTTTTGATCCATTTTGGGGGGGCCTTTCTTTTCCTTCTCTTTCTCTTCAGGAACCCAGAAAGCCTTGCGCTGAGTTGCCGCGAGCGATAATCAAGCACCCTGACAGTTCGGCTGTTCTGCAAGATAAGAAATTTCAGCCTTGATGATTAACTAGATTCACAAACTTGATTGGAAGAAAGACAAATATAAGGATATAAATAAAATATTCCCGGAGATCTCTCACCCCCTGCAGTTCTGAACTTTGAATAATTGGAGGGAATTATTATGCTGAGTGCTAATCAAAAGGGTGGTGGGTTGTTGTTTTTTTAAAAAAAAATTAATTTGCTAATTACCTCTAGGTTGTTTTCTTTTTTAAAAAAAAAAGCAGTGACAAGCTCTCATCATGAAAAGACATCTTAATCGACCTCTGGGAATTGTTTATCTGAGCTTGGAAGCCTTGGACAGGTCAAAGCACCAGGAAAAAAAGATGACGGGAAGCCAAGATGAAAACTTGGAGAGGAATAATCGTCTTTTTAGAGAAAGGTTGGGGAGTTTCGGTTGGTGGAAGGATGAATGTGGAAGGGCCAGAGAGGTTTCAAGGAAGCCTTCTGTGCATATTTGCAATTCCTGAGTGCATTCAGAACAATTGCCCGTGTGCCAAAATACAAGCCGCTTGTAAAAGGTCCTCTGTGATGGATTTGAATGAGTTGCTCAGCTTTACACAGTTTGTGGCATTGATGTCCAGAGGGTCACCATCCATTTATAGTCTATTTTATCCCCATGAAACAGTTGCAAGAACTGGGTATGTTTAGTTTCATAAAAAGAAGGACAAAGGGAGACATGATCGCAGCACTCCAATATCTCAGGGGCTGCCCCAAAGAACAGGGGGTCAAATTATGTTCCAAAGCACCAGAAGGCAGGATAAGAAGTAACGGATGGAAACTAATCAAGGAGAGAAGCAACCTGGAACTAAGGAGAAATTTCCCCACAGTGAGAAGAATTAACCAGCGGAACAGCTTGCCACCAGAAGTTGTGGGTGCTCCAACGCTGGAGGTTTTTAAGAAGAGACTGGACAGCCTATTTGTTCAGAATGGTATAGGGTCTCCTGCCTGAGCAGGGGGTTGGACTAGAAGACCTCCAAGGTTCCTTCCAACTCTGTTATTTATAAATTGCATGCATGCACTGCTGTGCTAATACACGATGCACATTATAAAAACCTGTCTTCAAAAACAGCGGATACAGGGACAATAGTGTAGCTTAACGTCTGTCTTACATTTTTAGACTGAAGACAGTTTAGACGCTGTAATATTTACTCCCTGAATCCTAGTGCACAATCTTACACACACCCACATGCCCAGGGTGCACGAACCCCCACTTCGGAGACCAGTATCCTGGTGAGTGACAGCCATGATACTCTGAAATAATTTGCACAGCCTTGGTTTATAGACCACAGTATGCAAATAAAGGGCCGTTTTGCTTTCTATACAAATTCCAGCAACGTGCCAGCAGCCCAAGCAGACAGATGGCCGTAATAAGGAAGAGGGAAAACATGAAATATTTTGTGATCTCTTTCCAGGATGGGGGAGGGGGAAAAAAGCCCTATAATAAATAAAAGGAAGGTTGATGAGTTTTTCAGTAGATGATTTATACAGCCAACAAGTATATTTGTACGATCCTTTGGGGGCAGGGGTATCCACAGGTCCAAAAAGTCAAAATGGCGGTCAACTTGTAGTACAATCTGAAGTACAATTTGAAGCAAGACTGGTTTTCTTTAATGCATGTAAACAACCAGGATGCGCTTTAATCCCAATGTCATGGCTATATCACCTTGACTTTTAATTTTTTTAATCACAGCCTGCAGAGACCCTTATTCTGGACTTTTATTGCTTAAAAAATTCAGCAAAAAAGACAGGGGGCAGGAATAAGAGAGAGAATCGGCATTAACATTTTCAGGCAGTTTTAATTTCCTTCGTGCCTTTTAGCAAATGCTTTAGTAGATGTGCAAAATTTTTGAAAATAAGCATGCTTCCGTATACGTTGTCTCTGTTGGTCTGTGTCTTTGAGTCATTCTTGATTCCTGTTGACAACATAGACAAATCTATGTCGCTTCCTATGACAACATTTTCAGAAGGCTTCCAAAGCGTGTTTTTCTTTTTTCTTTTTTCAACTGGACTTTGTTTTTCCTTGAAGACATTTCGCTTCTCATCCAAGAAGCCTCTTCAGTTCTGACTGAATGGTGGAATATGGAAGGATTTATATTCCTTGCAGTCATCTGGTCGTTGGGGCTCTCTCTGAGAGTTGTTGAGGCCACTTGGAGATTCATCTGTGCCCTCAGGGTCACCTGAAGCAGAGTGAAAGTGGGTGTGGAGCCTTCTTGGAACTGCTGCAGGGACGTTGTAAACAGGAGGTAGGTAGTGTCATATCCACACACCCCCTCTGTTGAGAGAGGGCTGTTCAGTTTTGACATAGATGGCCTCTTTGACCCCTCTTTCAAACCAGCGTTCCTCTCTGTCCAAAATGTGGACATGAGCTGGATGACTGAGAATCTCCTTAGACATTTTCAGAAGCGATTTGCCCTTGTCTTCTACTTCCCAGGATTGAGCGAGAGACTGAGCCAAGGTCACCCAGCTGGCTTCATGAATAAGGCAGGAGTAGAACTCACCAGTCTCCTAGTCTTCAGCCTGGTACCTTCACCAGAACCCCAAGACTTGATGTACCATAAAGATACCATCTGCTTCTGAATGCAGGCTCATGGGGCTTTGTGGGATTCGCTGGAGACATCTGGTTGAGTGGAGACCTGGTATGATTTATCTCAAACCTTGACTACCACATGGGATGGGAAGGGCCATAGCAAAATGGAGGGACTCAATCACAGCAATGACAGGTGCACTTTTGAGAGATCTGAAGGACCAGGTTAGACGTCTTCATGGGTCAAACCAAACTGTCTCCCATATTCTCCCTTCACCTCCCATTTGGCCTGCAGTTCTCCTTGGTAGTTGAGCTTCAAAATGCAGGACCAAGATCTCAAAAAAGATCCGTGTTTCAGAGCTGGTCATGAGTCAATTCATTTTTTAGAGTTTCCATTCCTTAGAATCATAGGGGCCAGAAGGGATGTTGAGGGTCTTCTAGTCCAACCCTCTGCTTAATCAGGAGACCCTATACCATTCTGGACAAAAGGCTGTCCAATCTTCTTCTTGAAAACCTCCAGCAATGGAGCACCCACAACTGCAGAAGGCAACTTGTTCCACCATTTCGTAGTTCTCACCATCAGGAAATTCCTCCTTATGTCCAGGCTGGAACTTCTTCCCGGCTCCAACTCTTTAGGAAATTCCACTGCCTTGAAACAAGCAAAACACTGTTCCCACACACTTCACAGAGGGTGGGAAACTACAGCTAATTTTTAGAAACAAAAATGCATCTTTTTATGAATTTGCAGTTTGAATTGCACCAGTGAACCCCGTGCCTGGCATAAAAGACAGCCTAGCCTTCATTTGTCTTTCAAACTGTAACTCGTTTGTCTTCCACCATAGAAGGGAGCCAAGTTGCTTACAGTAAAAATGGCAGGACGTGTTGTGACACTTTCTAAGGCGAACCTCATGCTCTTCTGCATTGTGTTTCCTTGGCTGGGAGCCCACGTGGAAAGTGTTATGCCGAGAGCCGAAGATAATTGAATCTTTAGTGAATCTGTTGATGTGCATAAAAATAAAAGCCATATTTATATTATTCTTGGAGACCTCATCCTTGCATTGGTTTGCCTTGTGAGAATCTAAATTTAGGAACTTCAGGCTGCTAATCATTGTAGATGCGGTTTGATCCTAGTTTAAAAGCCAGGGATATTTGAAGCAAGATTGTGCTCTACCTGACCGAGATCCTCCTCCTCCTCCTCCTCCTCCTCCTCCTCCTCCTCTTCTTCTTCTTCTTCTTCTTCTTCTTCTTCTTCTTCTTCTTCTTCTTCTTCTTCTTCTTCTTCTTCTTCTTCTTCTTCTTCTTCTTCTTCTTCTTCTTCTTCTACTACTACTACTACTAATACTACTACTACTACTACTACTTCTTCTCCTCCTCCTCCTCCTCCTCATCATCATCATCATCCTCATCATCATCATCATCATCAGAGTTGGAAAGGACCTTGAAGGTCTTCTAGTCCACTCTCTGCTCAAACAGGAGACCCTATACCATTTCAGGCAAATGGCTGTCCAACCTCTTCTTAAAAACCTCCAGTGTTGGAGCATTCACAGCTTCTGGAGGCAGGTTGTTCCACTAATTCATTGTTCTCACTGTCAGGAAATTTCTCTTTAGTTCTAGGTTGCTTCTCTCTTTGACTAGTTTCCATCTGTTGCTTCTTGTCTTGCCTTCAGGTGCTTTGGAGAAGAGCTGGATCCCCTATTTCTTGAGACAGTCCCTCAAATGTTGGAAGACCGCTATCATGTCACCCCTGCTCCTTCCTTTCACTAAACTAGACATACCCAATTCTTGCAACCGTTTCTCATACATTTTAGCCTCCAGCCCCCTAATCATCTTGGTTGCTCTTCTTTGCACCCTTTCTGGAATCTCAACCTCTTTTTTATATCGTGGTGACCACAACTGGATGCCATATACCAAGTATGGTCTTAGCAAGGCCACACTTTAGGATTTCTCCTTTGTGAGTTGAGCTTCTTGTAGGGGAAACTACACAGCCTTCTGCCCTCTCCAAAAAAAAAAAAATCTTTCAGGAAAATACTGGATTTCACACCTCTCTTTCGTTAAGTCAAACCTGATAAAAAACAGCAGGGACCAAAAGATTAAAAACAGGGCAAATTACACAAATCCGTCAGGAAAAAGCAAGAGGCAAATTGTCAGCCGGCTTTGGCTGGCATCTCATCACTTTAATTCCCACCTTTTTTTGATTGAAATAAGTGGATAATTACCTTATCTGCGTGAGTGCTGGCACCACAGCCACAGGTTGCACTGGGCACGCCGCATAATGCTGCAAATGTTAATATCAACAGGCTTTGACATCCATTAATCGGAATTGCTGAAATCTGGAGGTTCCAGGGATTGTCTGTCTCTTTGTTTTGCTCTGCGTTTGCCTCCGGGATCCATCTTGCTCCATCTTCCTTGACAGCCTGCTACTTTCTGAGGTCAAAAGAACATCTCAGCTGAGTCCGGCGTTAGACTGAAATCTTTCATTGCAGCCCCGTAGCTAAGGCTGGCTATGTAAGCAGCAAAATCCCTGATCCAAGTCCATCGACCACCTCCTTAGATGGACTCCCACCTGCAATAGGAGAATAAAAATATCCGCCTGACATAAAGGATTTGCAGATGACACTGTAATCTGAGCTTTCTGGTGTTCGTTATTCTCCTGTCTAAGGTGGGACTGGAGACCACAACTCTACTGAATTTGAGGGCGGAAGCTATTGACTTTGGGGTTGGAGAAGGGTCTGGAGAAGACTGTGAACAGCCAAGAAAGCCAACCGATGGGTGATCAAACCAACCAACCCAATGTCCTCACTCGAGGAACAAATGACCATGCTCAAATTATCCATTTTGTCAAGACCTAACTCCCTAGAGAAGCCTCTGAAGGTGGGAAAAGATGGAAGGAAGTGAAGAAGAGAGTCAGAACCTTCAAAGAGACTCCACCCTAATGGAGCCATTAATAAGAGAGGGCTGGGGGTCCCTCTCTCAATTGGTAAAGATTCTGGACTCTGCCCTTAACTCTAGCATTCATACTGAGTAGATTGTGTGAGTCTTCCTTCCTCGGTTTTTCAGGTTCTTCTGCATACCTCGATAACCAGGAACCGAAGGACGTCCCTCAGCCTTTGAGACTTCCCTTAGAAGACCAGTTGGGACGTGTTGGTTTTGATGATCCAAAATCAGTTTGAAAAAGGCAGAAAGGCAGGGATCTGATCCGATTGCCCAGTTTGGCTTTCTGGACTGGTTGAGAGAGAGCCCGTTCAGGATTTCAGCTGAATTGAATTTCTGAGCTGAATTTGCACACGGCGTACTGGGAAAGAACTGGCTGAAATACTTGAAAGTGCTTCAGTCCAGCAGATGAAAGCAACTCTGACACCAATTACAGACTTTGATCATCCAAGGCCAGGGAGTTGTCGCCAGTGCCACCTACTCTACCACCTACTCTGACAAACAGCATTGTAGTTAATTCTTGGAGATTCAGTGCAGGAGACCTGAGGGACAGCCTTTTGTTCCTGGCTCTTGAAGGATGCAGAAACTTGAAGAATCCACAAACACTCAAGATAGTTGGCTGGGCTACCTTCTCAGTTAAGCCTACAACGATGCTTTTGAAGCTCCTGCCCGTAAGAGTTTACAGCCGGGCAGAAATTCATTACTGAATGTTGGCAACAAGCAAGTTTGATATATAAACAATATTTCTCCCAGGTGGTCATACAAGCTAACTTGAGGACTAATCCACATGAAGCCCCATTTCCATCTGTCCTGTTTGCCATCGTTCACTCCCTAGAGACTAAAATGGACAATGTGAAATTTGAGCGCGCCACGAACAAGGAGTATATATCGGAGGTGGTGACCCTTTGAGAGCTGTATGCAACCAAATTTCATTTTGATGTTTGCCGATTGGTGTACATTCAAAGTGACAATAAAGTTATCATCATCATTTCTTTCCTATCAGCCAAGCCAAGTGAAACCATGACAACCTGGCATGGGTTTCATTCAGAAATCTTTAGGTTACCAAGCAGGGATTTAAGCCATCACCCAACTTGGGAGGGAAGGAAGTGATAGAGTAAACGTTTCATTACCCAAACTAGGTAACATCATCAGTGCTAGAAGGGAATGGGGTTTGCAGAAGGGAGGAGGAGGAGGGGGGGGAAGGAGAAAAAGAAGGAGAAGGAGGAGAAGGAGAAGGAAGAGGTGGGGACTGTGGGATCCTTGGTGCTCTCTGAGCTTGCTTGTTTTCTTGCAAACATTTCATTAACCAAACAAGGTAACATCATCAGGTGATATACCTGCTGTACTTTGGGCAACGAAACATCTGCAGGAAAACAACTAAGCTCAGAGAACAACAAGGACCCCTCATGAAAAAAGCTTTGGAAGAAGACAAGGCCTATCAAGGAGAATGAGAACCTTTTTTTTTGTGGGCATCAGAAAGCGTTCTCATTCTCTTTAAGGGTCTCTCTTGCCTTCTTCCAAAACTCTCTTTTATCCCTGGTTGGGGGATGGCTTAAATCTCTGCATGATAACCTACGGATTTCTGGAAAACCTAAAGGTTTCTGCAAGTGCAGGGAAGTCCCAAATGCCAAAAGTGTTGAGATCCAGCCATGGAGCTTGGCTGAGGAACCGCAGTCCAAGTTCCGCCCTCTTCTCCTTCCCCTGCCTTTAATCCCTCCTGTGAAATTCAGGCAACGAGGTTGTAAGCGAGGGGAGATTCGGGCTGAAGCAATTTCTTTTCCGTGTTACAAATTGAAAATGGGGTACAATGGGTGCTGAGGGGACCTCAAAGCACCGGCCCGCTACATTTGTGGCACCCCAGGCAGTCCCACATATGAGTTGTTGCTCAGCAAAACTCAGCCCTGCCGTTGAAAGATTATTTATTTTCCTTCTCTCTCTGTGTCTTATTTTTTTTCTTTTTTCTTTTTTCATTTTGTTTTACATCCCGATTGCAGCAACAGGCAACCTCTCCTGGATTTTTACGGCTCTTCTGGAACAATGAAAAACAACCAATAAGACATAAGAGAGAGAGAGACTAATTTAGCAGCGAGCACATAAAGATGAAAGTCAAGGTGGACGATTTTTACTCTGCTCAAGGTTTAGGCCAGATTTTTTTGCTTTTGTCGTCTCCGGTCACCCTCCTTCCCGGTGTCCTCTGATATTAAATTACTGTTGACCCCTTCAACCAGCCTTAGGCGTCTTTTTTTTTTTGCAGCCTCTTTGAAGTTTATGAAAGACAGAGAAGATGGACGGAGGGAGAGAAACAGGAGCTCTTTGCAAAAGGGTTGGGGGTCAGCGTTTAAGCCCCAGCTCATTTTCTGAGCAAGGCAGGGGTGGGTGGGTGGGCGGGCAGGCGATGGGATGAAACGTTCAAAAATCCAAGCACGTTTGAGGGAGGGGGGGAAAAAAGGGCAGCGCTTTAATTCTGAAGCAGAAAATGTTGGGAGAAAGAGAAAGAGAGAAGAGAAAGAGAAAGAGAGAGAAGCAGAGGAGGAGGAGGAGGAGAAGAAGAAGAAGGAAGAAGTGTGGATTGGGAGGAGGAGAAGAAAGATAAGGAAGAATCTCAGCAATAATTTGAGCCACACATTTATATTTAAAAAGGAAGGTAAGACAGAAAGTCTGGAGGAGCCGTGTTACTTTCCTACTTTGACCTCCACCTTTTTTTCAGACCAGGCCCACCCAGCAATGACAGCTACATTCCATCTGCCATTACAATCAACAGCTGGAGTCCCAGCACAGGAGGATGTTTGCTTATTTCTTTCTTTTTCACTGTGTCTTCTTCCACCTTGTTTTGTAGTCTGTCCCTTGGCTGACTTGCTTGAGTGATTGAAATAACGCTATACCCTTGATCTCGCTCACGCCAACTCCCTGCTTATCAAACATCCGTGAGCCCTTGATGGTTTATGAAGGCCCCCTCCCCATTATAATGCAATCCCCTTCCCTTTCTTTTCTAACTGAACATAGCAAAGAAAAGGGACGCGGTGGCTCAGTGGGTTAGGACGCTGAGCTTGTCGATCAGGAGGTCGGCAGTTTGGCGGGTCGAATCCCGAGTG
Source organism: Vipera berus (assembly GCF_964194415.1). Lineage (NCBI taxonomy): Eukaryota > Metazoa > Chordata > Lepidosauria > Squamata > Viperidae > Vipera > Vipera berus. Next base: position 1,936,131 of record NC_138216.1, on the reverse strand, counting down.
CCGCGTAACAGAGTGAGCGCCTGTTACTCGTTCCCAGCTTCTGGCAACCTAGCAGTTCAAAAGCACGTTAAAAACGCAAGTAGAAAAATAGGGACCACTCCGGTGGGAAGGTAACAGCGTTCCGTGCGCCTTTGGCGTCTAGTCATGCTGGCCACATGACCACGGAGACGTCCTCGGACAAGCGCTGGCTCTTCGGCTTTGAAACAGAGATGAGCACTGGCCCCTAGAGTCGGAAATGACTAGCACGCACGTGCGGGGGAACCTTTACCTTTACCTTTATAGCAAAGAGGTGGGTTCCTGACATTCTGCATTTTTTCAGATGGAAACTTCAAAAGGAGGAAGAGGAGAAACTGACTGAGGAGATAATCAGACGGGTTTAAACCCTCTTATCAAGAAAGATTTAAAAGCTGCTACAGCCTGTTGCCTGGAATAGAGAAGGCCATTTGTTTGGAGCAAGGATGACACCCTGTGGTGGGTGGGTGGGTGGGTTCTGTAATGAATCCCAGGCACACCCTCCCACTTGGGAGCAAGGCCAGCTTTTTATGGATCAAGATGCTATTGGGAGAATAAACTGCATTAAGTTGATATTGATTTCAAGCCTTCTAAATATACACCAGGAGTTGGCAGTCAGTTCCCTGACTCTGCTGTACGAAGCATTTTTTGCTGGTCTTTCCTACTCAATCTTCTAAGAGGTCTTCCAGAAGCTCATGAGTATTCATTGGTTTTGGCTGGGCCTGGCAGCTCCTTCCTTCCCCAGATGTTCCCCATAATAGATGTCCCATCTGGGAGCTTCAGGAGAGGGGACAGAAAGGGGCCAGCATCTCATCCCCAAACGATGGGAGGGAGGCATCTTTTATCTGAAGGAAATTGCCATGAAGAACCAACCCTCTTTGGTCAACCTTTGGCTGATCCCGGAGCAGAAACGGAGTTGGGTGGGATCAGAGGGGTTTTGAAGGGGAGGCAATGAGACCAGGCATCTGGGCTAGAACGGGAGTGTGAAAAACATCTTGGAAGGAAATAGTGGCAAATTAAGATGCCAAGAAGATGACTTCACCCAAACTCAAGCTTGACTTGAAAGGGCTTCTAGCCATTTTTTTTTAATGAAGAGAAGGGTGAGGGGTGACATGATAGCAGTGTCCCAATATCTCAGGGGCTGCCCCAAAGAAGAGGGAGTCAAGCTCTTCTCCAAATAGCACCGAAGGCAGGACAAGAAGCAACAGATGGAAACTAGTCAAGGAGAGAAGCAACCTCGAACTAAGGAGAAACTTCCTGACAGTGAGAACAATTAACCAATGGAACAACCTGCCTCCAGAGGTGGTGAATGCTCCAACACTGGAGGTTTTTAAGAAGAGACTGGACAGCCATTTGTCTGAAATGGTGTAGGGTCTCCTGCCTGAGCAGGGGGTTGGACTAGAAGACCTCCAAGGTCTCTCTGTTATTCTGTTATTCCACCTTAACATTGATGGATGGATGATGCGCCATTAAGTCCGTGTCAACTCTGAGCAGCCACATCGATAAATCTCTCCACCTTAACTGCTCGCTGATAAACGCAGGGCTAAATTGAGTCCCTTTTTCCTGGCTAAGGAGAACCTGCCCTTCTGGGCTGGGAGCAGCAGATGTTGGGTCTGGTCAAGTGGAGTGCTGAGACAAGCAAGCAGCCTTCTGGGTTCTTTCCATGACTGCTATCCTAGTCACCCCTGGTCCTTCTTTTCATTAAACTGGACATACCCAATTCCAGCGACTGTTCTTTATGTGTTTTAGCCCCCAGTCCCCTGATCATCTTTGTTGCTCTTCTCTGCACTCTTTCCAGAGTCTCAATATCTTTTTTTTTACATCATGGCGACCAAAGCTGCATGCAACATTCCAAGTGTGGCCTTACCAAGGCCTTATAAAGTGGTATTCACACTTCACGCGATCTTGATCATAGCCTCCCTTGATTCACTCTCTAACTGTCCTCGGATACTGGGGAGATCTGCTACCCATCTGCCTGACCATGGAGGAGGAGCCGGCATCTGTCTTGACCTTGCAACATTTTGCAGAAGACCATTCCCATCCCCAGACTCAGACTGTGGCTCCTCCTTTCAGACTCCTCAGCAATGATGCCAGAGAAGAAATGGCATCCGCTTCTGTCTTTAGCCTCCAGCAGAAGATGAGAAGTTTGCCAGCTCAACGGCTTCCCTAATTAAAAATGATAGCCGTTGAAAAGAGCTTGTCTTAAAACTAATGAGCCTTTCCCAACATCCTTTCAAAGGCGAAAAGAGGCCCTGCATCCCGTGGAGATCATGGATCAGTTGAACCAAGCTCCTTTTCCTTCAGGTTGCTGAACAGCGGAGCGCTGCCAGAGACTTCACTGTGGAATGAAAAGCTCCAGGATGTCTTCTGCAAATGTTCTCCACCTGCCTCGTGGACTTTTCTGCAGAAGAGAAGAACGACATGCTACAGGAGCCGGCCACCATGGAAAGATAACCCAAGTGGTTTTGTAAGCAGGGCTCCAAGGCTAAATCTTACGCAGAGAGGAGAATTTTTGTAGCTCAGGGTTGAACTGTGGAGTCCCTGGTTCTCTCTGAGCTTGGTGGTTTTCTTGCAGAGGTTTCATTGGCCATACCTGGACTATCTCCGGGCTTCCTGGAGACCATGTCTCTGTGGCTCATTCATGCTTGACTTGTGGAGGTGTTGAAAAGATGGAGGACAAGGTTTTGCAGATAGATTAGTAGCCTGCAGAGAGCCGACCTCTCAGAGCCAGACCTGAAGGATCAGTCTGGGGCACAAAGGAAGAATTAGATGATCCATCCAAAGCAGCTTGAGATAATCAAAAACAGAGCTGAAGGAGACACCTAAAAGCTAAGGCTCAACAACAAACCACCCAGAAACTGGAAGACCCAGCAGATGACAATCAAGACAAAGCACCAACAAGTATGCAACAGGATGGCAGATTTCAAGGAAATTGGTGGAACTGCCAATCTCAATAGGGCCAGGTTTGACCAACAACGGACGCAAAAGGAAGCCAAGGATTTTTTTAAAATGTGGATGCATTGCTCTTCAGTTGCCAAATCAGGTTATGCTCCTTTCCCATCTTGCTTTATTTCACGCTTAAGTCTTATTCTGGGGTGAGGACTTCATTATCATCAACAGGGAGCAGTGAGGAGGCAGAAATCTTTGCAGGTCAAGCTGCAAATTCCCCAGGCGCCCACCAATAGCTTCCAGCCTGTTTTGTCTTCATTATTTTATTGTGCATCCAGTCAAGCTTTTCCGGAACCGATTCTCCAGCCTGCATTCGATCCCTTCTGGTTTTAACGCTTATTTTTTTTTCCATCTTCCCTGCCACCGTGCACGCATGTACCTATTCCAGGATGTTCAACACACACCGGATATAACATTTTGTGCCTCTGAAGAGGCCAACCCCGAACCGGTGTAAATGGGTCAGCCTTGCAAGGGACCAGCAGGTCTCCTGATTGTCTGCACGCAGCACGTTTGCTTCTCCCGGGCGCAGCCATGATTAAATAGGGTCTCCCGAGGTCTCGGTGGCCAGCTGATTTAGCAAGCATCCGCTGTTACCCATCCGTTTTCAGCAAAGACCTTGCAGCTCTCTCTGTCTCTCTCTCTCTCCAGAGACAGGAAGGCAAACAGGCAAGAAAGGAGAGCTTGGGAGAAACATTTCCAAATAAATAAATGATGGCCTGGGATCGGTGAAGGCTGCCTCGTCGGAGGAACAGCCACGTCGTCCCCATCACCCCTGCTTGCACAGGGCTGCTGTAAAGTCAATTTAAGGGGCCGGCTATTGAATCAAGAGCTGCCTTGCAAACAGCTCCCGTGCCAGGCGGGCACTTAGCCTGATGCTCGGGTCAACTGCCACCGCTCAGTCCCTGTTCCTCTCTGTTGCTTTCTGCTCTCGGCGAACGATTTCCCTCGCAAGAGGCTAAGCGGAGAGTCCATATGCTCTGACTGGGTTGCCCTGTTGTTGTGGTTGCTGTTGTTGTCTTTTCACGGTTTGGTGCCTTCGGCCCTGCGGGCAAGGAGAGGATCCCTTGCAAAAAGGGGCTGCCCCTAATGTTGGTTCTTCCTTGCCTCTTCCTTGTTCTGAGTCTGGCCCTTTATCTAGATGGGTTTTCAAACAGGGTGCGTACCGGTCGGTGGAACTCATATGCCGGGGTTTCCCGCTTTAAGATGGGTGGACTTCAATTCCCAGAATCCCCCAGCCGGCCATGAGTGTCCAGGGAAGCTGGGAAGGCTTCGTCCTGACCTCTCTATTGACCTTTGCTGTTCTTTTACTGGAAACGGCCTTCCTTCTCTGGCTAGTCTGAGTCCAACCAGCTGCTAATTAAGAAGCATTTCCCCTGCTCCTCGTTTGCACATCCTTTTATCCCAGGAGTGTAGTCATTCTAGCTGTCTAGCCTCCTCCTCCTCCTAATCAGCATTTCTTTCTTTTTCTTTCTTTCTTTCTTTCTTTCTTTCTTTCTTTCTTTCTTTCTTTCTTTCTTTCTTTCTTTCTTTCTTCTTTTTCTTTCCTTCCTCCTCCTTCTCCTCCTTCCTCTCCCTCTCAATTAGCATTTCTTCTTCTTCTTCTTCTTCTTCTTCTTCTTCTTCTTCTTCTTCTTCTTCTTCTTCTTCTTCCTTCTTCTTCTTTCTTCTTTCTTCTTCTTCTTCTTCTTCTTCTTCTTCCCCTCTCAATCAGCAATTATTTCTTCCCCTCCCTCCTCCTCCTCCTCCTCCTCCTCCTCCTCCTCTTCTCTCTTCTTCTTCTTTCTCTCCTCCTCCTCCTCCTCCTCCTCCTTCCTCTTCTTCTTCTTCTTCTTCTTCTTCTTCTTCTTCTTCTTCTTCTCCTTCCTCCTCCTCCTCTCTTCTTCTTCTTCTTCTT
>NC_138216.1:1763852-1931076 GCF_964194415.1 Vipera berus | reverse complement strand
CTCACATTGCTTAACCAAACACACTGGGCTAATTGCTCTGTGCTGCTGGCATTATATTTATTTATCGTTATTTATTGCGTGGGGTGTCTAATAGGTGTCTGGTGCAGTGTAACAAGAAGGAAGGGAGCAGCTGACCGTCTCCCATCTGCGGGGAGAGAAGGGATGATGCCCAACAGGAGACCCACTCCTGTGGCGGGTTCCCCGCATGGAGGCCAGTCAAGCATCTCCAGCAAGCCAGGAGCTGAAGATGAGTAAGTCCATTCCACCACAAAATTATAGTACTATAAAATCATAAAATGAGAGCCAGCTTGGTCTACAGGTGAAGGCACCAGGCTACAAACCAGGAGACCATGAGTTCTAGTCCCGCCTTAGGCATGAAAAACTGATTGACTTTGGGCAAATCCCCAGGAGATGGTGAATGCTAGTTCCAACTTAGCCATGAAAGCCAGCTGGGTGACTTTGGGCCAATCAGCAGGAAACTGAGTTCTAGTCCTGCCTTAGCCATGAAAGCCAACTGGGTGACTTTGGGCCAATCACCAGGAGACAAAGAATTCTAGTCCCACCTTAAGCATGAAAATCAGCTGGGTGATTTTGCCCCCCCTCTCTCTCTCAACCCAACCAACCTCACAGGGTTGTTGTGGGCAAAATAGGAGGAGGAACATATATTAAGTAAGACTTATCTATAAAATAATAAAAGATGGGATTTTTAAAAAGCTAAACTAAATAAATAATAAAGGATGCCCACCTTCCAGCTATGCCCCCACATCAAGATGCTCCTTCCCCCCCCTCCATCACTGCATTTCCTTTTCCTTCCCCCTCCCCCCCACCTTAAGAGGTCCTTGATCTTCTCTGCAGGAAAGTCTGGGCAAGTCAAAAAAGTCAAAATGGCCACCTCCACCATTAGACCAAAGCCCTGCCCTCTTTTTTACATACAGCGTGTGCAGAAAAGGAAAGGGGGGGTCTGTCTGTGTGGCTGTGGCTGCCATTTTGACCCTCCCCACAGACACCCCTGGTTCTCCAGCTGTTGAGCTCGATTGCACGATACGAAGCCATTATCTACTGCTGTTTATTCTTGGTTTTTCCTTTTGCTAAAGTTTCATTTCTACTTCGACGTTTCTCCAAGCCGGTTGAAAGGTCTCCCTGTCAAGCACAGAAGGTCTCCCTGGAAGGCAGCCCTTCATTTGCAAAACCGGTGGCTGCGTTTTGACCCCCTTCATCATTTTGGGGCACAAACGCGCGCCCCCCACTTATCCTTGTCTCTGTAAAACTGAGCTGTAAAAGGCTCTCAAAATCCCTACAGGGGAGACAGCAGAGAGCAAATTCCAGGTGCCAACCACCCTCCTCCTCCTCGTTCATGCCATCATGGATATTATCATCATCATGCACCAAGCATGGCTTATTACTATTAATTAGGTTTGCAAATGAGAATTTCCTTTCCGGGCCCCGGTTAAGCCAGCATGCAAAAACCGGATAAAGTACATTGCAGAGCATCTGGCTCTGGAAATGATAAGCAAGCTGTGTGGCGCAGAAATGCCAACAATCTGGAAGGAGCAGCAGCAAGCCGGACCACAACTTTTCTGTCTCTCGCCCTGACTTGCCCATCAGCTTGATGGATAATTGCTGCCGGCCGTGGGGAATGCAAATGCCCGCAGGTCCATCTGAGGAAGGAAGAGAAGCAGCACAGGTTTGTCCTCCCTTGCAAAAACCCTTCCGCATTGGAACGTGCCACGGGAACAGAAAGCTGCAGGATCCAAATGATTTCGAAGGAACAAGTTTCTGGACCTCACAGAGGAGCAGGAAAGAAAATGGGGGGGAATTACACTCGATTGCACTCTGTGTTCAAGGTCCGACTTGGGAAGAGGTATATACAGGGCTTTTTTTCTCATAGAATGCTCAGAACGGAGTTCCGGCACCTTTTTTGGATGGAACCTTGTAGGGTAGGCAAGGCGGGTTGTATGACATGTGTGAGTTCCGGCACCTTTTTCTTTTACAAAAAAAGCACTGGGTACATACACACACACACACACACACACACACACACACACACATATTACACACACACACACACACATATATATATGTGTGTGTGTGTTATATATATATATATATATATATATATATATATATATTACACACACACACACACACACACACACTGTATATATATATAAAAAGAGTGGTGGGATGAGCAATTTCTTCTAGCGCAGGGTTTCACAACCTTGGCTACTTTGAAGACACATGGACTTCAACTCCCAGAATTCTCCAGCCAGTCATGGGGAACAGTTATGAGAGTTGCAGCATCCTGGGGTCACGTGATCACGTTTGTGAAGTTCCCAGCCGACTTCCGACAAGCTAAGTCAATGGGGAAGGCCAGATTCGTTTTAACGACTGTGTGACTCACTTAACAACTGCGACGACTCATTTAACAACCATGGCAAAAAAAACGTTGCAAAGTTGGCCGGGACTCATTTAACAAATGCTTTGCTTGCAGTGGAAATTCTGGCCCCAATTAAAGTAACCAAGGAGAGAATCAAACTAGAACTCAGGAGAAATTTCCTGGCAGTGAGAACAATCAACCAGTGGGACAGCTTGCCACCAGAAGTTGTGGGTGCTGCATCACTGGAGGCTTTTAAGAAAAGATTGGACAATCACTTGTCTGGAATGGTCTAGGGTCTCCTGCTTGAGCAGGGGGTTGGACTAGAAGACCTCTGAGGTCCCTTTCCAGCTCTATTCTATTCTAATTGTGGTCAGAAGTTGAGAACTAACTGTATCCTTATCCATCTATCCATCTACCATCAATCTATCCATCTATTCATCTATCCATCCATCTTCACCTTTTCTCTAAGAATATCCTGCTGAAGCTTATTCGTCCTGCTCTACCCCTTTCCTGTCCACACAACCCTCCTGTCCAGATCCTTATGGAAACCTCTGAGGTTGTCTCAATGCCTTTTAATCTCCTCCAGTTGAAAACATCCCATCGCAAAAGGAGGATCTTTTCCCTACTACGCCCATCACCTTGAAACACCCGCGACACCATTTCTTCCCAAATTACATTTCTGTTTGTTTCTCCCCTACCCTTCGGCCAGGTCACTGAGGACTAGCGCAATGCTTTCCATCACATCCGCCCTCCCTCCCTGCTCTCGTAAAGCAACCATTAGCGAAGCTTGCTGCGGTGCCTCAGGACTGTGCAAACTTGCAAACTGCCCGACGCTTGGGGAAAAAAGCTGGGGATTTGGAAGAGTAAGAACCATGATGAAGAATATTAACATTCTTTATCTTCCCTTTTTGGCGGGCCGAGCGATGCCGTGAGTCTCTGTGCAATGCTGGAAATGAGATTATGGCAATTTAGACAACTGTTGCGGGTGGGAGAGAAGCAAAAACACATTAAACAAGTTCACCGGGTCCCTAATGTGTGTGATGTTGTGCAGCTCCAGTGGGACTGCGGAAGAAGCGCAAAAAGAGATGTTTTCCTATTCGCTCGCCTTTATTTCTCCTTTAATTGGGAAATGGTTAGGCCGGCTCTCCTGCAGGCCTTTGACTGATGTATCTAGCCACGATTTCATACTTTCTTCCTCTAGAGATTTTTTTTTGTTCTTCCATGCTTTGATTCTCTTTTAATGAACCCTTTGATTAAATAAAAATGACATAAACCTATTTTTTTAATATAGAAGCAAACCGGGGGAGAGAAGGATTGAGGAGTCTGCGCAAATGGCATCCGCCGTAGAGGAAGGAGTCCATGCAATCCTGGATATTCAGTCAAAATGGGATGGAGGGTGGATTTATACATGGAAAGGGAGAGATCTTGTAGCCTTTTGCAGAAGGCGTTTGACTTCCAGAATCTGCACAGCAACCTCTGGTCCCTGCAAGTGTTTCTGTTGTGCCACCCTGGCTACCCTTGCTGCAAAAACTCTTCCTCCATCAGGGCAGGCCTCAGGAGTAGAAAACTGGAGGACCCACGCTGGTTTCAAGTTTCCAGACCTCATGGATAAGGAGAAAAAGAAATAGGGGAAAAATACATTTGATTCCACTCTGTATTTAACATCCAACTTGAAAAGAGTCCCCCCCCAAGTTATGGAGTGAGCTTTTTCTTCTAGCACAACCTTAGCCATTAAGAAAGGAGAATATTTGTAGCTCAGGGTTGAGATGAGGCTCTGAGCTTGTTTTATTGCAAGCCCCTCAACCCTAGCCACTTTGACACACAAGGACTCTGTCCCAACCTACCCCTTGTGTGCTGGATCGGTGTCTTGTGCAAACCCAGGCAATGGGTATTGCAGCCCATCCAACCCTTTTTGGTTTCCATTCTCGGAGTTGAAATCCACCCATGCTGGCTAGGGAACTCTGGGAAATGAAGTCCATTGTTGTTAGTCAGTCAGCCGTCCTCCACCGCCTCCCAGAGTTTGTGCAGAATCATGTTCGTTGTGTTGATGCCACTGCCTAACCATCTCATCCTCCGCCGTCCCCCTCCTCTGTTGCCTTCCATTTTCTCCAACATCTGGGTCTTCTCCAAAGAGTTCCTCTCTTCTCATTTGGCAGCCAAAGGATTTCAGCTTCAGCGTCAGCATCTGTCCTTCCAAAGGACAGCCAGGGTTGGTTTCCTGGATCTCCTCGCAGTCCAAGGAGTCTTCTCCAGCACCACAGTTTGAAGTCCAACCATCTTAAAAGTCACCGAGTTTGAAAAAAAGGTGATCTCAAACAAAGTCTTATGGCTTTAATTCGTATTTTTAAACAGCAAATGGCTCTTTCAGAGGGGGGGGGAAATCCCACTGGAACAGCCCCAGGGATGCTAACCCCCTTTGCAATATTCTGTTCGGGGAGAGGGGAAGGGAAGTCATATTTTCAGTACGCAGCTGTGACGGGATGTTCTGAACGGGCCCGAAGAACCATTTCTCACGCCTGGAAAGTTAATGACTGATCTCCAGCACAAGTTTACAATTTAATTGAAATATGGCAGGCAGGAACTGCTAAGATGATTGATGCTGTCATTAATCACTGACTGCCCAGCAGCAGCAGAGCAATTCCATCCCAGGTCTGCAATAACACTGAGCGGGGGCACAGCCAGGCTAGCCAATAAGCCCGGTGGAGGCCAGCAACGTAGGGGAAAGGAAGAGGGGAGAAGGAGACCCTGAAATTGTTGCCCATCTCTCCCAATGTTTCAGTCTCCGTGGTCACCGTTAGGAAGCTGTTCTCATTTTGTCGTGTGAATGGGAGGGGATGGAGATAGATAAAATTAAGGAAGTTTCCTGGGGTTCCGATGGATAACTTTGGGTTGAGGGTGATAGTCCTATCCAGGAGGGAGGATGCTTAGTGGTTTATTTTTATTTATTTTTATTTTAATTCCATTTATATCCCGCCCTTCTCCGAAGACTCAGGGCGGCTTACAAGCTTAGCAGTAGCCTTCATTCTATGTATATGCCTGCTTATTAGGGCTTTCACACACACCCTAAGCGGCATTATTACAAAGTCAGCTTAATTGCCCCCAACAATCTGGGTCCTCATTTTACCTGGAAGGATGGAAGGCTGAGTCAACCTTGAGCCTGGTGGGACTCGAACCTGCACTAATTGCAGGCAGCTGGTGTTCCTTAAGGAGGCATTAGCCCACTGCTCCACCAAGGCTGCTTGTGGGTTTGGGTTGGGTTTGCAAAATACACTGAGAGTTAAATCCCAGGGCTTACGAAAACCCTGTCGTGGGCCTTTTCACGATGGGAGGGAAGGAAATTCGGAAATGGCCCCGGGGGCCTTGCTTTTCAGACCACGTCGGGCTGGTGCCTTTTTCTCTTTCCTCCCCATCTTGAAATTCAGTAGGCTCCAAAGCTTGTTTCTTCCCTTTCCCTTCCCTTCCCTTCCCTTCCCTTCCCTTTCCGGTATATAAATTCAATAAACTTAAACTTAAACTTAAACTTTCCTATTTATTTAGCAGGGTGAAAGAGGGAGGGAGGCACACAGAGGGAGAGAGAGAGAGAGAGAGAGAGAGAGAGAGAGAGAGAGAGAGAGAGAGAGAGAGAGAGAGAGAGAGAGAGAGGGAGGGAGGGAGGGAGGGAGGGAGGGAGGGAGGAAGGAAGGGAGGGAGGGAGGGAGGGAGGGAGAGAGAGAGAGAGAGAGAGAGAGAGAGAGAGAGAGAGAGAGAGAGAGAGAGAGAGAGAGAGAGAGAGAGAGAGAGAGAGAGAGAGAGAGAGAGAGAGAAAGAAGACAGATGGCACTAAGCCTCCTTTGGTTTCATCCTAGTTTGCTTCAACTCCATGCGAAGCCACATAGTATAGATGTGCAGAATGCAACAGCCAGGTTCACAAAACACATCAAGCCCCATTCAAACCCTCTGGGCTTTGTAAGTTGTGTGGATTATTTTTTTTCTGCAGGTTTTTAGCCAAAAGAAGCTAACAGGGGTTTGATCGTAATTTGTGGACGACAAGCCGTAGCATCTGGGTTGATGTCATCATCCCTGACAAAATAAAGGTTAGGGCAGTGTTTCTCAAGTTGGCCCCCTGAAGGTGGGTGGACTTTAACTCCCAGAATAAATCCCCCCACCCAGCAGAATTCTGGGTTTTGAAGTCCATCCATCTATAAGGGGCCCAAGGTTGAGAATTACTGGATTCGTGAGCCTTTAACGATGGAAAAAGAAGGGATGTGGAATCCTTAGCCCCCTTCCAGAAAGTGAGAAAATGAACCAAGATTACTGAGATTCGGAACCATCATCCACAGCTAGCAGAAAGATGCTGATTAGAGTAGGCATTCAGGGTTAAAGCAATGGCAAGCTTTTCTATGGAACTCTGCTGCCCTCTAGAGGAATTATTGTGCCAACATTCTCCCCTTCCAGCAGCTTCAATGGCACACCCACCAGATGTGCAGGGACTTCAACTCCCAGGATTCCTAGCCAGCCTCGCATGGAACTCTGGGAGACAACAGTCCAAATAGCCCTAGAAGGCAGCAAATGAGGAATGCAGCCTGAACGTGCCTTTTCTATTTTTGTCTGTACAAGCTGGCTAGGGTTTTAAAAAAAAATCAGTGCAACTGAAGAATAGTTTGCAAGCATTTTCTTGGCTGGAGGGAAAGCTTCTATATAATAATTTCTGAGTTGAGGGTCGCTTTCCCCTGAAGAACTCCCCGAGTGTGTGTTTTCTGGTTCTCTTCTCGCTTGACTTATTTCTGTTCGAAAGCACTTAATCTAGATTTTGCATTAATTTGTGTCTTTCAGCCCCTGAGAGCATGGTGGCTACACAACACACACACACACACACACACACACACACACAATCCATCAGCACTGCAAATAAATCATATTGAAATTAAAGGTCTGCGGTTTTCAGGAAAGAAAATAAGGGCCGTTAATCTCAGAGACATGCCTCCAAGTATGAATCAGTGTTCCTTAAATCAATGAGGTTTAAATTAACGTTTGCTATATTGGGCGAATCGGCGGTATTAATTAGGAACATTTTGATCAACTATAAAAAGATGTTGCCAATTAATCATTGGGTCCAGATATGAAACACCCCCCCCTTTTAACGCATGATTTGGTTTTTTTAGAACCAAGATTTGATTGAATGCTTCTGTTTTGGGGAAGACCCACCTCGCCGTTCAGTGACCCCCCCAGTTTGGTTCCATATGGCTGGAAGCAGTGGAGGGGGGAAGAGTTAAACCCACAAGCTGCATGCACATAACACATAAACCTGGGTATGGTTTGCTCGTTTCCTTAGCTTAAAGGAATGTTTCCCAACTGTGGCAACTTGAAAGTGTGTGGACTTCAACTCCCAGACTCCCCCAGCCAGCCATGGGTGGACTTCAACTCCCAGAATCCCCCAGCCAACCATGGGTGGACTTCAACTCCCAGACTCCCCCAGCCAGCCATGGGTGGACTTCAACTCCCAGAATCCCCCAGCCAACCATGGGTGGACTTCAACTCCCAGAATCCTGGGAATTGAAATCCACAGATCCTCAAGTTGCCAAAGTTGAGAAACAGCGGCATACTATATCAACCCAGCCATTCTGCTTTGGATTTTCGCATGTGATGTGTGTGGTTCCGGCTTAATCAACAAACCATGGCTAAGGTCTCCCTGCTCCTTAACCGCAGTCGCCCCTCTGCCCTTCCTCAGCCCGCTGCCCTTGTTCTTTCTTTGGCACCCCGCTTTGCAATGCCACCTCCTCGGGGCAGCGATGCGGCCAATTTGTCCCGCTTGACTCCGACCCCAACGTGCCATTCCGTAGGGCGCCGCGGAACGGTTCAAGGTTCTAGTTATGGTCTTTAAGTCCCTACATGGCATGGGTCCGGAGTACCTTGGGGACCACCTGCTGCCGGCGTCAACGTCCCTCCGCCCTGTGCGCTCCCACAGAGAGCACCTCCTCAGGGTGCCTCCGGTCAGAGAATGTCGGCTGGCGGCCCCCAGGGGGAGGGCCTTCTCTGTGGGCGCTCCGGCTTTATGGAACCAGCTGCCGGTCGAGCTCTGGACGGCACCGGACCTTCGCTCCTTCCGACGCGGTCTGAAGACCCACTTATTCGAACAAGCTGGCCTGGCCTGATGGGGGGATTTTAGGGTTCTTAATGGGTTTTTATACTGTATTGTTTTACTGGGCGATTATTTAATTCTCTTTTTAATTTTTGTATTTGCTATTTATATGTGCCCTGTTCACCGCCCTGAGTCCCTCGGGAGAAGGGCGGTATATAAATTTAATAAATAAATAAATAAATAAATAAACCAAGCGAGAGAGGCGCTCTGCACACGCCTAGAGACTCCCGGCTTCGGGGAAGCGCTCCGCCCAGCTTGAAGCTCCGCCCGGGAGCAGAGACGCGCGGAGAAGCAGCCTAGGCCGGCGGAGGAGGAAGAGGAGGCGGAGGGAACGAACGCTTGGAAAGTAAGCAAGCAAGCTCGCTCAGGAGGAGGCCGAGCTCTGGTTCCGGGCAGGCCACGGAGAGCCGAGCCGAGCCGAGCCGAGCCGAGCCGTGCGCCTTGGAGAGCCGCAGCTGCACCGGAGAGCGGAGGCCGAGCGAGCTCTGCGCCTTCCCCTTGCTTCGCTCCGCCTCGGGAGGGTTTTGCTTTCCGGCCTTCTGGCGCGCCTCCGCCGCTTCTCTCTCTCCCGCCACCCCGCAAGCTGCTAAGGCGCCCCTTTTACTCCCGGGCTTGGCACGGCTCTCCGCGCGCGGGTCCCGGGTGGGCACCAGGCGCGGGTCGTGGATCGGGGCCGGGGCGACGAGCCGAGCCAGGGTGCGCGCGAGTCATCGGTAAAAGCCTTGCGGGAGAGAAAGTGAAGGCAGATCCGTGGGACCCTGGCCGGGGCGAGCGAAGGTTTTTAGTGGAAGCCATCGTGAAAGTGCTTTTACCAACTCATTGGCTTGTTGGTTTGGTCTCCTCTTTGTTGTAGAACGCCCAGAGTTGTATCTAGTAGGAGGGGAGGGGATGGATGGAGTGTGTGTGTGTGGGGGGAGGAAATAGGTGATAGGTGGAAATGGAGGAAGGAAGGAAGGAAATACAGATAGAGGGACACAGCATGCCGCTTAAGCAGTTGAGAATTCTTTATTTTATTTTATTTTTATTTTAATTCCATTTATATCCCGCCCTTCTCCGGAGACTCAGGGCGGCTTACAAGCTTAGCAGTAGGGAAAGCTTTCTCATGGCCGCCTTACTGGCATGTGAACCGTGAAGAACCAGGGTCACAATGAAGGACCAATCTGCCCGAGAAGCGGGAGCTTCACCTTCTGTCACGGAGAGAAGTTTGGGTTTGAAAGCATCTTGAGATGTTGCAACCTCCTTTACTGACCATTTCCTTTAGGCCAAGGGCCGACTCCCGCTATGGCAGCCCAGCCCGTCCCAGTCTCAAAGCAGACCAGGGAGGTCGTGGGGGGCATCCCGACGGAGGTGGTGTGCACCGCCTTTGGAGCCACGATCCTGGTGGTGGTGACCCAGTATGGAAAGATGGGGACTCTGGTCTCAGTGGAGCCTGACGCACTAGCTGAAGGGATCAGCAGACCTTTGTGGACCACCAAAGTTCTCCTCGGCAAAGATGAGGTATTCTTCCTCATGCCTACCTTACTTTACCTCCAAGGATCTTCCCTGACTCCCTTTCTCCCTTGACTTCCCTTGCTCTCTTGGGAATCCACCAGCTTTCTTGATGGCTTAGCCAGAGGGTCACATCTTGGAGGAAGAAAGAGGTGGAGAAGGTGAAGTTGGGGAGAACTGTTCTTTAAGACAGGAGTCCTCAACCTTGGCAACTTTTAAGACTTGTGGACTTCAACTCCCAGAATTCTGGGAGTTGAAGTCCAAAAGTCTAAAAAGTTGCCAAGGTTGAGGACCCCTGCTCTAAGATCTTCTTAACTTGCTTTCAGCCTCTTGTCCACATCTCCGCCAAGCATCTGGTGACCTCGGTGTCTCAGGAAGCTGGCAACAAGGCCGTTTTACTGGCGATGGCTCTGAAGGACAGAAGCATTGAAGGCATCCGGACGCTGAAGGAACTCATCCACCGATGCCGAGTGTGGTGATGGTGGGCCCGAAGAATTCTTTGGATGCCAGAGACACCTGGCTGAAGTTAATTTTGGTTTGGATGTAGACTTGATGGTTTACAGTGGGGTCTCCAACCTTGGCAACTTTTAAGACTTGCGGACTTCAATTCCCAGAATTCCCTAGCCAGCATGACTGGCTGCTGGGGAATTCTGGGAGTTGAAGTCCACAGGTCCTAAAGTTGCCAAGGTTGGACCCCACTTGCGTACATGCTAACTTTTTTTTTCCTTTTAATGACTTATTTTGAAGCTTGATAATGAATATCTGTGGGTAAGCTGAGAAAAGATGTTGATTCATTGTTACATAAACATTCACCAATATTTGCTCCGAAACCTTCTATAACCATTCAAAAGTTTGTTGTACCTTCCTAGAAATTAGTGCCAACAAATTTCACAGCAGGTTTTCCTAGTTAATTGTATTTTTTCTGCTGAAATCCATGGAATTTTCAGTAGCTGAACAGGAGGCAAGTTTTGCCCAGCTGTAACGTTTAACCCCCTCCATTCATTTCAGTTTTATACCACATCGGGAATAGTTCAAATCACAAATAGTATTCAAGTATCCTCCTATTAAGGGTTTCTCCTGCATCCTTTCTCGTTCTGAAAGCGACCCGAATAAGTTCAGAATAACTTTGCTGCCATCTTCTGAAACTACAGTATTTGGTTCTTGCTTGATGAAAACAATAAAGGAATTGCAATATGTTTATAATAATGTTGGTCGGCCTAATTGACTCCTTTAAAAAAAAGTGAAAAGTATTGTTGCCTCTCTAACCTGCTGATGATCACGTCTAGAATTCTGGGAGTTGAAGTCCCCGCATCTGAAAGCCGGGGGGGGGGGGTCGGCAAGGCGGAGAAAGGCTGGATCAGACTGTGAAAGATGAAAACACAACAAACTGAAACGATGGCTTTAGAAATGAACATGGGAAGGGGAGGTCACTTACCTTTGCAGTTTTTCTGGCAAGGTTTCCAGGCTGCTTGGCCCTTAGCTGCTTCCTAGGACTGAAGAGAAAGGGACTGACCAAGGTCACCCAGCTAGTGTCCAGCCTGTGGCCTTAATCACGGCTATCCTAAAGTGGTTCTCTGGGTTTAAGACTTTGAACGGGGTAAGCCTCTATTCCAGGGGTCTTCAACCTTGGCAACTTTAAGACTGGTGGACTTCAACTCCCAGAATTCCTGAGCCAGGCTGGCTTAGGAATTCTGGGAGTTGAAGTCCACAGGTGGTAAATTTGCCGTAATACCATCCCCTGCTCTATTCCAACCCCTGGCCCCATATAGGAATTTGTGGCTTTCGTGGTAATAATAATAATAATAATAATAATAATAATAATAATAATAATAATAATAATAATAATAATAATAATAATAATAACAACAACAACAACAACAATAACAATAATAATAATAATATAAAGTTGGAAGGGACCTTGGAGGTCATCTAGTCCAACCCAATGAGTGACACCAAAACAGTTCCACTATTTGAGGGGCTGTCACAGAGAAAGGTGGGGTGTGTGTGTGTAACCTATTCTCCAGAGCAATTGAGGGCAGGATAAGAAATAAACAGATGGAAACGACTCAAGGAGAGAAGCAACCTAGAAGGAAGGAGGAATTTCCTGACAGTGAGAACAATTAATCAGTGGGACGGCTTGCCTTCGGAAATTGTGGGTCCTCCATCAATGGAGGTTTTCAAAAAGAGAGAGAGAGAGAGAGAGAGAGAGAGAGAGAGAGAGAGAGATTGGGCAGCCATTTGTCCGGAATGGTGTACGATCTCCTGTTGGAGCAGGGGGTTGGACTAGAGGACCTCCCAGGTTCCTTCCACAACCCTGTCATTCTGAGCGCCAAGCTGTAGCTTGCAAACGAGATGGGGGCTGCACTGGGAAGTTCTCCAAGCGAGTCCCGGAGCGCAGATTCGGCAGGCAAGCGGCGCAAATCCACCCCGCCCGTCCCAGATCGCCTGGCAGGAGTCCCGGAGCCTGGAGGGGGGGGCGAAGGGGCGGTAAGGTAAGCCTGGCCGCCTCCCCACCCCACTGTGAGCTGGGCAGGGAGAGGGAAGAGGAGGAGTCTCCGGGGAAGGTGTCGCCGGACGGCCGGCTGAGACAGCAAGGAGGAAACGGCCGGGCGGCGCGCCAGGTGGGACGGCCGCTTCCTGGGCCGGAGAGCAGGCAGGTAGCACAGGTAGGCAAGCGGGCGGGCGGGCAGGCAGGCAGAAGGGGGAGACGTTGGCTTCGCGAGGCTCTCCGGCCCGGGGAAAGCGCAGGAGCGCGCGCGCAAAAACGTCCCGGCCGGCCTTCCCAGTCCAAATCTCGGGGTCCCCCCCCCGGGAAGAAGACGAATCGGCCACCGCAGCGTCCGCCCCCCTGGCCGGCCGGCTCCGGGATGCCGGGCAGGTGAGTTGCAGGCAAGGCTTGGCTCGGGGACGAGCCTGGTGGGTGAACTCGGGACGCTCCGGGTGGATGGAGGGAGCGAAGCCGGGAAACCTGGCGAGGTAGGCGAAGGGTTGGGCCAGACGGCCGAGAAGCTTCATCTGCCATTGACTGTTAATCGGTCTGAGAATAATCACGTAGGAAGAAGCGCCAGGTCAAGTCGCCCACCTAGAGAGGACTCACCCCAGCCTTGCCTGCTTTTCAGAACCCCGAAGGTAAACAGAGCTCCAGGACCCAGGTAAGCGCGTCTGCCTTCCGATTTTCCAAACTTTGAAAGTTTTAATGTGCCTTTTTTATTCTGAATTTATCTGGTTTGTTACAAGAGGGTGGGCGCTGACCATCAAGAGAAACGAGTCTTCTTAACACAGAGAGACCGTTTGAAAGTACTGCACGCTCTTTAAGGAACACAGAAGACAGATAGACGCATAGATAGATGGATAGGTAGGTAGGTAGGTAGGTAGGTAGGAAGGAAGGAAGGTAGACAGACAGACAGCTACATAGATATATAGATTTAATTTTTAAGCTGCCTATCTCGCTATCAAGAGACCAAGTGAGGTGCAGTACTTTTTAAAGTATTTCTTGCACAGTACTTTTTTGGGGGGAAAAAAATATTATCCCTTACAAAATAAACTGCAAAGTGTAGGTCTTGAATTTGGACACAAGTGAGACTCATGTAGAAAGTTACCCATCCAGCTCAGGTCAATCCAGTTTATAGGTTGGGATACCACGCGATTCAGACCTACGGTTGTTTTTAAGCACAGTCTGCGAAACAAGGCACAAAGGGCTGCAACGTTAAAATCTCAGGTGGCAAAACAACTGCAGGTAGGCTTCACATCCCGTTTTTAATTTTATTTTTTTTAAATTTTATTTTATTCTTTGTTATATGGGTTGCCCAGAGTTGTTTGAGAGAGGCTGGCTATATCAATTAAAGAATTTTTTTAAAAAAACTGTACCATGTAGACATGGGTAAGAATGTGGCGTTAAGGATCCTCTAAAGAATGCTGTACGGAATTAACCTAGCAGCAGATCAGGCTGAGAGATAAAATAATCCCACAGTCTGCATTTATACAATAGATTGAGTGAAGTAAATTGCTCTAAGTTTGATAAGGTAGGTCCCACACAAGTACTGAGGATTATGGCATTAGACTGAGTCCCAGTATTCTGAATTTCAGACTTCTGATTATGTGCCCTCTGGACGCAGAGCAAATATTTACATAAAACAATGTCCACCTCTGCATTCCTGTAGATTTAATTTAATTCTGATATGGTCAAAAAGGTACCCATTGCTTTTGAAGTTCCACAGAAAGGGTTTGGAAAATTAAATCAAAGAGAAAATTACATGTACCTTCGGCTGCCCTGGATGGTCTTACCTGAGTGTAAGACCAATGGGAACTGTTAGCAGTTACCTCTGTGTAAATGTGGTGTTGGGGGATCCTGCTGCAAAGCCTCCTTATCTGTGTGGCTCCCTGTGTTAAGAATAGAAATATTTTTTCCTGCATTTTAGCCACTCTGATTTTCCCCTCCAAATTTTTGTTGCTGCAGTCCTAATGGGGTTTATTGAAATGGTGAGCCTAATCATGTCAACAGAGCCTTTTTCAGGCACATTGGCTTTAGCAAAGTAGTTTGAAATCCACCCAAGGAATCCTAAAAGTAGAATGTTGGTGTAGTTGTCCTGAAATCTGGAGCTTAGCAGGCACCTTTGATCTTAAAAGGCAAGCCAGATTGGACTGAGTTAGCACTTGAATGGGAGACCTCTTATCTTAGGATTTTCTTTCTTTGTATCCCAGCTTCACTTTTACAAATAACTCAAGGCAGCAAATATATATTTTCCTCACCACCACAACCCTCTGAGCCACTGCCTAAGGCAGGACTAGAACTGGCAGTCTCCTGGTGATTGGTCTAAGGCAGGGGTAGGCAACCTCGGCTCTTTTATGACTCATGGACTCCAACTCCCATAATTCCTGAGTCAGCTGGCTCAGGAATTCTGGGAGTTGGAGTCCATGAGTCATAAAAGAGCCGAGGTTGCCTACCCCTGGTCTAAGGCAAGGGTCTTCAAACTTGGCCCTTTTATGACTTGTGGACTTCAACCTGGCTGAGGAATTCTGGGCGTTGAAGTCCACAAGTCATACAAGGGCCATGTTTGAAGACCCCTGGTCTAAGGTCATCTAGCTGGCCCCATGCCTAAAGCAGGACTAGAACTCACCGTCTCCTGGTTTCTGGAATGGGAAATACACATTCCTAGCAACAGTCCCTGCCAATTATATTGTACTGATGTTGATCCGAGAAACGGATCCAGGACCCATTGGAGCCAACTCAAAGGAGGATTTTTTTAATATCAGCCTACGGGAATCCGGGTTAAGGGCTCACCGGGGCCAGTCCCTTCCCCACCCCACATAAAACGCTTAAAGAGTTTGCTTTCCAGCGGTGCCAGGGATTATCGCTGCTGATTAAAGCGAGGAAATGCTAAAGCAGGAGTCCTGCTCCAGGCTGTTAAAGAAGCTAGTTCAGCAGTGCTGGCTTGTTTGGCCAGGGACCCACTAAGGCTAGCTCAGCCCTTCGCTCCGAATAAACAGAGGCCTGGGGTGGAGTTCAGCCCCACCCGCTTTGCTCATGGAGGAAGAATCCGGCTGACGGGAGGTGAGAAGTGGCCGCTGGCTTCTAAGGCACGGCACCGGCTGAGCGTGCTCTTGTGCTTGGCCAAGCACCTTGGCAAAAAGCCACACAACAGGGTTTTTTTTGGGGGGGCGGCCAGGAGAGCCAGGGCGAGCAATGCACGCTCATCTGAAATTGCTCCCCGTCTTGGCACGGGTGGCAGCGTGACTACCTCTGCTGTGAGAATAGCGTCCAGAATGCAGGAAGTCCTCAGCTTATGGCTAAAACTGAGACTGTGGGCAAACAAAGCTGATCTTTTTCTTTTTCTTTTTTCTTTTTTTGCCAGGGTGGTTAAGAAACACTAAAGGGAAGCGTGGAGTAGGCTGAAGCTCGCTTGACTGTGTCTTCTTCCAAAGGTATCTCCAGAGACGCGGCTGACAAGTCAAAGAATTGCTCACCTTTCTCCCAGACAAATGACAGTTCTCTTTATCCAGCTGGCTTTCTTAGTCTGGGCTCCCTTAGAACCTCCTGCCACCGCAAAATTGTTGGATTCGGAGCAGATAAAAATTATTTTTAATAGCAGAAAAGGCAGAGAATCTTCTGGGCCCTTCCAAACTAATATTTTGTCACAGAAGCCTTCACAGTCCTTCTCGCACGGGTCTCCTTGGGTTATTTATTCTTTTCAAGTAGCTTTTTAGTCCTTTCCTAGATGGCGGGGGCTACTTTGTGTTCTTCCGAATGGAAAGCAAACAAGGAAGAAGGCACTGCTTATCTCGGTCCCTTGCGACTTCCTTTCCCTGCCTACCAGCTCGACCTCCGCAGGCTGGTTAATGTTTGATGTGGTGATAGCACCAGCTTCTACCTGGCGCCAAAGCTCCTTCCTTGGCCAGCTCCCCAACGGTCAAGGAGGAGCAAGTGTTGACTGAACAGGACATCTGGGCCTGGGGAGGACTCTGCTGGGTGGTCAGCTGATGGCAGGAGAATCCACACAACCTCGTGGCATCGCGCAATGTTGTGATTACCGGGGTTGAGCTCAGAGCTTCTGGTTGAGGAACTGCTCAACCAGTCAGGCACCCGCCCGCCCACCAGCTGGAGTTTCTCATCGGATCATTGAATTCCTCTACCCTCTGCTTCTCCCTCCCTCCTCCTAGGAGGAGGGAGAGATGTATTTTTAGGCTCCCGTGTACTCGTAAGCATAAGACAACTGAAACTCTTGCACTGTCTACCACACAGGGGTGAGTAAGCACGTGTCTTGCCCTGGAGAGCCGTATCCCAGTAGCTGAAAAGGGCATAAATAAAGGTGGTGGATTCATAACCAAGACTGGGTGTCTGGAAAGCTCATGAGACTGGCAGTTTATCAACCTGTCCTTCAGTTTGGGGGGAAAAAAATGCTAGAAGCCTGGATCTGCTGAATAGGTAACAGAACATATAAAAACCTGGGTTAACTGGCAAAGCAGAAGGGATAATAAGCTTGTAAGGAAGAGAGGTGGTAGACATTTCAAATGGCCCAGAAAAGGACTTTTTCTCTCTTTTCAAACCGTTGAAATGATACGTTTTCTAGGCTCATAATCTCACCTGGATTGAAGCCAAATTAAATGTTGGGAATTAAATTAAAACTATGGAAAGAATAAAAAAAAGATGGTTAACAGAGATGGCAAAATGAACTGTTTTATTCGGAGAAAATATATCTAGTTTTGTTTCTACCTGGAAATTTGTGCTTGAGATATATATATATATATATATATATATATATATATATATATATATATATATATATATATATATATATATATATATATATATATATATATATATATATATATATATATATATATATATATATATATATATATATATATATATATATATATATATATATATATATATATATATATATATATATATATATATATATATATAAATGAAATCTTGACTCTAGGATCTGGTGAATAATATGTTGGTACAGAAGTAGTTAATACTTGCTAAGTATGTAAAAGTAAAAAGCTGAGGCTGTCTTTTTCTTTTGTACTTTGCTGCGCCGAAAAAGTATTTTTTTTAATTTTCTTTCCCCCCTTTATCATACATTTCTTTCTTCTTTTCCCCCCTTTATTTTCATTTTCATTTTATATTATCATCTTAATTAAATAAAAAACTATGAAGAGATTTGAGTAGTGGTGATATCACCGGGGTTAAATAAATAGCCCTTTATTCAGTCAAGGGCTGTTGCATCTTTATAGTGTTTATTCAGACAGAAGCTGACTGGGATGTTTTGCTCCTTCTGTCTTTCAGATTGTATGATGAACAAATGAATCTCAGGCAAAGCATTTCTTAATTACAGATAGACTGTAATTGGCTCATAACAGCTTGATCTGTTCATCATCCTGACGCTGTAGGGAAACGGGCAACTTTTTCAATTAAAGTTGCCTTTGCCCCTTTATTAAAAATGTAATTATTTTTAATAGAAGGCCTTAAAAATGGGGCAGCTGACTTAAAGTAGTTGTGCTGGTGTGTCTTTTCAGGCAGAAATGTGCCATCCTTGCAAGGAGAAGAAGAAAATTAGGGAGAAGTTTTCCAAGGGAATAAATTAAGTGTTCTGTAGAGTGTCGTTTTCTTTTTAAGAGACTTTGGTTTTAGTCACGTGAATCTTTCCAGATTTATAGCACAATCCCTAGATGGGGAAATGTTCATAATGGTGCAAGTTTTTCTAGATAGGTGCCAGGTTGCAGTCTTAAAATCCAAGTGATACGCTTGCTTTTCTCACAGAACCGCTATTAAAAAGCAATTCTGTTCTAACCTTTTCCTAAAATGAAATGTAGGGACAGTTAACAGTGGAAGGGATAGAAAAAAATAGGATTGTTTAAGGGGGAAGGAATAACACCTTAGTGGCTGTTTGGGCTGAAAAAGCAGATGGTGTGGTAACCTTAAGCCTCTTGGGAAAAGATTTATTCAGATTTACAGAATGTCTATCTAGGGGCTGATGGCTTGTCTTTGGCCAGCCAAGATTGGTGGTGGTGGGGGGGGGCAGAATTTACTACAGCTCAGCTAAGCAAAGATTAATAAAATGGAGCAGGTGGTCTTTATCCTGTAACGAATAAAGTTATTCCTGTAACGAATGCCTTTCTTGGAAAAAATAGTGTGTGTGTGTGTGTGTGTGTGTGTGTGTGTGTATGTATGTCTTAATTCCTAGAATAGGTGGTGGGAGAAATGTAAGGAATTGGATAGCTAAAGAGGGAAACTTGACAATCCAAGGGGCTCTCTGAACACGCTCCCTAAAAATACAAGTATATTATTAGTTTGATGGTAGGAGAGAGATGCCCAGAATATCCCAGATATACAAAACCCCACACCCTTTAGTCCTGGAAGCCTGGACACATAATTATTTTGCTTTGCTTGGAGTTTGCAAACAAAGAGTTCCCAGCACTAAGAAGAGAAATGAGAACTGCAGACTTGAAAAGGTACTTGTGCTCCTAATATCCACTGAGTTATCCTTGTGGGTTCTTTCAAAAAAAGAAATTGTAGTTTCTATTCTGTCGAAACTCAAAGGAACAGGTTCCCCCCCCCTTTTAACCCGCAGCAGTTGGGAAATATAACAGCAATTACTAAACTTTTGAGCAACATGGGTGTATCATACATTTAGATATACAGGGTGTATTATTAATGTACGGTAACTGTCAAGGTTGTGCAATGCTTTGGAGCCCTTGACTGTGGCTCTTTAAAGCAGCTGCCTCATTGGCAGCTACAGTAGGCTGTGTGTAAAATGCTTGCTGTGTTTTGCTCAGAGTATTAAATTTTAAGCCCTCTCCGTAGCGAGAAAAAACAGGATGCAGGGGTGTGTTCAGATAGGAGCGTTTCAACTCAAGCAAATATAATCCTGCGTTTGCTAATGGGATGGAGAAGGCATTCCAACAAGGCAAAGATCTCAGTCTCTTCAAATCTTTGCCAGACACGTTTAATGGACGATGGGATAATTTTAAGCTTCCAGCTGCTACTTCTGCAATTGTGAGGGCTATCCATTTCGCTAACTCCAAGCCAAGAAATTTGCAGGAGGGTGACCAAAGTCACCTTGTACCCTTTTTGAGTAGGCTTTTATATATTGGAAGTAAATTCCAAGTCTCTCTTGCTGGGAAAATTTCCTTGTTGACCGAGCACCAATCTCTTTTGGGCCAGCCTATCCCATAGGCTGGAACTGCCACAGTGAACTCCTTGGAGAAAGGAGAGGACACTGGCAGGTGAGATGAAAAGGGGGATGGGGGAGACGAGCAGGCTCGTCCCAAGGCTGGGGTTAAACACATCATCAGTTCCAGAGTTGTTGCGCAGCCACCAGAGCTCAACTTCTGTTCCCGACTACTTCAGCCTGACAGAAGAATGTAGAAGGATGTGATGAATAATCTGCTTCTATTCAGCCATTCACCTTGATCTTTCCTCCCAATCACAGCAGTTTTCCTGGTGCGGTGCTCCTCCCTAATACATTCACCTTTGCTCCCTTCTTTCCAGCAGATGAACACCACGACACACACCAACTGGTCTTCTCCTGCCCCGGAAAAGCTCCCGACATCCAGCATGGTTGCTACCTCGTTCCATTTCTTCTTTCCACCGATGGTCTCCAGCCATTTAATTGTAGAGGACGGTTCCCAGCTAAGGGCTGATCAGAATCACTCCCAGGAGACTCAGTCCCTCTTTTTGACTACATCCACAGCAAAAGCCATCTCAGGTCTCTTTGTCTGGACAGCGCTGATCCTTACTTTCCACCAGGTAGGTGGCAGTGCTCCACGGGGCCTCTTGGACTCCATCTTTCCTGCTGGTTGGGTAGGTAGATGGGAGAGGAATCGGGAAGGCATCCATTTGGGGAAAGATTGTCGAAAGCCATGTGGAGTCTTGCTTCCTATGCATCAGGCAAGGCGATCTGTGTAGAACGTCTCCCTAGCCTCTAGTGGTCACGCAGGATTTGAATCGTGGTGTTGTGCGTATGTTCAGATGTTTAGTTTTGCTTAGAAAGAGGAGAAAGTGTTTTCAACTTGGAAACAGAGATCCTGGGTGTTGATGGTTTTGTGACTTTTCTCTTGGTTTTTTATATATTTATTTATTTATGGGGAGGTGTGGGGGGGTTAACACCATATCCTACCTGTTTCTTACCTAGCAAAGCAGCTCAGCCTTCCGGCTTCAGTAGGGTTTCCTTTGGAGGCAAGTCTTTATAGGCCTGCAACATTAGCACACGCGTTTCTCAACCTTGGAAACTTTAAGATGGGTGAACTTCCTCTCCCAGAATTCACCAGCCGGCTGATTTGAAGTCATGTCCATCCCCCTGACAAGATCTAACCCTCTTTATCTTTCCTAGCTGCTTGTTTGCTTGTGGTTTCCACCCAGAGTGTGTCCCCTTTAGAAGTAGGAAGTGACAGAAGAGGCCCTCCTAGTATTGTAGGAGTGAACTTGTGGCCCAAGCATCTTTGGGAGTCCAGATTTCCCACTGCTGCTTAGAGCCCAGAAGCTTTGGGAGACCTGAAGCTTCACCTCATGCCAGGTTGAAGGCCACGCAAGCAGATATGTCTGGTATTTGTGACTCCCAGCTGCCAAAATTCTTTTTGGCTGGTCTTAAGATGTGCTTTGGAGGTGTTCTGTACCAGCCTGCTACCGGCCCTGCAGAAAAGGCAGGGACAACCCCTTTACAACCGGCAAGAGGCTGGAATACGCCTGCCAAATTTATAGCTACAAAAACAAACAAGACACGAACCAAGAAACAGGAGCTTTAAGAAACATGAACCATCCGAGCGGTTGCCTTCAGCAAACCAGCCCTCCCAGACATTCCCCTTATATAGAGTTCAGGGCGTGGCTTCTCTCTGCCTCCTTCCGAGAAGCCCCATTGCCTTCCTCTGTTTACTCCTAATTGACTGCCTCCTGCGTCGGACGTCCTTAAACAGGGCCAGCTGTGGGTCATCTTCATCCACACTGTCAGGCTCACACAGCTGGGTCTCCGTGGTGACCAAGTGGGAGGGGCCTGGCTGAGGGCTCTCATCAGCAAGATCTTCAACCCCCTCAGCAAGGTCTTCAACACCCCCCTCCTCCTCTGAGTCGTCCGACCCAACTGCCGAACCCACAGGCTGACCCTGAATCACAACAGGAGGTGACAAACGGGCTGAGATGAATACAGGCAACCCCATCCCCGTTCAACTAGCTAGAGCACGTTGATCCTTACCGGCTCTGGGGTTTTTTTCTCCCTGGAAATGCTACATCTGATCCTGTGTTAGGTGTCTTCCCTTCTTTTTCTTTTCTCTCAGATCTTCCTGCACCTGAAAAATTACACCATTCCCAATGAGCAGCGCTACATCATCCGGATTCTCTTTATCGTCCCCATCTATGCCTTCGATTCCTGGCTTAGTCTCCTGCTTATTGGCAGCCACCAGTACTATGTTTACTTCAACTCGGTGCGGGACTGCTACGAAGGTAAGCTGGGATTCACGGCTCTCCTGGAAAACTTAGTACCCCAGAGGTGGGTGTGGATGTAGGCATTCGGCCATAAATTCAGCTGAAGAGTCTAAGTTCAAAGGCAAAATTTTACGCCATCCTTCCAAAGTGTGGCCAGGAAGGACAGCCTGTCTGTAGAGACTTAAGACATGCATGGATTAAAGGCAGTCACATTTAAAATCTTGTGAATTGGTCACAGTTTCCACCATCATATTGAGCATTATGCGTGTTTGAGAGCCAGTCTGGTGTGCTGTTTAAGGTGCTGGTCTAGAAGCCACGAGGCTGAGTTCTAGTCCTGGCTTAGGTATGGAAGCCAGCTGGATGACTTTGAGCCAATCACCAGGAGACAGTGAGTTCTAGTCGCGCCTTAGGCATGAAAGCCAGCTGGGTGACTTTGGGCCAAACACCAGGAGACGGTGAGTTCAAGTCCCGTCTTAGGTATGAAAGCCAGCTGGGTGACTTTGGGCCAGTCCCATTGTCAGCCGAGCCCATCTCACAGAGTTTTTGTTGTGAGGGAAAAAGGAGGAAGGAGGATAATACAAGTTTTGCTGTCTTGAGTAACTTATCAACTAATAAAGGTGGAATGAACATCTAATAAATAATCCCTCCCTCTTTTTTGCAGCATTTGTGATTTACAGCTTCCTGAGCCTCTGCTTTGAATATCTTGGAGGAGAAAGTACTATCATGGCGGAAATCCGAGGGAAGCCCATTGTGTATGTTGACCATCACTTACTGATATCCATCTCTTGCTTACAATTGGGAGTATTTCACACCCAACATAGCCTTAAGGTCCCAGGCTTGGGCTGACTTATGGCTCTGCTTTTTCTTAGCTCTAGTTGTCTCTATGGAACTTGCTGTCTCCGAGGGATGTCTTACTCCATTGGGTTTCTTCGGTTTTGCAAGCAGGTGAGGAACATCTCATAGAACAGAGCTACAGCTGATCAGCTCTCCATCCATGTTACTTCCACCCCCCCAAAAAAAACTTGTTTCAGTTTCAGTTCATTTTTCCCAGGCAAAATCTTGCAGGTTAGCGTTGTCTGTTGTGTGAAATATTTGCCTTTCTCCTGCCTTTATGGGCATAGAGGGGAATTGGAGACAGACGCTCAGACCGTGGAAATGCGATCTTAGCCTGGAGAATCTGTTGTTTCCCCGCTGGCTGGACACCAGCTTTCCTCACTCCTAGCAACAGCCATGGGTGATAGGGGCATTTGTAGAAGCCGTGGTAGATTGGAGCATTTGTGGGGGATCTCAGATTGCCCATCCCAGGTTGGACCAAAACTTGAGGTCTGGATTAAGTGATTAGGTGGCAACTGAATCTCAGAAGCTGCGTGCTTTCAATGGAGCCATTTCCTTCTAGGCCACCCTGCAGTTCTGCATCGTCAAGCCAGCCATGGCTATCCTCACCATCGTTCTCCAAGCGTTTGGGAAATACCACGATGGCGATTTCAAGTGAGGAGGGAGGGAAATGGGGAGGAAGAAGGGGAAACCGTGACAGGCTTGGAAAGGGAATGCTTCCTAACGAGGAATTCTGCCTCTTCCAATGCTTTGCTTTCCAGCATCCATAGTGGATACCTTTACATTACCATTATCAACAACTTCTCGGTCAGCCTGGCCCTCTATGCCCTGTTCCTCTTCTACTTCGCCACCATGGAGCTTCTGAGACCTTTCGAGCCAGTCCTGAAGTTTCTCACCATCAAGGCTGTCATCTTCCTCTCCTTTTGGCAAGGCGAGTCGTTCTACTTCCTGTCATGGGTAGGGAGGATCGGCACTGCCAGGTGGAAGGCCTGAAATGTGAGACTTTGGTTCTCCGTTAATGAATTCATCATCCTGGGCCAACCGTCTTGTGTCCCACTCTTTCTCAACCTTACCCATGTTCAGATGGGTGGACTTTAAAACTCCCAGAATTCCCTATCCCTTGGAAAATAAATATTAAATGAAACATGAGCATGCAAGAAACATTGGCTTGTTTGAGTAGGACTCTTATATTTTTGTGGATGTTGATCTTTCCCGCTGTTAAGTAGAGAAAAACTAGGTTGGAGCAAAGAGGAGCACGATGTAATATTTCAGAAGAGAGCATAAATGCCGCGGTGGGATTTTTATTCTTTTGGTTTTCCTGATGTGTTTTGTCAATGCAGTATAAATATCTTGCATTTAAAACAACACTCTGGTGGGATCTTGTGCTTCAGAAGATTTCTGGTGTGGGACAATTATGCAGGTTCCTTCAGACGTTTCCTGGATCTGAGGAAAATCCACGAGGGAACCCTTGCTTATGCTTTGCAACCATTCCTATTCTGCAGGGCTGTTGCTGGCCATCTTAGAGAAATGTGGGGCCATCCCAGAGGTCCAGATCATTGACGGGAAGGCGGTGGGAGCCGGCACCGTTGCGGCCGGCTACCAGAACTTCATTATCTGTATCGAGATGCTGTTTGCTTCCATCGCTCTCCGTTATGCTTTCACCTGTCAGGTGTACCGAGAGAAAAAGGAAAGTGCCACAGGTAATTTGATTTAAGGGAACCTGCTCCTTCAGTTATACAAAATGTAGGCAGGGAGAGGAAGGGACAAGCAAGCAGAAACGTCAGCTGGTATCTACTTTCTCTAGGGTCAATGAGCAAGAAGTTTGTGTTTACTTCCCTTCCATTTGTCAAACTTGGCTAAAAACCATTTTTCCCCAGTTTCTTTCCAAAGAGAAGGCAAGGTAGGTGAAACGAATGACGTTGGGAGCATGGTCTAACTTATTTAGGGAGAAGACAGCCAAAGGAAGATGGTGGGAATAGCATGCTTCCATTGTAAAATGCTCTCCCAAGCAACCAATGGCCTCCTCAGCTTCCTAACATCCCTTAAAGTGGGGATCTTCTCTCTTACGGGGCTTGTCCATTTTGGGCGATATAGTTAACAAACCCAAGAGAAATGTGAAACTGTCAAGTCGTTGGGAGATAAGGTAGAAAAGGTCATGACTATTCTGCAGGAGAAATCAACCTCTGAAAATCATCAAGGCTTCCTTGAAAAGAACATCTACTTGTCCGTTGACTCTCTTCTCTTTTTCTTCAAGCAGGTCTGGCCCCATTGCAAAGCATTTCCAGCGGGCTGAAGGAAACGATGAGTCCTCAAGATATCGTTCAAGACGCCATCCACAATTTCTCCCCAACCTACCAACAATACACGCAGCAGTCCATGCAGGAGACGGGAGCGGGGCTTGGACAGAACGGCCACGTGAGTCCTCCAACAGATACCTCACAGAACAAGAAGAAGAGCCTTGAGAAACGGATGCTGATCACCTCTGATGAGGAGTTGTAAAGAGGCACCTTGAAGGAAGGAAGAATTTGTGTTTTTGAGGTCTTCTTGCCTCTCTCCAGCCCAGCAGCTTTCAATTGGATCACACTATGTTGTTGAACAAAGGAATGGAGGCGTCTCGTTCTTGTTCTCAGCTGGCTATCGAGGGAAGACCCTACCTAGGCTGACTTCCCAGATACAGCCAGGCCTATCCTACTTGCTTGTTGCAGTGGCAAACCCATCCAGGAGATTTTGATGCACTGGTTGCTGGTCCAAACACCTGGCAACCTGGAAGACTGAGGGAAACAGAATTTCTCAGTGGACGCAGCTCCTCACATGCCCAATGTATGGAAATAATGCTGATTATTGGCAGAGAAGGAACAAGGGAATGTAGGGATGGACGGAATTGGATGAAATCAACATTTTCATCCAGCAATTGCAGCTCAATCCCACTGAAACTGGATTCCCATTTTGTGGATCCAATCCACTGGGTTAAGAATCAGTAGCTCAAGAGCCCCGGAGAAATAAAAGCACTTTTCTTCTTTCCCACACAAGGTGTGGCAACAGGGTGAGGAGTTATAGCACTAGATTCCTTTACGAATTTGCATTGAGGCTGCAAAACATCTGATCCTAGAATGCACCTTGGATGTCAAGAGGAGTGGTGACCTAATCTCGAAAGAAACGGTGTTGCATTACATTGAGAGCTCTTTTGGTGAACCACTTCAGTGGAATCGGTGACGATCAGGACATCTGCTTTTCGAATGACTGAAAAACCCTGTCAGCAGAAATACAGATAATGGAGGGGATTTTTTCCCCTTCTTTTTATGGCCCT
Source organism: Vipera berus (assembly GCF_964194415.1). NCBI lineage: Eukaryota > Metazoa > Chordata > Lepidosauria > Squamata > Viperidae > Vipera > Vipera berus. The sequence continues at coordinate 1,905,026 of NC_138216.1, read as the reverse complement.
GTAATCCCTGTTATCAGGGTGGAATTGGGGCATGAACGGAGCCGAGCATTTACTGGCTGGATGCCCTGCCTGACGCCTATGCAGAGTGCACAGCAGATATTTTCTCTTTGTGCCCAGATAAACATCTGTTGCTACCTAGGACTGCTCTCAATCTCCCAATTGTGAGTTTAGCATATGCACCTCTAGGCCACCACACCACTTGAGATAATTGAGGGGAATATTAAGGCAAAATCAGAACCAATTAAAATTCTTCCAGGGGAGATTTGTTTCTGAAAACCTATATGGCAGGTCCACATAGGATGAAGTAGGTTTCTTCCAGATGGTTCTGGACTTTTATCTCCCATTCTTTCCAACCAACACAACTTTGAGTAAAGGCTGAAGTGTGTTAAGAGTTCTCTGCTGGTGGTGTACTTCCCCATGGCATGACTGTGTTGATCTATTGTACTTCTTCCTAACTGGAGGGTCCAGGTTCGATGGCTATGAATCTTGTGTCAATCTGTACATTTCAAAAATTTAAATTATAAAAACATTTGCAGTATTTTTTCCCCAGTGCCGTCTAATGTTGACAAATTAGTCAGAGAACACATCAATTTGGAAATCATTTGGGTTGAATCTGGCTAATCATTGGTGCTATAGTTCACTTAATTGAAAACAGTATCACATTGTTGACCTAAGGCAGAGGATTTTTACAGCTGTCAAATGGCAAGGAAAAACTCTTTGGTCTATGCTGCAGCTGGCAAGCAGCTCCCATTTGTAATTCAGCCTTCCTGATGCAAGGAATGTCGTATTTCTCTCATCTCCTGCAAACTTAAGATCTGTTTTACACAATCTAGAATTACTTTTGCGGTTGCCTTTTATCTTCAGACAGACAGCAAAACTCTGAGCATTCTTATCAAAGTTGACTTGATTTTGACTAGCAGCCAAGTGTGATAATCACCATATGATACTTTTTATAGGCAAATATAGTAATGTGACACTTGTTACTTATTAGATTAAAATAATTTTAATCTAATAACTTTAAGAGGTTGGACTTCAACTCCCAGAATTCCTCAGCTAACATGAGGTCCACCCATCGTAAAGTATGTCGGCTGGGGATTTCTGGGATTTGGAGTCCATTCCTCTTAACATCTGCTGAGTGAGAAAAAAGAACCAGTGTACTAAATCAGGGGTCTCCAAACCTGGCAACTTTAAGACTGGTGGACTTCAACTCCCAGAATTCCTGAGCATAGTATAGCCGGCTGAGGAATTCTGAGAGCTGAAGTCCACCAGTCTTAAAGTTGCTAGGTTTGGAGATCCCTGTAAAGCAGTAGTATACTACTACTACTACTACTACTACTACTACTACTACTAATAATAATAATAATAATAATAATAATAATAATAATAATAATAACAACAAATAAATTTATATGCCAGCTGGCTATCAACGATTCTGATCATAGACAAGATCCAATCTGAAACCAGAAGATGCTTTATTGGAAAGCTTACCAAAAAGCCACAACGGTTGCAGCTTCGAATTTACAGCAATAAATTAACACAGGGGAAGAAGGTGTCAAATGAAAGTCGATTGGACGCACACACAGAGACACACACACACACACACGGATGCACTTCATATGCCTCACAGGACAGGCACCCACATTACTTGATATGTCAATAATTTATTTCATAATAAAAAAGCAACACAAAAATAAATACTAAAATGAAATTAAGTTTGCAGAAACCACAGAGCAGAACGGTCTTGTGTTTAAAGCTTCTGGATCTGAGCTGCAAAAATGCAGAGAAGCAAAAAGAGAGAAAAAGAGAGAAAAAGAGAGAGAGAGAGAGAGAGAGAGAGAGAGAGAGAGAGAGAGAGAGAGAGAGAGTGAGAGTGAGAGAGAGAGAGAGAGAGAGAGAGAGAGAGAGAGAGAGAGAGAGAGAGAGAGAGAGAGAGAGAGAGAGAGAGAGAGAGAGAAGACTCTTTGCTGCCATCTGAGTTTTTGCAGCCCAGATCTGGAGCCATATATGTGAATTTTATTTTATTTTATTTTTTAAAGTACAATTTTGTGATGTGAGGAAATACTAGGATCAGCCAACAATAAAAACACGGTAAATTTCTAAAGCATGTAGTAAGGGGAAAAAAGGGGGCAGGGGAAAATAATCCATATTATAAGAAAAAATTCTTTCCTTAAAAATTAAATTCCTCTGCTTTTGATATAGGCAAGTGCTTCATCTTTTATATACGTACGCCATTAAGACGCAATCTCTTATTTGATTTGACAGAGGCACTGCCCAAATCAACTCTGGGCAGCTTGCAACGTAAAAAAAAAGAAAGAAATACAACTGGAATAAAAAGAGGAAACAATTCCCTCTGTTAGGGAGAGTCACCACTTGGCTGCTGTGCATTTTTGGTATCCAAACGCGTCCTTCCAGGCTCACGGTGCAAGCCAAGTTCATCTGCTCTCACATATTCAAGGACGATCACGGGTCTTGTGAGACAAGAGGCTGAACCAACCTGAGAATTTTCAGTTGTATCATCCATGGGAGAGAGATTTTTTTTAAAAAAAAAACAAAAAACCCGAATCTCTGCCTATAAAAAACAAACCCTGGCATCTAAGAGAAGTGCCAAGTATTGTTTGCATCTAAAATGCTTTACTTTACTTTATCCCCACATTAGCATAATTTAAATCGGTATTTTTCAAAGTTGGCTGCTTTAAGATGGGTTTACTTCGACTCCCAGAATTCCCCAAGCCGCCATGGCCAGAATTCAATTCCCAGAATTCCCTAGCATGGTATGGCTGGCTTGGGGAATTCTGGGAGTCGAAGTGCTCCCATCTTAAAGCGGCCAACTTTGAAAAACACTGAAGCCACACAGTATGCTGGCTTTCCCTGTAGGCAGGGGGATCTCCCACCCACCCCCAAAAAACTTCGCAAGGAATTAAATAGCAGCTGGACGAAAACGGCATTTTTAAAAAATAAAAATGTGCATTTCTTAGAGGTGGCAGTGGTTTTGCACACAACGCAGAGCTGTGTTTCTCCCCAAAGCTTCGTGGTGATAAGTGCCCCTAAAGACCGGGGGGGGGGGGGGAGGAGAAGAGGGTAAAAAAAAAAGGCGATTAACTGCTCTCTAGCTTTCTCAGGGTGATGGGTGGGGTGTTCTGCTTCTGGAAGGGGAATTGTGGAGAGAAGAACACTTCCAGACTTGAGCATCCATCAATGCAGGGATCGCCAATCTCGGCCACTTTAAGGCTTTGTGGACTTCAACTCCCAGAATTCCCCTGCCAACGTCGCTGGCTGAGGAATTCTGGGAGTTGAAGTCCACCAGTATTAAAAGTGGCCGAGATTGGCGATCCCTGCATAGAAAGCAGGCACCAGTTCTTAGGTCCTTCCTGTCCCCCCCCCCCTTTTTGCATTTAGATTTAAATAAGATAGCCAACAATATTACACATATCTCTTACAAAAAAACCTGTATGATAAAATGTATATAATTATGTTATATATATATAATCATATATATATATACACACACACACAAAGTCACACACACATATATCTGTATCTATATGCATGTCTCTCAAATATTTCCAAGTGGCCCTTAAATTGATATCCAATATGGATTACCTACCATGACTATGGTATCAACAGCTTTTAATTCTGATTTAAGCCTTTCCACGCCTGATTGCAAGGGACGTGGACACCAACCCAAGGGGGGGGGGGAAGATGCTTTTACCCCGCAGAAGCTACTCTCTGTTCTCAAAAAAAGCAGCAAAGATGGCTGCTTTTGGAGATCAAGATGACTCCTTCTTTTAGAGGGGTTTTCCCCTAACCAGGTTAGTCCAACTATCATCTCGTCCTGTGCAGTGGGCCTCATCATGGGCCTCATCGTCTGATCGGCCACCACTTCCCCTTCAACGCGTCACCCACATGTGACGGGTGGCCGAGGTGCTGACAGCTGCTGGGAAGAAAGTGCAAAGAGGGTGGTCAACGGAAAGTGTGGGAGCCCCAACCACAGCACAAAAAACTGGTGCAACTCTCTAGGGATAAACGCATTTATCCAACTCAAGGCCACCACAGATGGTGCTAACCAACTCTACGGTTGGAGCTCCTTTGGACAGAGTCAGAATTCCAATGGGTCTAGTTACTAGAACACCTCCCATCAACTTCTTCCAGGTCCATTATTACTTGTCCACCTCCTAAAACTATGGGGTAGAGGAATTTGTGTCACAAGGAAGTGCCACTCAAAAATGGAGGACCTCTTCTGGTGCTGACCAAGGGTTGCCTATCCAGAGATGAGAACCTCAACTCGGCATAGCAAGGGGAGGCCAAAGCTAGAATCAAGAGCTACCACCAGCAGGACACTCAGCCAATCCAGAAAGAGCACCATTATAATTTAGGACGGATGGGGCAGTTTCCTCCATCAATAGTCCATTTCTTCCTCAGATGTAGCAACTTTCAACCAGGAGCTAGGAATGCAATGGCCCTTGTTGACTTAAGGGCCAAACAGGAGCTGTAGTGAGACGTATTTGCCGGACAACCAGGTTGGGGAAGGCACCCTCTAAACATTTATTCCACCTTTGTGGAGCCCCAGTTAATCCGCCCCTCGTTTCCCAGAGTTCAGCTTCCAGCTGGCCCTGGAGGGGAGAGGGTCCAAACCTTCCCAACATTCTTATGCCCACTCGGGCCACTGGCATTTATTTTCTGAAACTCAGACAGTGCAATCTAACCCTTTCTTCTGCGTTAAGGATTCAAGAAGCTCGCAGAGAACTCAGGGCATTTCAAAGGACATTTTAAGAGAAAAATAAGATAAAGCAACTCATTTGTTTTCTTCCTCAAACTTTCTGCGGGGGAGTCCAAAGCAGCAAGGATAAACAGCAGACATTGTCTTCAAGGGGGTTAGGGGAGGCTGGAGGGAAACCCCCCCCCCCCCGTTTGTGAGTTAATCTGAAGCCAACGATTTGTGATCTGGCACTGATGAAATTAGCCCCCTCCTCGCCACTAGACTACTGAATGACGCAGAAGAGTGTTAAGTGGCAAGGAGCGTGCATATGCCAAAGGTGTGATATGAGGTCTGTGCTGTCCATGCATCCAATACCACTAGGGCTATATTCACAGTGTTAGTAATTTCCACTCAGGATGCACTTACCCCCGACACCTACACTGAGGTTAAGAGCCAGCTATCTCGAAGAAAGCACCCAGAGAAAAGAGGTCACAATCTACCAGTATTAGCTACAGGGGAACAGAGGTGGGGGGTTTTTAAGACACCCCAAGGAAACACCACAGGAACTAGGTCTTCAATTCAAATCCAACCACAGTAGAGGGGAAGCATCTGACAACACGGGGGAATGCAAACACTTAAGACCCCTGCAACAGAAATCAGGACTGGATCACTACATGATGGGGGTGAGGCAGAACATCTGGACGGTGCCACCAGGTAAATGTTGCATGGTGGGGCTGCTCGGGAGCTGTGTCCCTCCACCCAGCTTCCAATACAAAATTGAAATTTTATCTCTGGTGGGTTTGCTTCAGCCAAGCAGAAGGGGGCAGCAATTTTACACCAACTCATCTGAAGAGGCCTTATCTGAGGCTTCGGTTCTCACATTGGAAGTATGAGACCTCCAAGCCAGACAAAACTGCGCAAAAGAACTTGGAAAGGGCAACTAACTCGCTTCACAACTCCCAGTGCCAAGCCTCGTTTCCCTTCTCTTCATCGTTGCCTTCAGCAACCCTCACTGACAACCCAACGCTAACCATCATTCATTCCTCTGACATCTCCATAAATCCACAAACTGCTTTCTCTGGACAATCTTCTGAAAACTGAGCAAACTCAAGACATGTCGCCTTTCCACGTGCACACCTCATTTTTTACACACATACAAACAGCAGCCTACATCCCTTCTTCTCATCCTGTTGACGAGCTCTGACTTTGTCCCTGTTCCTAAGACCCACAAGACCCACATCCCACTTTAACTTGTCTCAGAAAAAGGTACCAACTTTTAAACCTTCCTGTGATCCTCTGCATAATTCGTGTCTTCGAGCTTGTTGAGCATTATCTTAAGGAGCCCATTTCCTTGTAGGTATTTAGACCTAATTCTTTCTGCTTTTTACTTTTGACACCTCTTGATGTTAAAGAGCACCAAAACAAGGGGGTAGCGGCAGCAAAAATGTTACGGATAAGGCTGTGGGTTGAATTCATATTTTTTTCTGAATCTTCCTTGTCCAAAAAAATCCAAACCCCACATTTTCTTCCAGCATGTCTTTCATTTATAAGCCTTTCAAGTTTCTAAGTCATGCTGATTCAAAGGCATCATTTTATAGCAGTATCCTTTACTGTAAGTTCCTCTTCTAGTAAACTTATCTCCCCCCCCCACAATCTAAACACCAAGTCCAGAACACACATTGCACGTTTTTCTTAAGTTTCCCATCCCCCCGCCCTTGCCCCCGCAACGCTGTAGAACCTGGATGACACAGGCTGAAATGTATTGTTTGGAAGCCACACCACCACATTAAGAAGGAAACCCAATTCACAGGCACATCATGGGAAGCAGATTCAGTGAAATTTTTGCATTGTAGACGCTGTTCCATTTTGCTGGGCCATCTGACCGGGACTGAGCAATACCAGGGACCAGACGACGAGGCGAAAATTCACTCGCCAAGGCTTTCTGAATTTGGAGAGAAAAGACCTCAGGCTATGAAATTTGGATGCCGTAACTGTTCCAAAATCTTGGATCACCCACAACCTATAACGATAACCATGATGGGCCTGCCTTTTTTTCATAACTAGAGGAAGAGAGATTTCTTTTTCCCCCTATTTTGCCATCAGGCCTGATGATTCTACCATGTTGTCCCTTTTAAATTTTCCTTTAGCACACATTCCTTCCATCCCTCGTGTCAACTGGGACCTAAAAGAGACCACAAGGAAGATCTGTGCAAGACCCCTCGTCGGATTGCCCGAACTAGATACGGAATTTCAGTTTCAGCCCCAACGGGCTGACTGAACCAAGAGGTAAAGCAGCCGGTTAAATTCCTCTTCGAAGAGTCTGCCGCCAGGTGGTCTGCTGGCTGTTTTTTTGGGGGAAAGACGGACGTCTGATTCGAGAGAAAAGGTGGGCTTGCTCTGTATAAAGTCCAGCCAGGCAGTGAGTTCTCTTTCCCCTTGGACATTAGGACGCTGCCGAAAACGGCACGGAGCTGGAGGAGATTTCGGCGGACTTCACGATGGTGATCACGCTGGTGGTGGCCACTTTGGTGGGGGTGATGGGGCCGCGGGCCACGGTGCGCGCAAAGGTCTGGAGGGCTTCGTACTTGGAGCGCAAGGCGTCCAGCTCCAACTTCATGCTGCGGTTCTCGCGAGCCAGCTTGGCCACTTCCTGCTGGAGCTCCACCCGCTGCCGCTCCAGTTCCTCCTTCTGCGTCACCCGCTTGATCCGGCAGCTGGCCGCGTAGCCCCGGTTCTTGAGGGTGCGCCGCCGCTGCTTCAAGCGGATCACCTCCTCTTTCGTGAGACCTCGCAGGTGCTGGTTCAACTCCCGCACAGACATCGAGACGAGTTCATCGTCGCTCAGCACCGCGGCGTTTTCTCCCGACTCCTCCTTGACCTAAGGACACCGACAAAACTCGTGATTACATCAGACTAAGTCAGGGGTCTCCATACGTGGCCACTTTTTAAGACTTATGGACTTCAACTCCCAGAATTCCTCAGCCAGCATGTTCTGGCTGAGGAATTCTGGGAGTTACAGTCCACAAGTCTTAAAAGTGGCCAATTATGGAGAGCCCTGCAGTAACTCAGGGGTGCAAAACTCATGGTTGCCCCTCCGTGACCACCAGATCATCTACTAGGAAGTACTTTGTGTGGGCTGCCCAAAGAATCTCGGAAAACTCCAATGAGTTCAACATCCCATTCAGGAGCTCAAAACCAGCCAGTAGGAATGAAATTGGGCTATTTTTTGAGTTAGAATCCAAAGCAAACAAAACCTGAAGTTACATTTTTATGTCCACGTTCATGAGATGTAGTAACTGTGACTCAAACGACTACGGTATTTCGTGCCTGTAACTTTCCTCTTAGCAGTGGTGGGATTCAAATAGGTGAACAACCGGTTCTCTGTGTGGATGCCGCTTCCAGAAGTCCATTCTGGGCCTGGTCCACAAAAAATTAGCTACCGGATCTGCCGAAGCGGTGCGAACCGGCTGAATCCCTCTTAGCCTCCCTTCGGAGTATCATCCTCACTTCTAAAAATATTGCTCAGTGTTAACAGTTATTATGATTTTGAAGAAGTTGATGTTATTATTCCGTAACTGACTTGCTCCTGTAATTAGCACAAATAACCGTCAGCCTTCTCTGGTAGACCAGACAGGAAACGTGATCTGATGAGCTAATTTTATTTTATTGGAAGGCTACGTTAACAGACCCTTGCAAGTCTGAGAGTACAAATAACCCGCCATCTCTTTTTCAGCCTGAAAAGCTAGGGAGACTCTTTTCCGAGTCTCTTTCTCTGCCAGTTGTACAGCTGTGGGCTCTGTGCTCTCTTATCCGACCGTTTCCCTAGCAGCATCTCTCCCTCCCCCCCCCGGCCCCCCATAATTCCCACATTATTACAGTACCCCAATTCTCTGCTGAGGAGTGCATGTTTAAAATATTTGTATGACCTCAATGCTTTAAAACATCAGAATGTGACAACATGTGACCACTCAGTGATCAGGCTTTAAAAAAAAAAAGATTACTGCACTAAGTGAGCAGCCAGAAAGCAATTTTATAGTGGCTTAAATATTTTTTTCCTCACCTGGAAGTTAAACTCAGGAGACGCAGTTTGACAGCCGTGCTCAACCTAGGTTGAACCATGAATTTCATAATTCAGCTGAGTATATTGTTCATTATCTCTAAACCAAAGTTAGAAATATCTTGATTTTTTTTTAAAGTAAAGAAAGTTTCTGATGGCCAAATAAAGCTATCGTCTTTAAGAAAGACACTCTCCTATTTTACTTCTGGGGCACAGACTGACTGTTGGAAAAAAGGTAGATAAGAGCAGCAGAAACCCAAGGGTTGGCATCTTGAACAGTTCTCACTGAAGATAGAACTTTTTTTAAAAAAAATAAAATGCAACTATGCCTTACCTTAAATGCTTTGTTTGGCTTTGGATTAGTCGTCATAACCTGGACACAGTCACCTGGACAGAATTGCTCAGAAATTGCAACTGGAGGAAAAAAAAAGGGGGGGGGGGAGAGAAAACAGGCTGAGGATCAGCTCAGAGAAAAGAATGATGCATTTTCATTCAAGCACCAGCAGCTCTCACAGCAAGGATGTTTCACACATATGCTTTTTAAAATCTCCCTTCTAAACTTTTATCTCCCCAGCCACTCAATCCACCCACAATGTCTCAGGATGCTGGACTTACGTAGGAATGTTCTCTCCTAAGCAATAATCCATTAGTATTACAGGAAGTCCCCAACTTACAATAATTGAGCCCAAAATTTCTGTTGCTAAATGAGACAGTTGCTAAGTGAGTTTTGCCCCACGTTACGACTTTTCTTGCCACAGTTAAGCGAATCACTGCAGTTGTTAAGTCAGCAACATGGCTGTTAATTGAATCTGGCTTCCCCACTGACTGGCCAGAAGGTCGCAAAAGAGGATCACATGACCCGCCTGGGACACGGCAACCGTCATAAATATGAACCAGTTGCTAAGCGTCTGGATTTTGATCACGTGACCCTGGGGACGCTGCAACGGTCGTAAGTGTGAAAAACACTCAAGTCCCTTTTTTTTCAGTGGCACTGTAACTTTCAACGGTGACGAAATGAATGGTTATAAGTCGAGGACTACTGTATTAGAAGATACAAACAAGCAAGAGACTTCATCCACCAACTCATAATAACGATTGCATCTCTCTCTTTTTTTAAAAGCCGTTTTTAGGAGAGTAACCTTTCTTTCTTCCCGGCCTTCCTCATCTCCAATTTGGGGTGCTGAAGAGAAGAGAGAAAGAGGAATGATGCCAGCAGCAAAAAGAGTTTAATGGGGTTTCTGCCAAGCTCTCCCATATCCTCCTGAATTATTTGGCGAGGCTCTCCAGATTTTTCACACCGCAAGCTAGACTAGACTTTCCACACTGTTGAACCCAGAGTCCTCGAATGACTTTTCCCAGCGTAACAGCACAGTTTACCAGCCACCCAGAAAGGCTGTTTCCTCATCCTGGCTTTGAAAACAGATGGCCGTTTGAATCTTGATTCCTCGCCAGACGCGAGTTAAGAGATGGAATTTCTGGATCCAGGAGAATTCTGCTCACCCAGATTCGGCTTGCTCGGAAAATCTCCCAAAGGCAAATTCCCTTTCCCTCCCTCCCTCCCTCCCCCTGGCAAAAAAGCCCCCTCTAAAACTAGCCCCAAGTTTGCTCTCCGTGCTTTTTTTCTGAAAAGCAGGCGAAATGTCATTTCCAAAATCCACCCCAACTTCACCCTCATCCCATGCCCCAGTTGTTAAAAAAAAACAAAAAACCCACCGAGCGACCTCCCTCTTCCCTCCCCCTGCCTCCTCAAAGACCGAAAAGTCCCCAGCCCCACCTGTTCAACTGCTCCCGGGGGCCGGCCCGTTCTTTGCGAGGCAGCAGGAATCGACAGAGGAGAAGCCGGAGCGAAAACAAGGCAGCAGCAGCGCTTTCCTTACTGGGCTGCTGGCATCGTCTCGCCCCACTGGCTGGAGGAAGGGGACCCTCTGGTCTTCCAGCAGGGGGGAGAGAAGCCTCTCCGCTCTCCGGCTGCCCTTCACTCTCACCTCGGGTATCCTCAACTACTCCAGAGAAGCACCAGAGACGGAGTGTCTAGACTTCAGCGCAGAGCCTTCACCTGCATCGCACCGCACGGAGGAGGAGGAGGAGGAGGAGGACACCCTGGGAGCAGCTTCGGAGAGCCAGCCCTGTACCTACCACCACCGAAGGAGAGGGCAATGCAGCTGTGACATCACAGTGGCTTCCTTCTGCCCGCCACTTCAGGCCAGACCACACCAGTGAGGCTCAAACACGAAAAGCTAAAGTGCCTATGGGAAGCAAAGGCTCGGGGAGGCTGCAGTGCCGGACAAGCGAGATGCTCAGACCGTCGGACCGGAGGGTCTTCCTTCCCCGGGCCACCACCCATCCGTCCGAGAAGAAAACAAGGCTGGGTGTGTGTGTGTGTGTGTGTGTGCTGGTGCTGGTGGGCAATGGAGACCCTGGTTCTCCATGCACGTCTACATAGTGTCACACATTCTAATCATTAAAGAAAAAGAAGACGGGCGACATCTAGCCAAAGCATCCCAAGCATGATTTCCTTCCGATAGTTGCTATGGTGACCTTGGGAAAGTAGCCAACCCTGAGATGGTAACCATGGAAACAAGAGAAGCCCAAAAGCAAATCATGACTTGGGGTCATCTCTGTGCAAAGGCATGGGGAGGGAGGGGGGGGGGAAGAAAGAGAGTGTCAACAAATCCCTGCATTTCGGGCTGCATGGGATAGAAAGAGAAGGAAGGGGGGGCAGGGCTGGGGGGGGGCTTGTTTGCTGGAGCAGCGGCTCCTGGCCTGACTTGTGGCAATCAGCACCATGCTTCCTCCTCCTCCTCCTCCTCGCGAAATGAGGGCAAAACTGGAACCCAGAGTCTGTTGCTCCTGCCTCGGGAGGCGGAGGGGCACCCCAAGCCTTCTGATAGGCACTGGACATCGCCTCGCCCAGCCCCTCCTCCTCGGCCCACCAGAGCTGCCCCACTGAAGTCCACGCCTCTGCAACGCCCGGGGTCCTTTTTCAAAGAAACAGAGAAGCGGTGAGGCCATCCGGGAAGGCGGAGAACTTGTCTCCTTCTGCTTACTAAGCAAAGGCAACCTGTCCCCAGGCATTCCCAACACGCCAAACCAAAGTGTCTCAGGCCAGCGAGCTGGTAAAGCCCTGGCTTGTTTAACTTTCGCAGCTTTGTACAGAAACAGAACTAGCAGAAAGCGTGTTTTTGTTTCTTTGCTTGTCCAGATTCTCGCAAAGAGCTGGAGCAGGCAGGAAGAGCCAAGTCAGGACGCAGCAGAAACCTGGGTGAGGAGAGAAGGAAAGGGGACCGCCAAGCGGGACTACAGCAGCAGGTTTTGTTCACCGAGAACGGTGCTCAGCACTTCCTGGAACACAAACACCCTGCACTTCACACGTGGAGGGACCACGGCTCCAATGACCGGGTGTCAGAAAGAGCAAGCACAGCCAGGAGCATGGGAGGGGGGGGGGGCGGCAAAGGTGGCCACACCACGTTGCCTTTTCCTGCAAAGGAGCTGGAGGCCCAGCACCGAATCCAGAGGCAGCCATACAACAGGGAAATAAGAGGGAGAAAGGCAGAAGAGGAGGAGGAGGAGGCGGCGGTTGGGGGGGGGGCAGGCAAGAGAAGGTTTACCTTGGACTTGCAAAGCTTTTCCCAGACCCTTGTTCGTTCCTTTACAGCTCTCCTCTCCTGCCCTCATGTTTGGAAGCAGTTGCCGGGCACCCCAGCACCCGGCTGAAGGTTGGGAGCCCTCCTGGGAGGAAGGGGGCACCTGCAGGTAGCCGAGGCCAGAGCACAGGGCTGGGGGTGGGGTGGGGGTTCTCTCCAGGAATCCTTTCCGAGTGGAAACGGCTCCTCCCTAATCCTGGGGTGGTCGAAGACGGGCAGCATGGCTTAGCATACGCATCCCTCCAGTGCCATAGCTATGCAATGAGTCACCAGCTGTTTACAGAGTGGGGGAAACAGCTCACATTCCCACAGAGCCAGCGACGCTTCCTTCTCCTCCCGCTGGGCTGGGCGGACTTCCCGCCCCGTCCCTCTCCCCACCCCAACCCCTAGAAGGCGAAAGGCAAGACGCTCCTCCACCGACTTGGCAGTTATGCCAGAAAAGGGAACTTTCAAAACACGTTCAAAAAAATACATACGTTAAAAGGGGGAGGGGGGGGAAATGAAGCAAAACTTGGGCCCCATCCCATTCCCCAAGCATTAAATTAAAAAACCTCTTGATCTTTGACCAGGGAAATCTTCAAAGGCCCAGCTCTCCCCACAACGTAACAAGCAACCAATGGAAAAAGCAAACACGCTTCAAACTTGGCCCTTTTATGACTTGTGGACTGAGGAAACTCCCAGATTTCCTCAGCCAGTGTGACCGGCTGAGGAATTCTGGGAGTTGAAGTCCACAAGTCTTCAAGTTGCCAAGGTTGGGGACCCCAGTCTACACCGGAGATCCGCAGAATAGTTTTTCTGCAGACTGGAAGGAGTGTGGTTTCACATGCTGCCTGCATCCCGTGGATGAGGCTTTGCTTGTTTGCGTGGACCGGTTGCTGGCATGCCGTGGCCTGGTGCCGGTCCATGGACCAGGAGTTGGGGACCCCTGGTCTACACCACCAAGAAAGGGGTTTTGAAGCTCATTTGCCAAGCTCCAACCAAGCTGCAGATCCTGCAAATGTCCAAAGGAAACTCTGCCTCTAATGTGTCATTAATAATGCAGATTCCTACTAACTTCGTCTCTTACAACCACTGCCAGGAGGAGCAAAGGCCTATTTCTTCTCTCTAAATCCTCAACTGAGATTGCAAAAGGACAAAAACCTAAAGCACACTGCATGTTATTTGACACCTTTTCGGCATTACTTTAAAAGAGCTTTTTTTTTTTTTGGATCTTTCACACACAAACACTAACTTGAACCAACTCGCCCTCCCTGCTGGGGCCAATGGGAACTGTAGTCCCAAATGACCACTTAAGGGCACTGAGCTGGGAAAGGCTGAAGCAAGAGCTTGTACCCAAGTCCAGCCTTCTCAAAACATCTTTTTTTCCAAAGCTTCCATCTATGGGAAAGGCAAGTGCTGTATTTATTTCTTTTTTATACCAAACACGAGCTCCACTTTTCTGTCCAGGCTCTCTGAGGTACAAAACAGGGTTAATTATCCATTGCGCAAAGCCCAGCCCAGCCCGGCTGCTGCTGCTGCCAGCTGCCGCTGGAGAACATCCGGTCCGTGGTGTTTAGGAAGTGACTGCAAGGAGGAAGATTTCCCTGCGTTGGAAACACGAAGGAAAGAAAACGCAGCGAGCTGTGGTTTTCATCGGCGCTGAGGCAGAAAGGTAAATGAATTAAATATTACATCCCAGAAGGCTGGCTGGGGGAGTCGTTTGAATGGGACTGCAGAGGACCTTAAAATTCCTTTTTTTCCCCCCATTAAAAAGGAAGAAAGAAAAGGAAGCTACTTACGGCTTCCCATCCTGAGAGGTTGTGAAATGCCCAATAGTTCTGTTTCTATCTTCTTCTGAGCCCCCATTTATTATGATAGGGCAGCAAAAACACAGTAGTTCTCTCGGGCATCTACTGCCTCTCCTTGCCATAGAGAAGTTTGCTCGGTGGGCTAATTATATATCCAAACAGTCTTGTCTCTGCTGGTCCCTTTCAACGTATTTTTTTAAGCTTTGAAAGGAGAGAGGAGGAAGAGGAGGAGGAGGAGGAGGAGGGAGAAGGAGTGAAGCACTTGAAATCAGAGTTGAAATGATTTCATCTTCGGCAGCGATTCATCTCACAATCTGGAGGAATTCCTCCCTCACATGATGCCTTGTCATTCGGCATTTATGGCTTTATTTTTTGCACCGTGTGGTTTAGCACTTTTTCTCCCCCCCCCCCAATCATGTGGCAGCGGCAAGGTCTCAACTGCTTATGGAGAGTAACATCCTCCCAATTGCTGAGGGTGGGGGGAAAAGAACGTGCCCCATAGCCAAATCCTGTGAACCAACAAATGTGTGTGGCTATGTTTCAACCCGGCTTGTGAGTTTCTAAGGAGCTCCTGAGCGAAAGCTGAAAGGCTTAAAACTAAGTGGTCCACTTCAGGGCAGCTTTATAATAGTGTACTTACGGAGATATTACAAACGGCAACACTTATGCTTGAAAAGCTACTACTGCCTTTTTCAATTTAGCATCTCCAGATACACTTGAGGGTAAATCTCAGCATCTCCAACAAAGATGGGATCGCAAGGATGGGAGATGCAGCCCAAACCACTTTGAGGTCTTCTCACGGCACGGATTGCTACTTTAATCAAAGACCGTGTTGATTGCCCTCCTAAACACACCACAGTCCTTCTAGTTATACTCTGTGATTTTTAGGGGGTTTTTTTCCCCCACCAGTTCCTGGCACTGTTGCAAACAGCAGCACTTTAAGACTTTTTCTCTTTGGGTTTGAAAATTACTGCTGTAAAGGAAACTGGCAGGGATGTACCAAAGGACCCAACATCTCAGCATCCACAGTTTTATCCCGTTCCCTTCAAAGATCTACATATAATATACAGTGAAACCCATTTCTAAGCAAGTATTCTTTGTTTAAAAGGACAGCGATTTCAAAAACCTAATTCTGTGCACTGCTACTTGTCCAGAAACACTATCTTAAAGAGAAGGGAATAGTGCTTGATTAGTTATCCTCAACTATGGCCTGGAGATCTAGCCTTCCGAAACATAGAGAGACCGTGTTTCTAAAAAGGTAAATGCAAGTCAGTGATTTAGCTCTTACTGCACTTTAGTTACATTCAGTCTGGCGAAAGTAGATTAAGCAGCTCAAACAGAGAAGGGTCTTTGGCTTAATTGGCCCGTAAGGAGGCTGCCAGCTTAGTTTGAGCACAAACACCAAAGATGCAGGCAGGGTTCTCTCTGAGCAAACTGGACGTTGACAGGCCTCTTAGGAGAGTCACTAAGATGTCCGTCTCTAGTCCAGCCTAACTAGTGAGCCAATGACCCAAGAAGACTGGAGAAGCATCTTGCATCGTTAAGCATATGACTGTGAAATCAAGACCTTGTGAGAACTTTGCTAGCCGCATGGATGGTCTCGTGGAAGGAGAGGATATAAGCATCAGTTCCTTGTTTTAGAATTCAGAGTTGAGCTGTCCTGTGAAAGTACCTCCAGTTACTAATATTGAGAGAAGGCTGTAGGGGTGAAATGATTTGTAGAACTGGGAACTCCCTTTTTATTTTGCAACGGACCACTCGACTGCAGCATCCGGTTCAAGCAACTCCCCCCTAACTTATCTGCTGCATGTTTTCTCTGAATGCCTGATGCATGCCGGTAGGAAGCATGCATGTGGTTGGAATGCGCCAAATGCAGCAGTTACGTGGCATAGGGAGAAGCGTGCATGCGTGTCCCAACCGAAAAATAAAACTGCAATGACTCAGAAGCCTCTCTTTCCTTGAAAATGATGCTCTGTTGATTCACTCAACATGTGTAAAATTCCCTTGGGGGGGGACCACCCCTCAAACTTTCCTAGTCATTCAAATCGTGCCAATCAATTACGCACTAGAAAACAACCAATTTAAGATCTTCTGGAATAGATCTACATCTATCTAGAAATAGATGTTTCTTAGCTCAGCCTGGCACTGGTCACAGCCTTTGCAATGTGGCAACCCTCACAGCCTTATGCAACCTATACCCTCTTCAGACTGGGAGGGGGAACTAACTCCCCAGAATTCTCAAGAATGGTGGGATGCTGGGAGCTAGTACAGGTTGTCCTCGACTTACAACATTTAGTGACAAAGTTACAATAGCACTGAAAATGTGACTTACAACTGTTTTTCAGTTATGACCTTTGCAGCATCCCCGTGGTCATGTGATCAAAAGCCAGACACTTGGCAACTGATTCATACTCATGACCGTTGCTATGACCCGGGGTCACGTGATCCCCTTTTTCGACCTTCTGACAAGCAAAGTCAATGGGGAAACTTATCAACTGCAATGATTCACTTAATAATCGCGGCAAGAAAGATCGCAAAACGGGGCAAAATTCACTTAACAGGAATTTCGGGCTCAGTTGTGGTCAAGGACTACCTGTACACACAAACTGAAGGCTGAAAAACCCCATCACAACCCCAGGAGTTCCTTAAGGTGGTCTCATTGAGTGCAGTTTTTTTGCAGGACGGAGGTGAGCTTTGAAGCCAGGGGCTTCCCAGGTTTTAACTGATTTTGTCCCCAGGAAGGGGAAATTCCAGTAGCAGCAGGTAAGGGGGGGGGGTTGCAGGGCATAAATTAAGTTTATGGCTCCACAGCTTAAATTGCAGGCCTAGGCTCGCAGTCTCAATTCATGTGTTACAAAAGGAGTAACAGTTAAGTGTTTGTTTATGGATACACACAGTGTCCTGAGACAAAGTAGTATTATTGTAGATAATTGTAGATAAACACAGACTGGGCACAACAGTTGAGCTGGGAAAAACTCAGATCTGGCTGCCCATTCAGCCATGCTGTCACTTGCAGGGGAACTCCTTCTCTCAGCTCCTAACCCAGGGGTAGGCAACCTCGGCTCTTTTATGACTCATGGACGTCAACTCCTAGGTCACCCCTTTGGAAAGCCATTACAGAGAAGAGCAGTTCCTTCCCTCGCCCCTTCTTCTCAAAAGAAGCCTGCTTTCCAAGGGGCGCCCAGGAGCCCCATTCACACAACCCCCCTTTGACACTGCAGAGGAAAGCTGCGCTCGCGACCCGCAAGAGCCCCATTCGCACAACCCCGCTCCACCGGGTCACCAAAACCTGCCCCCCCCATCCACCCTTCACCCCCAGCCGCGTCCTACTCGCACAACAGCCCTTCCTTCCTCAGCTGCTCTCCCTACCTGCTTCTGACACGCAAGAGCCGGCTTCCCACGACGCGGGGGGGGCCGAGCGGGCGGCTCGAATCCAAGCAAGGGGCTCATGGCGAGCAGGGCCCTCCGTCGCCGGGGAAGAGCTCGGGAGGGCCGGCCGGCCGGCCGCCTCCCGCTTCCGAAGCCCGGCGCTGAATTGGAGCCCATTGAGAAAAGCCCGACTTCGCCTCCGCCACGTGCGGGAAGAGGACGCCCCGCCCCTCCGCCCCCTTAGGCCCCGCCCACCAACTTTTCACGCAAGCGCGCGGCCGGGCCGCCTGGCTTCCCCTCAGCGGAGAGCGCCCGCTTGTTCCCTTCTCCTTTCCTCCTTTTCTTTCTCTTCCCGCCGCTCCGGCTTTCCTTCCGCCGCCGCCGCCGCCGTCTTACCTGGACCTCCGGGGCGCGCGGGCCCTCACCGTCGGCCGGCGACCAGCCGCTGCCCGGCGGCGCTTCTGAGGCGACGGAGGCGCGAGGCGGGAAAGCCCCCAACGGCCGAGTCAGCCGGGGAGGGGGAGGGGCTGCGCGCGCCGCCTCCTCCTCCTCCTCTTCCCCCTCCCTTTCGGGCAGCCGCCTCGCTCCCGCCTCCTCCCTGGCGCGCGTGCGGGCGAGTGAGCGGAGGAGGAGGAGGAACCACAACAGGGGGGGGGAAAGAGGGAGGGGAAAAAAAACAACCAATCGCGCGCGAAGCTCCTGCTCTTTTCCCACCCTCCCTTTGATTTTGAACGCTTCCAGCCAATCGGAGCTCTCCGCCTGTTTCCGGGATGGGATGTCTTTGAGCTTCCTCACGTCAGTGGGAGAGAGAGAGAGAGAGAGAGAGAGAGACGCCACGCCCCCTGTGTCTCTCTTTAGCCGCGCCTACGGCCTGGCCACGCCCACAGCGTTTCATCACCCTGGAAGAAAACAGTCTTCGAAAGGCGAAGGAGAAATAAATGTAGATTATGCCAGTTTATTTATTTATTTATTTATTCATTTATTATTGGGACTTATATGCCGCCCTATCTCCCGAAGGACTCAGGGCGGCTCACAACAATAAAATACCATAATACAAAAGTTAAAAAGAAATTAAATTAATAGCCCCAGTAGAATAAATTAAAATTAAAATTAAGTTAAAAATTAAAAACATAATTAAAATCCCTGTCAGTTTCCAATTCAAGTCACAACAACATATCTAGTATTTCTTGCTGCATAGAAGTGGTGCGACTATTACTCCAATGTATCATTTCCTCATTATATATATATTTTAAAGCATCATTTTAGTCTCTAGCTTATACCTAAATTGTTACAGTATTAAAATATAGTGAAACTGATAAATACACCACGCACAGACACACAAAAAAAGCCCGCTGTGGCCAAAGATTTTGAAATGCAAGCTTCCCTCATATTTTTCACCTTCTAAAATGCAGACCCTCACATTCCCAAAGGTCTTATTACATACTTTTTTCCAAGTAGGATGTTTGTGCTTCTTTCTCGCCTGTGAAATAAATGGGACACTCTGCCAATAGCCAAAGAAACCCTTACGGATTAAATGGGTCGTGCTAGGTAAGGTCAGGTACAGAAGGGGAAACAAGGGGTTGGCGTAGAATGCTGTTTTTTTAAAAAAAAAAAACACAAAACTTTAAAATGCTGGCAATGCCCTGTTTGGAAGGAAAGAAGCTTTTGTTTTAAGCAGGCGCTTATTGTAGGAGGTTTACTGTTGTGTTTTGCAAATGCCACACACTGGGCGGCTCTCTCCCTTCCTTCCGGCTGTTGCTCTATCAAGAGGAGACACACACACACACAGAGGTAAGGTTTGCTTTGCTTTTTTTTTTTTTTTTTACTTCTGGGGCTGGCCTTCCTCTTGATCTCAACAAAGGTGACTTAATAAGTCCTGAAAGGGTGACTTGTCCTGTGTCAGAAAGCATTAAAACGGTTTGTTTGTGGCTTGAATAAACTTTGCTTTCTGCCCAGGGTCCCCCCCCCTCTGTCCCCTCTTGCTGGATATTTCACCACCTGGATCTTAGACGCTCCAGTGTTTGTCCGCAGCCTAACTCAGTGCCTGCATTTCGCTAGGAGACTTGGGATTTCTGATACCTCCTCACGATCAACATGGCTACGATTGCTGCCTAGCAAGAGCGAAGCGGGAAGCGGGGTGGGCAGAGAGCAGAAGACAGCTGTCAATGATCTCGGAAATAAGGCAGCTGGTGATGCTTTAGCCAAAGGGCACTTCAAAGCCCCCAGCTCCTGAATTAAAAGGTTTTCATGTTCTTATCTTGCCTTTGGGAAGCAAACTAGTAGCCAGTTGAGACATTTAAGCAATGATGGGATCTGCTCCGTTGCTTCAATCAGTTGAGTTCACCCGGTTGGAGCACCTGGTATGGGAGGAAGCTTTCAGATCATCTTCAGAGGGTGCCACCGTCCCCTGCATTGCAGGAGCATGATCTGCAGATCCCCGCGGCGTAAATAACTTTTCCCTGTTTTCACGCCCTGTCATTAGCACCCTGAGAACCACGGAAAAAGTTGAATTTATTTTCCTCCTGCAGCAACAGCGGCCATGAAGTCCTATCAGAAGCTGACAACGGACGTCTCTCAGATCGCCGAGGCGGGAGAGGAAGGTGCTGAGGGAAAACCATTGTGCCATCAGAAGTTGTCGGCCTGGTGGCTAGGTGGGGGCCTCTTAATGGTAGCCACCCTCCTAAGCGGGGTGACCGTTTGGGTTCTCGGGCAAATTTGGTGGGATCAGCATGGGGTTCCCTTCTGGTCAAAATGTACCTCCGTGCCAGAGAACCGTCGCTTCGACTGTTACCCGGAGAGAAATGTGATTGTGACGCGAGAACTTTGTGAGAGTCGGGGGTGCTGTTTTGTTGACGGTGAGAGGGCCCTCGGTAGAACAAATGGGGTTCCGTGGTGCTTTTATCCCCCCGGTTTCCCCAGCTACACCTTGGGGAGCACAAATGAGACCGACCTGGGGCTGGTGGGTTTTCTAACCAGAGAAAGAAAGACTTATTATCCAAAAGATATCGAGAAGCTGCAGCTCAGTGTGGAGTTCGAAACAGACTCTCGGTTGCACGTCAAGGTGAGACATTGGTTCAAAGTTCTTGCAGCCCTTTCACAATGGTGTCTTTGTTTCCACGTGATACAATGTTTGTGCTTCTTTTTTTTTTTTGTAGATTGCTGATGCCATCAACCCTCGGTATGAGGTGCCTCTTGACGTTCCTCAAGCCACAAAGAGAGCAGAGAACCCTCTCTATTCCGTTGAGCTCTGCAAGGAGCCTTTTGGCTTGATAGTCAAGCGAAGAGTTTCAGGGACAGTTCTGTAAGCATTTCCCCCCGCCCCCTCTAGGTTAGTGGTTTTCTCAGGCTGTCTTTCCAGAAAGATGATGTTGCCGGATGGCCCTCCCTGTCAGATTAGTAATAGCCAAGAGGGGTTGCGCAACAGCTCCATACCCTGAAATCAGTGGTGCTTCTGTTTGTTTTTGAAAAAGAGGAATCCAGATATCATTGTTGTCGCAGTGCTGTGTTTGCTGCGTTGCCCTCCAGTGCTTTTGCCTTCATGAAGGACAGCCAGCCAGGGACCATAGATGGTCAGAATGCCTCCTGCTCAACTTCTGAACATTTTTAGTAAAGGCAGGAAGCTTCCCCTGGGATTCCTGACTGCTTCATCTCATATTTGCGGTCTTTTGGATAGGTCACCATGAGATATGCGGGATCCGTTCGTTGTCTCTCAGCCTACACCGAGACTAGCACATGCCTTGCAGCACTCAAATTGAGGAAACTCTTTTCCTTTCCCAAAGCTACAGATTTTTTTTTATTTATTTTCCTGGACTCATCGGTCACTTTAGTCACGAATGATTGAGGATCTAGTTGCTAGTTCAATGACCTGTGCTCCTGCTGTTTTTCAACATTTCTTTGCCGTCATCCTGAAAAGCTACCCCTGAGCCATAAAAACTGACCATTTTTTTAAAAAAAAACCTGTTGTCTTTCTCTTAATTGGGATGTTTCCTCTGGTAGGTTGAACACAACAGTGGCTCCCCTGTTTTTTGCGGATCAGTTTCTCCAGATTTCCACTGTTCTACCTTCTACATTTCTTTACGGATTGGGGGAACATCAGAGCAACTTCCTACATAATCTGGAGTGGAACACGCTGCCTCTGTGGGCCCGAGACGTCCCTCCTACAGTAGGTTTTAGGCTGGATTTATGAGTTGGTTTATTTTGGGTGGTGGTTACGGGGTTTTGGGTTGTTTGCTCCCTCCTCTTGACATTCATGTGCCAGAATGGACACTCAGGGTGGTAACTACTATGATGTCTTGTAACAGTGATTGTATACTTGTACAGATCAAGCTAGTATGTCTCTGTATGGAGGGAAACTGCAGCAAGAAATTGGTGCTCCTCCACGTTTGGTCAGTAGCCTACTTGGAGGCCTCTGGTCAGCTGCTGTGAAGCACAAAGGTCTGGGCTGAATGCAACTTTGGCATGGCTCAAGAGAGTTCTCAGTTCTCAAGTGACTCTGTATGATGATTGGCTAAGGAGAAAAAAAAAGCCTAAATGAAGATGATAACACTTTTCTTCCCCCCCCCCTCCTCTATTATGTTCAGGAGTCCTACAATCTCTACGGCGTTCACCCGTTCTATCTTCTCATGGAGAAAGGTGGAGCTGCCCACGGCGTTTTCCTCCTGAACAGCAACTTGATGGGTCTGTGTGTTTTTTTTAAATTCCCTTTTGGAGGTGTTTATAATATGGATCAGGGGTAGGCAACCTTGGCTCTTTTATGACTCGTGGACTTCTTCTGGGATGCTTCCGGAGGCCGAGGTTTTTCTCTGTGTCAGACTTCTGTTTTGTCCAAAACCGTGACTGCTGGACAAAGATAAATGAGCATCAAACACAACTTACACAAAGAGCTATGAAGAACTGTAGCACCCAACCTGCCCTTGCCCTTTCTTCCTTAAGAAATCCTCCCAAATCACAGCTTGCGAGTGAATTTGTGTATAGGGCTGCTATAGGCTGCTATACAGCACATTAAAAAGCAGAGACATCACCCTGTCAACAAAAGTGCGTATAGTCAAGGCTATGGTCTTCCCAGTTGCAATGTATGGCTGTGAAAGTTGGACCATAAAAAAGGCTGAGCGCCAAAGAATTGAGGCCTTTCAACTATTTATTTATTTATTTATTGATGGGATTTATATCCCGCCCTATCTCCCGAAGGACTCAGGGCGGCTAACAACAAACATATAATAAGTACAGAAATCAAGATAAAAATAAAATTGAAATCATCTGTGCAATAAATTAAAATTAAAGATTAAAAAATAAATTAAAAATTCTAAATATAATTAATTAAAATGCCTGTCAGTCCAGGTCAGCCTGGTGGAACAGGAGTGTTTTGAGGCCACGGCGAAAGGATTGGAGGTTTTGGGCCATCCGAAGTTCAGGGGGGAGCTGATTCCATAGGGCTGGCGCTCCCACAGAGAAGGCCCTCCCCCTGGGGGTCGCCAGCCGACATTGCCTAGCTGACGGTACCCTGAGGAGGCCTTCTCTGTGTGAGCGTACTGGACGATGGGAATTTGTTCCCGGCAACAGATGGTCCTGCAAGTATCCCGGGCCTAAGCCATGTAGGGCTTTAAAGGTAAGTACCAGCACCTTAAATCTCACCCGGAGGGCAACTGGTAGCCAATGCAGCTCACGCAGGAGGGGTGTAATATGGGAGTATCGGGGTGCTCCCATCACAACCCGTGCAGCTGCATTCTGCACCAGCTGAAGCCTCCGGGTGGTCTTCAAGGGCAGCCCCATGTAGAGAGCATTATCAAACCGGTCAGTCCTAGAGGAGATCAACCCTGACTGCTCTTTAGAAGGCCAGATCCTGAAGTGGAAACTCAAAGACTTTGGCCACCTAATGAGAAGGAAGGACTCACTGGAAAAGAGCCTAATGCTGGGAAAGATTGAGGTCAAGAGAAGAAGAAGGGGACAACAGAGAATGAGGTGGCTGGATGGAGTCACTGAAGCAGTAGGCGTGAGCCTAAATGGACTCCAGAAGATGGTGGAGGACAGGAAGGCCTGGAGGAACGTCGTCCAGGGGGTCGCGAGGGGTCGGACACGACTTCGCAGCTAACAACAAGGCTGCTATAAAGGCATTGATGTGGGAATGGAACTGAAAGGCACAGTGGCGGGTTCAACCCTACCAGTCAGTTTTCAACTCGATTCTTGCATCTTCAAGAGGAATCAAAGACACAGTAGACGCAGCCGAAAGCTGCCTGTCTGTCTCTTTTTTTCCCCTTGCTAAGTATGCAAGTGGAAAAGGTTTGGTGTTCAGTTTCACCTTTCTGAGGCAGGCTTGAAAGCCACAAGGATGCACCTAATAAAAATCTGGATAGTCTTTGGCATGTGGGAATGGTGGCCCCCCAAAAGCAGAATTGCTGGAATAGCAAGTCCCTTGAGTTGTAGCAAAGAATATGTTGATGCTTTTGAAGTGAGTAAGCATTACCTCTTCATGGTGCTACATCCCAGAATGTCTTCTGAAAGGCTTAATTTGACATTCCCTTCTCTTTCTTTCTCCTTCCTTCCTTCCTTCCTTCCTTCCTTCCTTCCTTCCTTCTTTCTTTCTTTCTTTCTTTCTTTCTTTCTTTCTTTCTTTCTTTCTTTCTTTCTTTCTTTCTTTCTTTCTTTCTTTCTTTCTTTCTTTCTTTCTTTCTTTCTTTCTTTCTTTCTTTCTTTCTCCAGAGGTGGCTCTTCAGCCTGCTCCTGCCCTGACATGGAGGACGACTGGGGGAATTTTAGATTTTTACATCTTTTTAGGACCAGACCCCAACTTGGTGGTCCAGCAGTACCAGCAAGTAATTGGTGAGTATCTTTCATCTCTTCAAACTGGCTGGAAAATTCAGACAGGAGCCAAGGCGGATGGGGGAGGGTGTGTGTGGAAGCCTACAGGGTTTAGGGTGCCCAGTTGGGGAAGGCTGTGCCCTTGAAACCCAGAGACTTAGCCAGGAGCAACTGATGCCCATAAGGAGACGTTTATTCACTCATGCTTAGAAGCTAACCCTGCCTTCCAACTCTGACGCAGAGAAAGAAAATGACATTAAATTATAACTCCACTTAAATTATAATGTCAAAAGAGGTGGTGGTCACCTGCCCAGTAGAAGTTGGTCCGACTAGAGAGGCCGATGTGTTCAATTCCCACCACTTCCATTTCAGGGTTTCCGGCCATGCCCCCCTTTTGGGGACTGGGGTTCCATCTCTGCCGTTGGGGATACCGGACGAGCAACGAGACCTGGGAGATGGTCAAAGCTATGCGGAATTTTCAGATCCCTCAGGTAAAAAGAGTAGCAACCTTCCACGAAGGAAGAGAAGATGAATTCAGCCTCTGATCCAGCCATTCCTCCTGGAATGTACCTCCTCTCCTCGATCTGGGGGTGATGGCAACTGTAGCCCCATAAAATTGGATTACTGTGTCTCCTCTGTCCCCAGAAGGGACCTCAAATTCTCCCCATGGCAAACGAGGCCAAGTGGTTCTTCACGTTCTTCAGAGGAGCCATCTCCAAATGGGTTCATTCTGCACCAGCCAGCTTGGAGATGCTTCCCCTTCGTCCTCTCTCTTGTTCCTCTTGCAGGATGCCCAGTGGAATGACATCGATTACATGAACGGCTCTCGGGACTTCACCGTGGACTCCGAGAGGTTTGCCAGCCTTCCCCAGATGGTAGAAGACCTTCATAAACATGGACAATCCTACGTGCTGATCCTGGTAAGAACCTTTCTTCTGTTCCTGCTTTGGTGGAAGGTGTGTTTGTAAGTAACAGGGGTTTCTCTTTCCAGCCGGTGTGTCACTGCGCTGTGTATAAATATAAACCCACACCCAGAGAGAGACCGTCTTTTTAGGTGGTTAGAGCAAGCTGCAGTACTTCTAGGAAACTGCAGTCGGAATAGCTTCTACGCTAGAGAAGGACTGTTAACAGCTTTGCTAACAAAACATGCACCTGGCTAAAGGTTCATCTACTTCAGAAGTCGGAAAGGACAACTCGCCATGGCTGAGTTCCCCACCCTCCCATCATCTTGCCCCAGCCAACTCCATGCGGATAACTCTTGAAAAGGACAAGTGAATGGTCCGTCTCTTGGGTTATCCTAAACCTGATCTAAACCTCAAACCTAAATCTAAACTTAAAGCAAGACAAATTCACTTGTCCCTCTCCTGAGTTATCCCGCATTGAACTGTCCCATGGTGAGTCGTCTCGCGGCGAGTTATCCTAGACCAGACATGTCAAACTTGCGATGTTACATCATGTTGTGCGACATATCAGAGCTTTTTCCCCACTGCCGGCAATGGGGTGGGTGCGGTTTTGTCATGACGCATCCGGCCCATGGGCCGGCAGTTGGACACCCCTGTCCTAGACCTTTCCAAATTAGATCAAGTCTTCCCAGAACATAATCTGGAGCCAGAACAGAAATACTGCAGTTTCCAGGATGAAGGCTCTTCTCTGTCCCTCTTCTGACAGTTCTAAGAGTCCAGTTACGAACCTCGATGACCAGTCCCTTTGATAGGCTTATTTACAAAGCTGTTCGAATCAGCAAACACAATCTGTCATGGCTAAAGGATCCTTTGGAGCCGGTCCTGGAATGCTGGCCTTAAAAATGTCTGTTCTCCAGAGGTGTGCTACTATGGACATTTCAGAGAATTATAGCTATACATCTGGAAGTTGCCCAGTCTGGGAAAATTGCTGTATAAAACAGCTGGTTCTCATGTTATTTTCTTTCAGGACCCCGGAATTAGCAGCACTCAGCCTCCTGGCTCTTACTGGCCTTACGACGAAGGTCTGAAGCGCGGCGTGTTCATCAATAACACCGAAGGGAAACCCCTGATTGGAGAGGTTAGCATCTGCTTTCGGTTAACCCACATTGTTCAAAACAGCTGAGAGTTAATAAAAAGAACTCAGAAACTTCCTGGAGGCATCAGAGATAAGGCAAAGTGTGAAATTGTCAGTTCCTGTTGCAGATGGACTTTCTAGTCCTCTGATTATGATGTCTGCCTTTCTCTCTGTATTCCTACATACCTGGATTTCCTTGTAGGACATAAGAAAATTAAATCTTAAGTAAAGCTCAGAAGGATTTCTTATCTTTGTGTCCATGCTCCAAAACCACTTTCAGTCAAGCTGTTTTGAAGGTGTTGTCAACCTCATAAAACTACCCAGGAGAAAGTATTCTGTATGTGTTCTCGGAGTTTTGTCTCTGAAAGTATTTCTTTCCTCACAATTTCATTAAGAGCAGCGGCGTCCAGCTTTGGCAACTTTAAGACTTCTGGACCCGAATTCCCCAGCCAGCCAGGCTGAAGTTTTTATGATCTTACTACCAGATCTAGTATTATTTTTTAAAATTTCATTTTCTCACCAGGTCTGGCCCGGCTTCACTGCTTATCCTGACTTTACCAACCCAACCACTCATGAGTGGTGGCTAGAAAATCTGAAGCATCTTCACGCTCACGTTCCTTTCGATGGCCTTTGGCTCGTACGTTTCCTTCTTAACTTCTCTTGGTTTCTGTCTGGCAAGTCGTCAATGACTGCGAACTGGACGTTAGTAAAAATAGAAAATAGATATAATGCTGAGGGCTTCCAAGTACCAAGTCAGGAACTCCATTAGGAAGAGAAATCAGGTGGCTGTATGTGTATGTCTAGCAGCACATTTTCTGATTAACCCATTTCATTAAAATACATCAGTCTTCTTGAGCTGATGAATACATATTTTATTAGCAGCATCAGCTTTTGTGAGTTACAGCTTACTTCATCCAATGCAGTCATGTATTCAATGCTCCATGTAGCTCACAAAAGCTGATGTATTGTAAAAAAAAATGCTAGCAAAGGTGTCACCAAACTTCTGAGTTTCGTTTTGTTTTTGCTAACATAGACTAACATGGCTCTCTATCTACAATTTGGGAGTGAGACTTTGAATTGAATTTTAATTCCACCCAAATTTGACCTTGAAGTCAGTTTTCTATAGGCTGGACCATCCAACTGTTAAGCTTAGAGCAGGGGTCTTCAAACTTGGCAACTTTTAAGACTTGTGGACTTCAACTCCCAGGGCTGGCTGAGAAATTCCAGGAGTTGAAGTCCACAAGTCTTAAAGTTGCCAAGTTTGAAGACCCCCAGCTTAGAGAATACCTGACAGATTACTCCTGGTTATAGAAGGCTAGCGTAGCTTGTGTTCGGCAGCCAGACTTTGAATAGGTCTTCTTAACTCCATCTAGATCTCTTTGCTTTAGGACATGAATGAACCATCCAACTTTATTGATGGCTCAACAGAAAGTTGCCCCAAAGGAGACCTAGACAACCCACCTTACATGCCAGGTAAGAAACGGGATCACTTAAAATACACCACAGCAAAGCTGGCACCAACCCTTTCACGAACTTCCACGCTACCTAAGCTGCTTCAGTAGATCTGCTAGTTGATCGGCTTTGTTTCCTGAGTTTTAGCACCGCCCATGTGGGAGCCTGAAGGTAACCCAGCAGTTTTTGCAAATATAGTGCAGAGGTTCCCAGCAAAATCATTGCTGTGCATTTCCTAGATAACTTACCACAGACCAACCAGGACTTCGGGATTACAAGGGAGCTTCTTCGGGAAGGTTCAAAAACTGCTCAAGGAAGATGGGATCACCAGCCCAAGGGTTATTTCGAAGCTCCCTGATCTTGTCCTTGCAAAGCAGGGGTGGGAATCTGTTGTTTTTTTTAAGCTTGCAAAAGCCCACATCCCAGTTGGTGAAGGATGCTGGCAGCTGTAGTTCAGCAACACCTGAGAAGCTCAGGGCTCTTGATCTCGATTCTAGGACCTCCTTTTCCATTCTGACCCCTCTTCCATGCTTCGCAGAGCATTGCTCGCCTCCCACAAAGGGAAGCCCACATGGGTCTGTATATCTGCGCAAGGATAAACGCCTGCCTTAGCATCCCCCAGGCTGGATTTGAGCGGACAGGACTTGCTGAGAAGACCCCTATGCCGGGTCTTTCTTCTCCTTGCCTGCCTTTCTCCGTCTCCATTAGGGATCCTGGGTGGTTCTCTTTCTGCCAAGACTATTTGCGCTTCGGCCAAGCAGAGCCTCTCCGTGCATTACAATCTCCACAACCTCTATGGGCTGATGGAAGCCAAGGCCACCTCAAGGTAGGCCAGGCCCCTTCAGGAATTGCTTTTTCGGGGGTGAGAGCAATAGAATATTTGCAGGTGCCTCCTCCTCCTCCTCCTCCTCCTCCTCCTCCTCCTCTCCACTTTGCCATGCTGAAGGTTCATCAGCCTTGCAAATATGTCTATTATTCTTTACTAGGTTTGGTTTTTTTAATTTCCCTTGCAGGGCTCTTGTTGAAATCCGAGGGAGGAGACCCTTTGTTATTTCACGCTCCACATTCCCAAGCCAGGGCAGATATTCGGGACACTGGCTGGGGGACAACCGGAGCGAATGGAAGGATATGTTTTGGTCCATTCCAGGTACCGCTCGGCTGCTTTTGGATGTATTTTGAATATCTGCTGCTCCTGTCATACACAGACCGTAAAAGACCTCATTATCTGTGTGCTTTTTATGAAGTCGATGTGAAGCTGCCCCATCATACACATGGCTGGAAGTGGGTTGCGAAACTTGTAAATGAGAAACTTATGGGTAATTTGCCAGCGCAGCAAGAGCCTTGGTGGAGCAGTGGGCTAATGCCTCCTTAAGTAGCACCAGCTGCCTGCAATTAGTGCAGGTTCAAGTCCCACCAGGCTCAAGGTTGACTCAGCCTTCCATCCTTCCCAGGTAGGTAAAATGAGGACCCAGATTGTTGGGGGCAATAAGCTGACTTTGTAAAAATGCCGCTTGGGGGGGGGCGAAAGCCCTAATAAGCAGGCATATACATAGAATGAAGGCTATTGCTAAGCACATTGATTTGTGATTCTTAGATTGTAAGCCGCCCTGAGTCTTCAGAGAAGGGCGGGATATATATATATATATATATATATATATATATATATGTAGATCTAGAGTCTCGGGTTTCTTCCCGCGTTCCTTTCATCTTCAGAAAGTTGTGGCGACGTTTCGACGAAATCCCATCCGTCATCATCAGGCCGGAGTGTTCCTCCTGCTGCTTCCAGGAGCAATGCGTGGTCTGGCTGTTCCTTTCCTTCCAACTGCCGGTGGGGCTGTGTTCTGAGGCGTGGCTGTCTTCTGATTGGGTGGATGCGTGGTTGTCTTCTGATTGGTTGGAGGCGTGGCTGTCTTCTGATTGGGTGGATGCGTGGTTGTCTTCTGATTGGTTGGAGGCGTGGCTGTCTTCTGGTTGGGTGGGGTGTGTTCTGAATGGGTGGGGTTTTTTGTTGTGTTGTAATATCCTGAGTGTTGTGATTTGGTGTCCTGAGGAGTGGGCTGTGTAGTGGCCTCCAGAGCTTTGGTTTGGCTCCGAGTTCGAGGACCTGCTATGTAT
Source organism: Vipera berus (assembly GCF_964194415.1). Lineage (NCBI taxonomy): Eukaryota > Metazoa > Chordata > Lepidosauria > Squamata > Viperidae > Vipera > Vipera berus. The sequence goes on along the minus strand of NC_138216.1, from coordinate 1,875,074 downwards.
CTCTGGTATGGGTCAGTCAGGTTCGTGTGTGCATTCTTCTGTTTGGGTGATGGCACTTTTGCTTGACTTGTTCTGTCTTTTATGTGGGAGAGTTTTTGTTCTGGGTGTGGATGAGTCTTGCTGGGGCTGGTGGCATTTGGGGTTGTTTGTTGGTTTTTTAAATCCTTGTTTGCTGAAATTCGTTTCTCTATCAATGCTGGTTTCCAAATGGCATGTAGGCGGGAGGTGTCGTCTCGCTTGTTCATACTGTCTGGGTGTTTTTCTATTTCAATGGCTTCTCTGATTATTCTGCTATTGAGATGTTCTATTTTGGCGATTGTTTTTGTACCTTCAAAATTGATGTTGTGTCCCGTAGTGTTTATGTGTTGTACTAGTGAAGATGTGTGATCTTTCTTCTGTACTGAGTTCTTATGTTCTTCTACACGTACCTCTATTCTTCTGTTAGTCTGTCCGATGTATGTTGCTGGACATCCAAGAAGAAGAACAGAACAACGGACGAGCCATCTTGCCCTACATAAAAGGAACAACCGACAAAATCAGTAAAGTACTACGCAAACATAACATCAAAACCGCATTTAACACTGACAGAAAGATATCAACCATCCTGAGAAACCCCAAAGACAAAATAGAACTGGAAAACCAGGGCATATACCAAATCCCATGCGCCTCCTGTCCAGCAACATACATCGGACAGACTAACAGAAGAATAGAGGTACGTGTAGAAGAACATAAGAACTCAGTACAGAAGAAAGATCACACATCTTCACTAGTACAACACATAAACACTACGGGACACAACATCAATTTTGAAGGTACAAAAACAATCGCCAAAATAGAACATCTCAATAGCAGAATAATCAGAGAAGCCATTGAAATAGAAAAACACCCAGACAGTATGAACAAGCGAGACGACACCTCCCGCCTACATGCCATTTGGAAACCAGCATTGATAGAGAAACGAATTTCAGCAAACAAGGATTTAAAAAACCAACAAACAACCCCAAATGCCACCAGCCCCAGCAAGACTCATCCACACCCAGAACAAAAACTCTCCCACATAAAAGACAGAACAAGTCAAGCAAAAGTGCCATCACCCAAACAGAAGAATGCACACACGAACCTGACTGACCCATACCAGAGATACATAGCAGGTCCTCGAACTCGGAGCCAAACCAAAGCTCTGGAGGCCACTACACAGCCCACTCCTCAGGACACCAAATCACAACACTCAGGATATTACAACACAACAAAAAACCCCACCCATTCAGAACACACCCCACCCAACCAGAAGACAGCCACGCCTCCAACCAATCAGAAGACAACCACGCATCCACCCAATCAGAAGACAGCCACGCCTCCAACCAATCAGAAGACAACCACGCATCCACCCAATCAGAAGACAGCCACGCCTCAGAACACAGCCCCACCGGCAGTTGGAAGGAAAGGAACAGCCAGACCACGCATTGCTCCTGGAAGCAGCAGGAGGAACACTCCGGCCTGATGATGACGGATGGGATTTCGTCGAAACGTCGCCACAACTTTCTGAAGATGAAAGGAACGCGGGAAGAAACCCGAGACTCTAGATCTACACATACAGACACCCGCGAGAATCTACGAAAACATATATATATATATATATATATATATATATATCAGAGCTACTGGCACTCTGCATATTTCCATATCCATTTCAAGGCCCTTTATCTTTATCCTTTATCTTGGATTTTTACTAATAAATACCATGCTCACCAAAATGCCCGGGATATCTGTCCATAGTTAGGGCATCTCATTCTGGACTGCATCCAAGGTCAGACACACACACACACACACCGAGCACTCCAGTGACCAACTCCAGCTGCTGAAACCTGCCCCTCTGTAGCCAGTGGCTGGCCTCATTTTGCTCCTGTCCGAATCCCCAGGCATGCTGAGCTTCAGTCTCTTTGGAGTCCCACTGGTTGGGGCCGACATCTGTGGCTTCTCCAGCTCCACCTCAGAAGAGCTCTGTGTTCGCTGGATGCAGCTCGGGGCTTTCTATCCCTTTTCACGCAACCACAACACTGCACTTGAGAAGGTAAGTGAGGGGAGGCTGGGCTGGGGGTTTGTTTCCCTGCCTCTCACCTGTCTTTCCCCAGATCTCTTACTTTCCCCTCCCAATCCGTGCTAGAACAGGGAGGCTTGGCTTTGCCACCTCTTGTTCCTGAAAATCAGAGCACAGAATCGTAGCCGGACTTGAGGCAAGGAAGCCTTCCTTTCCGCGTGTGAAGGACTAATTATCTTCGGAAGAGGCCACTGTTGTGTCCCTGCATGAGTCTCTGACTTGAGAGTTCTCCCTAAGTATGTGGCGACTCGTGCAGAGAATTCTGAGAACCCTTTGACGGGGGAAAAATAAAAGTCTGACTCTTCTTCCGAAGAGCTCCATTACACTGGACGTAGCTAAAGGCTGTTGCAATATAGCTCTCCTCCCCAAGCAAGATGAACCATGGTGGGATTATTAATTCTTTGTCGAAGACGTTAATGTCTCCTCAGAGTTACCTTTGACTCCTAAAAAACTCACGGGTGGCCATGTCGGCATTTCTGAGAGCAACGCAAAGTTACTGATGCCTTCTGGACTGCTCGTCCTTCCACTATGCCTGACGGCCCCCCACCCTTACAACCATCGCTCATGCTCTCCCTTCCCCTTTCAACAGGCTCAAGATCCCACGGCCTTTAGCCCAGCAGCCCGGACTGCCATGAAGGCCGCGCTGGAACTCCGTTACACCCTGCTGCCCCTGCTGTATTCCCTCTTCCATCGGGCTCATCTGCAAGGGGACACTGTCGCCCGCCCTCTGTTTTTTGAGTGAGTCCTTTGCTGCGTCTTGGATGAGCTGCGAGACAATCTGGCAAAGTATTTCAGAAATGGGGCACTTTGGAAGGAGTTTGGGGGCTGCCTTGAGGAAGAAGACCATTCGTAACGAACCCAGTCAACCTTCTCCTTGCGGGGTCTTCCTTTGGGGAAGTCTGCCGTCTTTTCTTCTTTTCAGGAAAATAGGTAGGATAGAGAAAATCAATATTCTTACCCAGATTCAAACGTGCTGTTTACAATCAGCTTAAAGTAGAGCTTGTGACTTCCGTTGTTTGCAGCTTGGGCTAGACGTTAGGCTAGCCTTTCTTCTGTTGGTTTCTGGAAGGCTTCTCCTGGACCGTTCGGGGAGACCGCTGTCTCTCCTAGGTCCCTGGGACTTCCTTCCTTCGTTGCCACCTCTCTCGGGCGGCTTCTGGCCCATTTAGGGTCCCCGAACAGAGAGGAATTCAGCTGAAGGGCTCGGCATTCCGAATCCCTCAACTGCTTCGCTGCTAAACAGGAACAGGAAGTCTGTCTTTTCTTCTTTGACTGCCCGTGGCTGAGCCCTGCAGAAGAAGGTTCTTTGCTCATTTAGTTCATTCCCATGATGTAGTCTAGGTAAACAGGTCTCCAGACCTGGGCAAGGCACTGTAGCTTACGTTTCAGAGCTATGGTCTGGCTTTGGGTGAAGTTCTTCGTAGCTTTGGATCTTGCCCCTGAGTGAGGTCCTCCATGGAGATTCCCATGGATTGATGTGTGGAGCTGGGCTTACAGACTGAGAATATTTTTCAAGGAGCCTTGGATGGCTGTAGGTCTTAACGCGAGACAGACGGCGTTGCAATGGTTTGTTCCTTGTGGTAGGTTCCCAAAGGACGAGGCCACCTACACGTTAGACAAGCAGTTTCTTTGGGGCCGAGTCCTGTTGGTGACGCCCGTCCTGGAACCTGGTGCAGACTCAGTGATTGGTTACTTCCCCAAAGGCGTTTGGTACGATTACTACACGGTAAGGGCCCAGCCCCTGAGCTCCTGTCACGGTCCCCCCTCTCTGGAGTCCAGGAGAACCCCGTTTCTGAGACTCTCAGGGGACCCTCCTCCTCCAAGGGATTGACGCCCACCTGAGGGCTTCTCCTTGTCCTCTTCAGGGCTCGTCGGTGAACAGCAGCGGGGAAAGCTTGAAAATGGCAGCCCCTCTGGATCACATCAACGTGCATCTGAGAGAGGGCACCATCCTGCCGACTCAGGTGAGACCAGAAGAGGCTCTTATTCACCCTTCACTGCCCCCCTCCCCCCGCAATTTTGGATAAGCTTCTGGGGGCCGAGGCTTCTCCAGGCAAGGGTGCATGCAAGCAGCCGATCATCTCCCCCTCCGTTGGACCCCAAAGCTTGGCCTTAAAAGAAGATCTGCTTTCTGCCTCACCTCGGGTCTTAAATGTCAGTTGTTAGGTCAGGAACAATGGCTTCTCAGCCCAGGCCTTTCCCACAACAGCTTAGAACAGTGTTTCTCAACTTTGGCCACTTTTCAGTTGGTGGACTTCAACTCCCAGGATTGGCCATCCCCAACCTCCTCAACTCAGAAGGTTAAAATAGAGACCTGGGAAATAATGGGCAGGGAAGAAAGAGTAGCTTCTTCCTCATCAGTCCTGAGTTGGAAAAAAAAATTGGGGTGGGGGTGGGGTTTCATCGTGTCACAGTCTCTACTAGCAAAATGCCCCCGCTGGGCTATAAGCAGAGGGGAAAGACGCAGTGGCACAGTTGAAAACCTCTTACTCAGAGCATCCCAAGTGACATCCTTTCCCTCCCTCCCTCCGCTGATGTGTCTCAGAAACCCGGAGGCAGCACTTGGCTGACGCGCCGGAACCCGCTGACCCTGATCGCAGCCTTATCCCAGACCGCCAACGCCTGGGGAGACCTTTACTGGGATGACGGCGACAGCCTGGACACCTTTGAAAAGGGCGACTATTCCTACCTGGTGTTCAACATCACCCAGGTGAGAAAGTCCACCTGCCAGCTGTGCGGAAGAGGGAGCCTCGTCTGCTCGGTTCTCCTTCCTGGCTCTGCCCAAGAAGGGAAGTTTTTGGGATGGCTCTTGCTAGAGGGACTGATGGGTTTCTCCTGGACACCTAAAGCGTGAACTTTCTCTCTTCCTTTGAATCACAACCGACCACCGAAACCTCCCTCTTAAAAGAGCTGCATAGAGGCTGCTTTGTAAAAGTTGTGGGGGCGCAGCATTTTACGCGGTTTAAGTCGGGGGGGGGGGTTGTAGAGCTTTTGGCCCTCTAGATGACCCATTTCTGTCCAGCATGAAACAGTGGACATTTTTAAAGGGCAACATCAACCAGAATTGGATCCTCCCACTGCAGACCTGTATACTTGCCAGGGGTGCAATCCTGTCAGCTTCTAAACTCGCTGACAAAATTCGGTGTTTCAGGGGAAAACCGATCCACACGTTTTTATAACTGCAGGTTAGCAGTGATGGAAAAGATTGTTGTGGCAGCCATTTATCACCCATCTTTGTTTAGGGAACCTGAGCTCTCCTCCTTCTTCTTCCAGAACACTTTCACCTCCACCGTCCTGCATTCTAGTACCGAAGCCACCCAGCTCACAGTGGATAAACTCAGTGTCTACGGAGTCCGGGAAGAGCCGAAAATGGTCACAGTCGGTGGCAAAAACTGGCCCTTCACTTATTTGAGCAATCAGGTAATTGGCCAGTTGGTTATTCAGACCAGGGGTCTCCAAACCGTGCAACTTTAGCCCTTGTGGACTTCAACCCCCAGAATTGCTCAGCCAGCAGGGAGAAAAACAGCCTATCTGGTCCTTGGTACATGCAAAGTGACCCAAGCTGCTTTATTAGTAGATAATCTTTAGGAGCGACTTACGTCTGTTTCCTTAAACTCACAACTGGGCTAAATATCTATGGAGATTCTCAGTCATCCGGGTCATAGTTTATCCCAAAGATGCTTTTTCAGAGAAAAACAAGGAAATCCAGTTGCCTCGTGGTAAAGCATCTTTGGGATCAAAACTGGGCTGTTTTTAATCTTTCAGAAGCAGTGTCCAGTATTTCTTAGCAATGTCGCACGCGAAGGGATGCTACAATTCTTCAAATATCCCATTTAAATATTCTCCAGCTATTGTTAGGTTTGTTATTTTTATTGTGTTGCTTCTTGCTTCATTCCGGTTTCTTACCTGATGCATTTTTAAAGCACATTTTATACTTAGACACGGGGTAGGTTTACCCTAGTAGAAAGGTAGAGTTTGGAAACGCCAGGAATGAAAACAACTTTGTAAAACAACGGTGCCGCCCACTCACTTGGCAATCTTTTTTGCATCCGTCCCCAAAGGTACTCCAGGTGAGCATCCTGCAGCTTCCTCTCAGCCGGGGCTTCTCTGTACGATGGCAGTGAGGACAGGAGAATTTCCTCTGCACCAGTTGCACGACGAACACCGCCAGGAGGAGGCGGAGCTGCTGCTTGTGGGGAACCTCAGCCTGGGATCCTCACGTACCTCCGTGGTGGTGCCTCCCCAGCTGAGCCCTGCCGGGGCCTCCTCGCATCTTCTTGGGAAAGGCCCTCCTGCCTTCTCTTCTGCAGCTTCTGCTCCATGCTTTTGGGCACAGATCTCTCTCATCGTCTTCCGTGTTTCTCTCCGCCGCATGTTGCCTAACATCCCCCACTCCGCAAGTGGCGCTTTGCAGTTGTGCTGGAAAAAGGGGAACGTTGACTCAAAGTCACTGGAATTGAGTTCCTGATGAGTTGTTGGCATTTTGGCCAGCCGGCTGGGATTTACTGAGATTCCCTCCACTGCTCTGTGAACGTGGACTGTGGGCATGCCGAGCATGCTCAATTCATCCTCCGGACTCTGCAGTTTAATATCCTTGGTTATTAAGGCGGACGGGGGAGCAATTTCTCCATCAAAGTCTGCGGAGCGTATCTGCCAGATTGTTCTGAATGAGAAGCGTCAGTGATCTCTCCCAGTTGTAGCTTAGAGGGGATGGTTGAATGTATGGTCAGGCAGCCTTTTGCAGAAAATGTAGAACCTCTGAGGAGAAGATTAAATTCTTATAGACTCCATTTCTTGTCCGGAGGCCCTGCTCTCTGCCAGTGAGGGAAACCAAGGTTTGTAGATGGAGAGAGGATTCAGAAATGTCTATACATGTGTTCCATTCTCTCATACTGGCCTAAGTCTCCATTTCGATCCTGGAAACATCCTGAATTTGAGTTTCCCTATCTTCTAACTTCAGTATCAAAATATTTTGATAGCAGTGTTGGTAAAATCCACAATGGTGAAGGGTGATATTTCACCCTGTAACAAACTGCTTCAGTCCCGTAAATTAACTCTTGCACCAAGAACTGAGCCTAAACCCCCAGCTCTTATTAGCCACCCTTGAATATCTCTACAGTTAGATGGCCAGGTCATGGATACCTTGGTTGCTTGACCAAGTTTGCAACCTTACCAAGGGTAATTTTTCAATATTCTGTTGGAGGAACTTTCTGCTTTTAAATCTTGAGAGTCAGAAGGGTTTGCTGCACAATCATTGCCAATGGGGCTGGTTTAACTCTTCCGCCAGGCTAACGTGAGAGTTTGGGGCGTATTTCTCAGCTTTGCCCCCTGAATTAAGCAGGGCGCTTTCCCCCTGCCCTGTACTCACCCTCAGAATGAAAGTCTATACTGTGCTAAAATGCACAGATTTCTACTTCGGAAAATCCAGCTTGCACTATTTTTCCACCCACAGTTTTCCCAACTGCTGGGGTTTCCTGACTTTTGTTTTCCCTCTAGAACAAAGCAGGGAGGTTTCCTCTTTGCCTGGCTTGTCCAAAATACCGAGCCGTGCCCAAGTGCCACAGCAGCTTTGTAGTGCTACTGCCAGTAAAACCATGATAGGGATAGCTAAGCCTATTTCTGGAGTGCCCGCTTTCTGTGAAGTCAGCCCTGGCACGAGCAAAGGGTTTGTGGGCCACCGCCGTAAAGTTGTCCAGATGTTCTCATTTTTGCGACATTTTATTTTTACCAGAATGGAAGGTAGCAAGAAAAAACAACAAATACAGCGTATAGCAGTGCTGATTAAATACGACACCTTTAAGACACGTGGACTTCACAACGCTGGCTGGGGAAATCTGGGAGTTGATGTCCAGGTGTCTTAAAGTTGTCAGGTTTCCCCTACACTGCTATACATCAACATCTGCTGTGCAATTTTGTGGGGAAAAGGAAAAGTGAGCTTTATCCCTTTGTTTTATTTTTTTGGAATACCTAACAGATTTTTAAACTCTGCTTTATACTTTTCCCCAAGTTTCTGTACCAAGAGTGAAATAAAATACAATGTCATGTGTTCGTGCTCTGTGGTGTGGCTGTTTCAGAACCAAACCCATCCCTCTAGTCATGGCAGGTGAAGATGGGCTCCTTTCCAGGCGCAGAGGGTTCGCAGCACTGCCTTTCCTCCAATCCCGCGACTCCAAAATGCCCACTACCAATTGAACATGCATTCTGACATTTGCCACAAAAGCTTCCAGGTTCTTTAAGAGTTGTGATGGGGCAGTGTTTAGAATGCAGGATTGCAGACTAACTCTGCCCACTGCCAAGAGTTCGATCCTGACCAGCTCAAGGTCGACACAGCCTTCCATCCTTCCGAGGTCGGTAAAACAAGGACTCCAATTGTTCTGGGCAACATGCTGACTCTGTAAACCATTTAGAGCAGGCATGTCAAAATGCCGGCCTGCGGGCTGGGTACATCACACCGAAACCGCGCCCACCCCATTGCTGGCAGTGGGGAAAATGTCTCAATCCGTCACTCGACGTCGTGAGTTTGACATGCCTGACTTGGAGCTGAAAAGCACTGTGACCTAGTATCTAAGGTTTAAGTGCTTTGCTCTTCCTTCCTTCCTTCCCTCCCTCCCTCCCTCCCTCCCATGGTGTGCAGTGGTTAGAATGCAGCCCTGCAGGCTGACTCTGCCCACTGCCAGGAGTTCAGTTCGGACTGATTCAAAGGGCTGTGGTCCTTGCCAGGTTAGTGCTATCTTTAGAGATGCGGTTACCCCTTTCGGCCGCGCGGGGCCGCTGTGCCCATCCTTTCCCTCCACAGGCCCTAAGATTACCGCTCCGACTCGGCTCTGTGGAAGAGGTTGCAGTTCCACCTCCTGTCCTAGAGGGGCCGCTTCCGGGTCAACGAGCAGGACTTCCGGTTTCCTTTCCATCTCGGCTGGCAGCCGGGGAGAAACCGGCAGCTCCGCTGACTGTTGGGGGAGGGGAGGTGGGGGAGTCCGCGCCCCCTCCCATCCGGGGACCCCCAAAACCCCCTCGGGGGGGGCTGGCCCGCCCTCGCAGGATGAACCGGCCGAAGCCCGCGGCCGCGCGCCGCCCCAGCGCGGTCGCCAAGCCCTCCGGTGAGGGGGGGGGCTGCTTTAGTTGGGGGGGTCCTCCATGGACCCCCTGTGTGTGTGTGTGTGTGTGTGTGTTCTGCAAGAGAGTTGCTGAGGGTTTTCTGTGTCCCCAGAAGACGCGTGTCAGGGGCACGTGTGGAACCGCAGAGGGGAGGTGGTGGTCTCCAGTGTGGGGGAGGGGGGAGGGCTAGGAGGACCAGCTGCATCCAAGACCCCCGTCAGGTCGAAGGAACCGGAGTCCAGGCCAGAGGAAGTCTTTGAGACGAGACCCTCCCTTCCTCTGAGGGAAGCTCCTTCAGAGGGGCCAACTTCTCTTAACGTCTGTTTTTTTAAAATAATAATAATAATGATAATGATAATAATAATAATGATAATAATAATAATGATAAATAGGCTTGGCCTGACCTGCTTAGCTTTGGATTCTTGGGCTAGCTTACCTCACAGGGCTGATGTTCCTCCTCCCCTCTGCCCCACGGCAAAGAGAGGAGGCTTTCTTGGCTGGCCAGTCTCTGGATGGTAGAACGGCTACAGATACTCCTCGACTTACAACAGTTCGTTTACTCACTGCTCCAAGTTACAGCGGCACTGAAAAAAGTGACTGAGGGCCGTTTTAAATCCGTTGCAGCATCCCCGCTGGTCACGTGATCAAAATTCGGATGCTTGGTGATTACATTTGTGACAGGTCCGGTGTCTCCGGATCACGTGATCCCCTTTGGCGACCTTCTGACAAGCAAAGTCAGTGGGGAAACCAGATTCACTTAACAACTGTGTTCCTAACTTAACAATTGGGGCAATTCACAGCTGTGGCAAGAAAGGGTTGTAATATGGGGGGGAAAAACTCACTTATCAAATGTCTCATTTGGCACCAGAAATTTGGGGCTCAGTTGTGGTCGTAAGTCAAGGACTAGCTGTACTTTTATTTATTTATTTATTAAGAAAATTAATATGACCGCCCTTCTCCAACTCATGGTGACTCCAGGCAGCCTACAGAAATAGGCCCCTATACAAAAGCCCCCATGCCTCCATCAAACCGACCGCATGATGGGCTCCGTGTCCCCCTGGAGTCCTCGGCCTCAATGGCCAAGCCGTGTCTTCAGTGCCCAAGTTATTTACATGGGGATTTCTCTGGGTCTTTTCTTTCAGAAGGAAGCGTCCTGGGGCTCCCCACGGCCTTACCTGATGTTCTTTTTCTTCTCTCTTCCTGCCTTAGGCCACCCTCCTCCGGGAGACTTCATCGCTTTGGGCTCCAAGGGCCAGGTGGGAGAATCCAAGACAGCCGCCACCTTGCTCAAGCCGACATCATCCGGCTTGCCCTCCGAGCGGAAGCGCGAGGCGGCATCCTCCGCCTTGTCCAGCACCTCTGGACTGGCCAAGCGCCCCAAACTTTCCTCCACACCCCCTCTCAGTGCTCTGGGACGCTTGGCTGAGGCTGCCGTGGCTGAGAAGCGAGCCATTTCGCCTTCCATCAAAGAGCCATCGGTCATTCCTATTGAAGGTGAAGTCTACGGCGGGGCGGGCAGGATTTCCCTCTTTCCAAATTTTGGGGACGGGAATTTATCAGTGCAAATGTATTTTACCAGGCAGGTATTTAATGCTTTTGTGATCTTTGAGATGCCTTTGACTAAGTGGAGTAAGAAAAGGGCACATTGTAATTCCTTAAAATATCCAGCTGTGCCTGGGTAGTTTAGTGGGAGTTTGGACTGCCAAACAGCTGCTGTGATTTCCTTTTGCTTACAGTGGCCCCCAACGCTCTGCTGGATGAGATTGAGGCTGCCGAAGCCGAAGGCAATGATGACCGCATCGAAGGGGTGTTGTGCGGATCTGTGAAACAGCTGAAAATGAACCGGGCCAAGCCTGACATCACCCTCTACCTGACCTTGATGTACCTGGCGAAAATCAAGCCAAATATCTTCGCCACCGAAGGAGTGATTGAGGTGAGGGGCAGGCAGGACCAGAATAATAGCGTTGGAAGGGACCTTCGAGGTCTTCTAGTCCAACCCCCTGCTCAAGCAGGAAACTCTATGCCATTCCAGAAAAATGGCCGTCCAGTCTCTCCTTGAAAACCTCCAGTGTTGGAGCACCTACAACTTCCGGAGGCAAGCCCTTCCACTGATTAATCGTTCTCACCGTCAGGAAATTCCTCCCTTAATTCCAAGTTGCTTCTCTCCTTGATTAGATTCCATCCATTGCTTCTTGTCCTGCCTTCAGGCGCTTTGGAGAAGAAGTGGACCCCCCCTTCTTTGTGGCCCCCCCCACCTCACGCAAGGTTTCTTATCCCTGAGACCCACCCCAGATTCTTAAAAAGTAGAAATTCAATTTACGCGTATCAGTTCAAGTGTGGCCCAACTCTGCTTAACTGTCCAGGCCCATTCTTAAAGTTTCTCCAGCAGGACTGGCGTTCCGACTGCTTTCCCCCCCCCCCCTCGTGCTCAGGAACCTTTTGCTTCCCCAGGCGCTGTGCAGCCTTCTCCGCCGAGATGCCTCCATCAACTTCAAAGCCAAAGGGAACAGCCTGGTGTCTGTCTTGGCCTGTAACCTTCTCATGGCGGCTTACGAGGAAGATGAAAACTGGCCTGAGATTTTTGTCAAGGTGGGCTGACTTGAGGGTAGGGGGAGCTTTGCTGGCCTGAGGAATTGGAATTCCACAAGTCTTCAAAGTAGCCAAGGTTGGAGAGCCTTCCCTTAGAGCAGGGCTGTCAAACTCCATTTCATTGAGGGCCGCATCAGCATGGCGGTTGCTCTCAGGGGGCCGGGTGGGTGTGGCCAGGGTGGGCGTGGCCTACTGGGTGGGCGTGGCTAGAGTGGGTATGGCCTACTGGGTGGGCGTGGCTAGAGTGGGTTTGGCCTACTGGGTGGGCGTGGCCAGCTCTACATCGTTCGCATCGAGGGTGCCTATGGGGGCCTGGGCAGGAGTGGGACAGATCTGAGGGTCTCTGGCAGAAGGAGGGTCTCTGGGCCAGGGCCAAGGCAGTGGGGGCCGTTCCCTCACTGTTTCCAGGATGGCTTCGGGGGCCACATGAAACCACTTCGCGGGCCGGATCCGCCCCCCCCCCGGGCCTTGCGTTTGACATGTCTGCCTTAGAGGGTTGAGGAACACTTCAGGGAAGAGATGACGGTCTCTCCCCCCTCTCTAGGTTTACATGGAGGATTCGCTGGGGGAGCGGATCTGGGTGGACAGCCCCCACTGCAAGACCTTTGTGGAAAACATTCAGACGGCTTTCGGCACAAAGATGCCCCCTAAGAGTATTTTGTCACATGGAGAGGTTGGACGCGGTGGAGGGGACCTCAGTGCTGGTAAGGGGACTCCTTGGCAGTCGATAAAAGATGGGAAAGGAAAGGAATCTGTCGGATTGGAGGATTTGACAATATTGGGGGGACGCCGAGGTGCTTAACCCTTTGCTACAGATGATTAAATCCATGCAACCTTAAACTGCGGTTAATAAGAAGCAGGGACAAATCCCTTTAGGAGCCTACAGTTGTCCTGGCAGAGAGTGGGTGGGCGGGGGTTCAAGGCCAAGGTTGAAGATAATACTTTTCCCTGTGAACCAGGGATAGTTGTGACCTTTGAAGGCGGACTGCGATTCTCTGGGATAACTGTTGTTTGTGACTTTCTAGGAAACAGCCCACATCCTTCCGTTCCAGAGGAAGAAGACAGTCAGAGCGAGCTGCTGATTGCTGAGGACAAAATGAGTCCTGAGCAAGAGGCCCACCTGATGCCCAGGTAGCAGCTTCCTCTCTGCTATTTGTCTTCCTGTTTCCCCAGGAAAGTTACGCACAGGGGTTAAAAATGTTGTCAGGTTGAGACACTCCAACCTGGAGCACTTCCTGTCTCGGGGACAAGGGACATTTCAGTCTTAGCTTTGTACATGACCTTTTGGGAACCTTGTTCTTAAAAAAACAGGCTTCCCCAACGCTACCTTCTTTACCTAAGTAGATCACTTCTCCTGCCGTGAGGGAATGCTGTTTTTCTCTTAGTCCCAGCGCTGTCAGAGCAGGGGTGGTGCGGCTGAAGCAGAAAAGAACAAAGACGGCTAGATTCAAGTCATGGAAGATCACGGGGTCCCTTTGAGCCAGTCCCTTACTGTCAACCCAGTCTAGGATTGTTGTTGTAGAGAAAAATTGGGGGAGAGGGATCTGTGGGTTTGGAAGCAGTTAAAAAAAACCCCAGTTATCTCAACATTTTAAGAACAATTCTGGGCCTCTTGTGAGAATTGAGTGCCTTTTTCCTTCAGGTAAACATAGCTGAATTTGCCTTTTGAGTTGTGCTCCAAGAATTATTTCTCCTTTTCCATTTTGATGTATTGACGGGCCAACCCTGAATCCTGGACTAAGGTGCAGTTGCTTCCTAGTAGCACCAGGTAACTTTTACAAAATTGCCCCTCTTTTGGCCCAGGTATGACGACCTAGCGGAGAGCGTGGAGGAATACGTCCTGGACATGTTGCGGGACCAGCTGAACAGGCGCCAGCCGATGGATAGCGTCTCTCGGAATCTCTTGCGCCTGCTGACCGCTACCTGCGGCTACAAAGAGATCCGGCAGATGGCTGTGCAGAGACTGGAAATGTGGCTGCAGAACCCCAAGGTAGGGCCTTCTCCTACCTTGGGGTAGGAGATCAGGTGGGATGGAGTGAATTCTGATCGGACTGGCCTATAGGTGAAGTAGATGGGAACTCACCACCTGTTGTGTTCTGGCTGATTCTGGGCTTGGTTCGGGAAATTATCAGGCATAGCTTGGCCTGGGAGTGGGTCCTGGCTGTACCTGGATTGCTTTGCACCTGGCAATTTCTAACTAAAGAATCCACCACAGATTCCGAAACCCACTCTGGAGTTTGGTGGGAGGTTGGCCGCTCAAGATCCTTCGTCTTGAAGATGACACAATTTTGGAACAGTGTGCACTTCATTTAGGCACTGCCCAACTTTTGTCATTGGAGGGCGGAAAATGTTGGAGGAGAGGAGAGGTCCGTGCTTAGGGGTGCACTGCATGAAATGTACAGGTTTAATAAATTTCACAATTCAAGAGCCAACGGGGAATCAGGTGATGGAAAGACCTCTTGATGTGATCTCGTGTTCCTGAGATGCCAGAAAGTTGTTGCCACTCAGAAAAAAGATGCTGAGTGGAATGGGCCAATAGTTGAAGGGTTTGTGATGAAGGATCTAGCGTGGCTTTCTCCATCGTACCCATCTGGTGTTTGTTGCAGGGCCCGTGTATCCCTCTGAAATTCCTCCTCTTTACAGCTCACTCGACCAGCCCAGGACTTACTCATGTCTGTCTGCATGAACTGCAGCACCCACAGCTCCGAGGATGTGGAGGTGGTCTCCAACCTCATCAAGATCCGCCTGAAGCCCAAAGTCCTCCTCAATCACTACATGCTCTGCGTGAGGTAGGCAGACACAAATGGGGGCCAAGGGTATCCAATCTCGGACAACTTGGAAGACCTGCAAACCTGTGGAGTTCAGCTCCCAGAATTCCCCAGCCAGCGTGGGAATTCTGGGAGTTGGAAGTCCTACAAATCTTAAAAGTTGCCAAGATTGGACAGCCCTGCAGTGGGAAGTGCATCTTCCATCAGGCAGCTGGCTGGGATTGGGGTGAGAAGTCTCCCCTCTTTAAGTTCGGTGCTTCTTCCAGGGAGCTGCTGAACGCTCACCGGGACAACTTGGGCACGGTGGTGAAATCGGTGATTTTCAACGAACTGTCCAATGCGAGGAACCCCAACAATATGCAGATCCTGTATACGGTCCTTCAGCACAGCCCGGAGCTAGCACCCAAGGTATGCCGGATGTCCAGCCCCAGATTCAGCGAGTGCCAAGAGAGTGAAGCCAAGGAAGAGACAGTCCCGTTTGTTTCCCCTTCCTTGCTTCCAACGCCCAACGTTTCTGGGGTTTTGTGCTGCCCCAATCTCACTTGACTGCTCCAGACATCTGGCCAGAACCTGCGGAGGGACGAGCTGGGTTCCCACTGCGTTGAGTTTTGTAATAACGCAGGGCCGCTGTTCTTGTGAGGAAGGGGCAGGCTTGTCCCTCTGGAGGACTTGCCAGTCTGTGTCATCGAGATCCATGGTTTCTGTAAGAAAGCCCTTTTGAAAGCTCTTCTGGATGACGTTCGTTGCTCGACCTTCACTGTATTTGAAAATCAGCTTGGTTGGTCTGGCTTTTTGTCCTACCACTGATTGTCATGAAGCGTTTACCTCTCCTCTCCTCTCCTCTCCTCTCCTCTCCTCTCCTCTCCTCTCCTCTCTTCTCCTCTCCCTCTCCCCTCCTCTCCTCCCTTCCCCTCTCCACTTCTTCTTTCTTCCCTCCTCCCCTTCTCCCTCTCCCCTCCTCTCCTCCCTTCCCCTCTCCACTTCTTCTTTCTTCCCTCCTCTCCCTCTCCCCTCCTCTCCTCCCTTCCCCTCTCCACTTCTTCTTTCTTCCCTCTTCATCCCTCTCCTCTCCGCTTCTCATTTCTTCTCTGCCCACACCTCCCCTCCCCTCTCCTTTCCCCTCCCCTCTCCTCCCCTCAGTTCCTGGCGATGGTCTTCCAAGATTTACTGACCAACAAAGAGGACTATCTGAGAGCATCCCGGGCTCTCTTGCGGGAGATCATCAAGCAGACCAAGCACGAGATCAACTTCCAGGCCTTCTGCCTGGGACTCATGCAGGAGCGGAAGGAGCCGCAATACGCCGAAATGGAGTTCAAGGTGAGGACCCGACATGGCCCTAAGCCGAGGACTTCGTATATTCACGTCCCACAATAGCGCCCCCTACTGTTTTCCTTTCGGGGCTCCACGGGTGTTTTAGCGCTCTCCCCTGGCTCTTTTAGGACCGGTTTGTCATCCACATCACAGACCTGCTGGCCGTCTCCATGATGCTCAGCATCACCGCCCAGGTGAAAGAAGCCGGCGTGGCCTGGGACAAAGGCGAGAAGAAAAGTAAGATTTTGCTTGGTAGTTTGGCTGGGCATGGAGACCAAGGGGAGTCCCGAATCCTCGCCAATGGCTGGACCTGGGGAATGGAGGGCTCTGGGTGGGAGATGACGACTGATTTGGGGGTCGGTCCAACCCAGATTCGGTCCTAAGAAGAGCTGGACCCTCTCGTTCCCCCCCCCAGATTTGGAAGGGCTGCGGGCCTTCCAGAACCAGATCGCAGCCATCCAGCGGGACGCTGTTTGGTGGCTGCACACGGTGGTGCCCTCGATCACCAAGCTGGCTCCCAAAGAATACATACACTGGTAAGGAGAGAGACTGATGGGGGTCAGGGAAGCCCTCCTTGCAAGGGGGGGGGCTCCCCGAGAGCTTACCATGTCCACCTTTGCCCCCCCTCTCTTTTTTTTAAATAGCCTGCACAAAGTCCTGTTCACGGAGCAACCGGAGACCTACTACAAATGGGACAATTGGCCCCCCGAGAGCGACCGCAAGTAAATCTGAAACTTGACTTGAACCTAGAGCCCTGCAGTGGGGGTGGGGGTGGGTGGGGGTGTCAAGGGTTTGGGGTGGAATTTGCATGCTTCTGGATCGTGCACGTTCCACAGAGTGTGCTAGGCTCAGGTTTGCTGCTAGCGGCTGCTTGTGACTTGGAAAGCATAATCAGTGCCTTGGCCTTGTACTCAAACCACCTTTGGTGGTTTATTGAAAGCAAGGCACTGTTGGGAAGTCGGTCTCTCCTCTGTTGCCCTGAGTGTCAACCTGCTAAACATCTCTTCCCCCCCCCCCTGCTTCCTGGCCAGCTTCTTCCTCCGCCTCTGCTCCGAAGTGCCAATCCTTGAGGACACACTCATGCGCATCCTGGTCATTGGCCTGTCGCGGGACCTTCCCCTCGGCCCTGCCGACGCCATGGAGCTGGCTGACCACCTCGTCAAACGGGCAGCCGCCGTGCAGGCGGACGGTGAGCCTCCTTTGAGCCTCTCAGGGCCTCGGGAGGGAAAGTTTGCTTTCATCTTGCCATTAAGAGTAAGGGTGGGGCGGATGGGGGAATGGTGCTTTCAACTGGGTTAGTTAGAGAAACAAAACCTTTCCAGTCCTCCTCTCTCTCGCTGAGAGAAGGCTGTCTGGAAACCTTTCAAGGACGTTCTAGCAGGTGTGAAGAAGATAGCAGAGGGTTCTCATAACAAAGAGAATTTATTCACATGAGCTAGGTGGAAGTCTGGGGGCTTTGGGCTGGGAGTGTCACTGTTACATGGTACGGTTAGATGCTTTGGGATTTTAGAGTTATTTTTCCTTCGCCCACACATCATGCCATGTATTCAATAAAGCAGGAAGTTTTTTAGCAACAAAAGCAATCCTGCAATTTATTTGGATATTCAAGCTGGAGGTTGACCCCCTGGCTCTTTGCCTCTGCTGTGAAGCATCAGCTCTTGATCCCAGCTTATGCCAAGTCCCCTGGGAAGGGGTGGCGATCCACATGACCCGGGCCTACTCTAACCATCATAAATACAGGCTGGTTGGGATCAGACGACTGCAGCGACGCAGAACTTTCATATAAGCGTGAGGATCGGTTGCAAGTCATTCTTCCCGGAGCCTTCGTAACTTCAAATGGGTGTTAGAGGAACGGTTGTAAGTCGAGGATCCCCTAGGCTTCTTTCATAATCTTCTCCTCCTTGGTCCCCTGCGTTGTCTGAATAAGGAATCTCAGTAAGTTGTTAGTCGCCACTGTGGAAATCCAGCTCAGTCTCGTGCAGATTTGTCGGGCCTGTCTTTGTTTATACCGGGCTGCCATTTTTTATTTCAGATCTCGAAGTCTTAAGGGTGGAAAGAATTCAGCTGATCGATGCCGTCTTGAACCTTTGCACCTACCACCATCCTGAGAACATCCAGCTGCCTCCGGGGTAACCGTGGAGAGATTCGTCCTTGGTGGTCGTTGTTGTTTTTGAACGGCAAAATAAGGCCCGTTCTGTCCTGGTTTTTGCTTTGTACGTTGCATTGTTTTGTTAAAACCTATAACAGGATCATGTCTTCGTAGGTACCAGCCTCCAAATCTGGCTATTTCCACCCTCTACTGGAAAGCCTGGCCTCTGTTGCTGGTGGTTGCGGCGTTCAATCCGGAAAACATCGGTGAGGCATGCTGCAGGATCCCTTTCTGTGAAGTGAATCACTGCAGTCGTTAAGCGAATAACACGGTCGTTAAGTAAATCCGACCTTCCCCATTGACTTTGCTTGTCGGAAGGTCGCAGAAGGGGATCACGTCACCCCCAAGAATCCTGATTTTGATCTTGTGACCATGGGGGGGGTCATACCTGAACAACGGTCATAAGTCACTTTTTTCCAGTGCCGTTATAACTGAACGGTCGCTAAATGTGCTGTTGTTCAAGTTTATTTATTTATTTGGATTTATATACCGCCCCTCTCCCAAGGGACTCGGGGCGGTGAGTTGTGGACTATCTGTATTTTACTGGTGTAAGATTTTTTTTTTAAAAAAAGTCCCCTTTACAAATTGTTTTTGGTTTAAAATTATCCTAATCATCCGTCCGTGAGATTTTGTTCGAGGCATTGCTGGGCCCTCGGATTGCTCCCTGCGAGGCTTCTGAATTATGTTTCCCCCCCCCCCGCTTCCCCGTCCTCCTCTGGTTTGATTGGCAGGTCTGACGGCTTGGGAGGACTACCCCACGCTAAAGATGCTCATGGAGATGGTGATGACCAAGTAGGTTCAAAGTGGGGGGGAGTCTGTCCCACGCGTCTCTCTTTTCTTGTCTTAAGTTAAATGGAGATTTATTGTATTATTATTTTTTTTGAGCTTTTTTTTCTCACGGCGTAACATCCGACGGCTGGGTCATTAAAAGGGACTCGTTCTCCCCCCCCCTCTTTTTGCCCAGCAACTACTCCTACCCTCCCTGTACTCTGACCGACGAGGAGACCCGCACGGAGATGATCAGTCGCGAACTGCAGACCTCCCAGCGGGAGAAGCAGGAGATCCTGGCCTTTGAGGGCCACCTGGCCGCAGCCTCCACCAAGCAGACGATCACCGAAAGCAGCAGCCTCCTGCTCTCGCAGCTGACCAGCTTGGATCCCCAGTAAGGAGCCCGGGGGGGGGGATTCTCCTAGGTCTAGCAGGAGACTGGGAAGCTGGGCCGAGGAGGCTGGCTCGGCCCGTTGCTTCTTCACCGGCTGTTTCTCCTTCCGCAGAGGGCCTCCTCGCAGGCCGCCCCAGCCCGTCCTGGATCAGGTGAAGAGCCTCAACCAGTCTCTGCGCTTGGGGCACCTCTTGTGTCGCAGCCGGCACCCCGACTTCCTGCTCAACATCATCCAGAGGCAGGTGAGGAGCACACGAGGCTGGGAGGCTCAGCCTAGAAAGATCCTGGAGATGGTACATTTTTCAGGATTTCCAGAGAAACCGCCCCCCCCCCAGGGGTGGAGGGAGCCCCAAATGGGGTGATGCTTGCGGAAGATCGAGTGAGCTCCCGTCGGCCTTGAAAGAGGGATTGGGCAGGTCCTTGGAAGAGGGATCTCCGTGCTTGTCAGCCGTTGGCAAATGGAACCTCCCTAACTAGAGGCAGTCTACCGCTGAATATCGATCCTAAAGAGGAGAAGGAGCAACAGTATTTCTTTTTGAGTCCAGCCTGGCACTACACTGGCTTGGCCTATTTGATATCCCTGGAACTACAATATTATCCAATTTTTCTACAGGCTTGCAGAGCTCCTATCAGGGCCCCCCCCCAAAAAAAAACCAAGAACAAGATGTGGAGTTACTTCTGAGTAGTCCGTTGCTTGTTGCTCACCTACAGACAGAATCTTGCCAGGCTAAAGCAACTCTTTGCAATAATGAGAGCTCCGTTCTGTAGACCGCTGGGGAGGGTCTGACCTTTGCTCTCTTCCTGCCCACCAGACGGTGCAAACCCGGCTGTCGTTCTTTTGGCCTCTGGGAAGGAACCCCCGCATTCCACCGCAGCCCCCCCAAATTGAAACCCTCTTAGGTCCGCTCTCTGCTTCTCTTCTCCCCGACTGATTCCTGCCTCCTTCCTCTTCCTCATCGTTAGGCTTCTTCGCAGTCCATGCCGTGGCTGGCGGACCTCGTCCAGTCCAGCGAAGGCTCGCTGGACGTCCTGCCGGTCCAGTGCCTCTGCGAGTTCCTTCTGCACGACGCGGCTGACGAGTCGGCCTCCGGAGAGGACGAAGAGGAAGGGGAGAGCAAAGAGCAGCGGGCCAAGAAGTGGCAGGTTGGGTGGCTTTTGTGGGCTGCCATTATTCGAAAATCCAAAGAGCCGAGTCGGGAAGACGGATGACCAATTTGTTTGTCACACCAGGAATATCATCCTGGCCTTCACGTTACAGGCAGTCCTTGATTTACGACCATTTAATTAAGTTGCAACGGAACCGGGGGGGGGGGAAAGCGACTTAGGGCCGTTTTTCACATTTACGACCGTCGCAGCATCCCCAGGGTCACGTGATCAGAATTCAGACGCTTGACGGTCGCAGCGTCCCGGGGTCAGGTGATCCCGTTTTGCAGCCTTCTGACTAGCAAAATCCTTGGGGAAGCCAGATTCACTTAACAACCGTGTTGCTAACTTGTAACAGCTGCAGGGATTCACTTAGCTGTGTCAAGAAAGGTCGTGAAATGGGGTAGGGAGCTCAACAGCTGTCTTGCTTAGCAACGGAAGCCTTGGGCTCAAGTGTGGTCGTAAGTCAAGGATTACCTGCACGTTGAAGAACAAGAGTTTCATCCTTCCTGCAAGGGGCTCTCAGATGCACAGCTCCCCCTCCCCCCCCAAAAAAAAATTGCCGAGCGGATTTCTGCAGCGAGTAGGGAAGCGGGCACCAAGTCCTAACTTTGTGCCGCTTCTGCGCGGGTGTTTTTCCCTCTCAGAGGCAGCAAAAGCAGAGGCAGCTGCTCGGCCGTCTGCAGGACATGCTCCTGGGACCCACGGCGGACGAGCAGACCACGTGCGAGGTGCTGGACTACTTCCTCAGACGCCTCAGCTCATCCCAGGTGGCCTCGCGGGTCCTGGCCATGAAGGTAAGGAAAGCAGCGGAAAGCAGTGCCCGGTTTAGAACAGAGAAGGACGCGAGCCAGATTCTTGCTAGGCAGAACGTATTTTCCCCGTCTGGCTGCCAGCCAGAGTTTGGCCAGAAGTGGACCTTAGCTCAGAGGCAGCTCAGGCTGGATGCGGCTCTTCTGTTCTCCCCCCACCCCCCCCAGGGTCTGTCCTTGGTGCTTTCGGAAGGAGCCCTCCACGAGAAGGAGGAGAAAGAGCACCCAATGGAGGAAGACTCCTGGGACTTCGAGCTGCTTCAGAGCTACCAGTGGCTTCTGCGAGACCTCCCCAAGCTGCCCTCGTTCGACAGCGTCCGGACCACGACGGCCGTGGCTTTGCAGCAGGTGCAGGACCTAAAAACCTGGTGGTTTTATTTAGCTGGCCTGGACTGAGGGGTTTTTAAATTTTTAAATTTTAAATTAAATTTTAAATTTGGGCTAACGTTATTTAATTCTATTTTAATTTTAACTGTATTCTAACTTTTGTACTGTTTTAACTGTTTTTAACTTTGCCCTGTCAACCGCCCTGAGTCCTTCGGGGAATAGGGCGGTATAGAAATCTGATAAATGAATGAATGAATGAATGAATGAATGATGAATGTTCTGATCCTGGAAAGGCTCTTCTGACCCAGCGCCCTCCTCCTCCCCCACCCCAGAGGGTGTAATGTTGCTTTCCCTTTGCTTTCCCGTGCCAGGCCATCCACATGGAGACAGACCCTCAGACCATCAGTGCTTACCTGGTCTATCTTTCCCAGCATGCTCCGGTGGAGGAACAAGGCCAACACAACGACTTGGCTTTGGTGAGAGAAGTCGTGGGTTGTGGGGAGAAGGAGGTCCCGAGAGCACAGGGCTCTTCCAACTTGGCCCTTTGATGACTTGTGGACTTCAACTCCCAGAATTCCTCAGCCGGGCACACGTCGTGTCGTGCCCTCCAGAGATAGAGGGGGACTCTTCTCCAGAAAGGGGTTGGGGTGGGTGTTAGTTGGCCCTGTCCTTCAGAGTTGGAGAGAGAAGTGACCTTGGCCGCCTTCGCTCACACTCGGCAGAGAGAAGAGCTGAATTCTTTCTCTGATCTCCGCTTGATGCCTTCGTTCTTCCGTTGCTCTGTGTTTCTTCCTCTTCCCCTCTGCAGGATGTGGCCAGGTTGATTGTGGAGCGATCCACCATTATGTCTCACCTCTTCTCGAAGCTCTCCTACTGCTCGGAGTCCGACTCCGTGTTGGTGGCTCTGCTCTCCATCTTCTCGCGCTACATCAAACGCATGCGCCACACCAAAGAAGGCGACGAGGTTTACAACTGGGTGCGTCCCTCTCTCCTCCCTTCCTCTTGGTCATATTTTTCCATTTGCATTTCCAGGGCAGTGTTTCTCAACCTCGGGAACTTTAAGAAGGATGGACTTCAACTCCCAGGATTCCTCGGCTAGCATGCTGGCTGAGGAATTCTGGGAGCTGAAGTCTTCGCATCTTAAGTGGAGAGGGGAAATTCTGGGAGCTGAAGGCTTTGCATCTTAGTGGAGAGGGGAAATTCTGGGAGTTGAAGTCCGTTCTTCTTAAAGTTGCTGAGCTTGAGAAACACTGTTTTGGATGGAAGCGTATGATTTATAAAAAAAACCCCTCAAAGCAAGAATCGGCAAAACGTGGTGGGTGCTCCATCCCTGGAGCTTTTCAAGAAGAGACTGGAAAGCCACTTGTCTGGAACTAAGCACAGGGTCTCCTGCTGGAGCAGGGGGTTAGACTAGAAGACCTCCAAGGTCCCTTCCAGCTGTGCTACTCTGTTAAGACAATGTGAAATAAAACACCAGCATTTGACCGGCTGATGTAGACGCCCGCCCACCGATCAGGGAGGGAGGGAGGGAGACCCTGTTTCCAAGAAGGAGGGAGTGGGATTGAGCCATGGGGACGGGCTTCTCTTCATTTGCCTCGTTTCTGTTCTAGTCAGAGTCCCAAGACCAGGTCTTCCTTCGCTGGAGTGGTGGAGAAACTGCCACCATGCACATCCTGGTGGTCCACGCCATGGTGATTCTGCTGACCCTCGGACCCCCTCAAGGTGAAGGAACGCTTGCTGGGAAAGCGACCCGTGGGGGGGGGAGGGAGTCTCAGGCGCTGGTTATGTTCCATCCAACTTCAGCAGCGTCCAACTTGAAGACTTGTGGACTTCAACTCCCAGAATTCCCCAGCCAGCAGAGCTGGCTGGGGAATTCTGGGAGTTGAAGTCCACAAGTCTTCAGGTTGACCCAAGTTGGACATGTCTCCTCTAAACGTTGCTTTAAAGCGGAGGATGGCGATTTCTACACCCTGCTGGACATTTGGTTCCCCGAGAAGAAGCTGCTCCCCACAGCCTTCCTGGTGGACACCTCCGAAGAGGCCCTGCTTCTCCCCGATTGGCTGAAGCTGCGCATGATTCGCTCCGAGGTGCCCCGGCTGGTGGATGCAGGTGAGGAGGTTGGGGGGAAAAAGCCGAGGCCGTGTCCGTCTGGCACGATTATGGAAGAAATGGCTGCCTCTGCTGGCTTGTCGTCAGCAGGGTGGATCCGGAAAGAAAGCCGCCTCCCTTTTTGCTTCGGAGGGCGTTGAATTTGGGGGTGTTTTATTGCAGCCTTGCAAGACCTGGAACCTCAGCAACTGCTGCTGTTTGTCCAGTCCTTTGGCATCCCGGTTTCCAGCATGAGCAAACTTCTGCAGTATCTGGATCAAACCGTCTCTCACGACCCTCAGACGCTGGAGCAGAATATCATGGACAAGAGTAAAAGATGTTTTTTTTTGGGGGGGGCATGGGATTTTCCCTCGAGTCTCTTCCGTGCCTTTGGGGATTCTGCCAAAGCCACCTAGGACGACTCTGATGGAGGCCTCTCCTCTCGTCCCCTTACAGACTACATGGCCCATCTTGTGGAGGTGCAGCATGAAAGAGGAGCTATCGGCGGGCAGACCTTCCACTCCCTCCTCACCGCCTCCCTGCCGTCTCACCAAGGTTCGGCATTTAGCTTTCAGCCGTTATTTATGGGTTTGATTGATTTCTACAGCCACCTCTCTCAGTAATCGGAACACAGAACCAAAGAGTTGGAAGGGACCTGGGAGGTCTTCTAGTCTAACCCCCTGCTCCGGCAGGAGATCCCATATCATTTCAGACAAAGGGCTGTCCGGTCTCTTCTTAAAAGCCTCCAGCGATGGAGCGCCTACAACTTCTGAAGGCAACTTCCGTCCCGTTAATTGATGGTTCTATAACTGTCAGGACGTTTCTCCTTAATTCTAGGTTGCTTCTCTCTTTGGCTCGTTTCCAACCATTGCTTCTTGTCTTGCCTTTCGGTGCTTTGGAAAATAGTTGGACCCCCCTCAACTTCGTAGGAGACTCTGGGCGGCTTGCAATTCAAAACACACAACCATTAAAAATAAAAAATAAAAAAACTTCTTAAAACAGTAAAGGTAAAGGTTCCCCCCCCGCACGTGCGTGCTAGTCGTTTCCGACTCTAGGAGCCGGTGCTCATCTCCGTTTCAAAGCCGAAGAGCCAGCGCTCGTCCGAGGACGTCTCCGTGGTCATGTGGCCGGCATGACTGGACGCCAAAGGCGCACGGAACACTTAAAACAGTAGAAAGCATTAAAAGCAATAGCGTGAAGACACCTAATTCAAAGGACACACGAGGGCAAGATAATCTGGCCCATGAAAAAACATAGTCAGGAGATGGGGGTCCTTAGCCTATGCGGTGCCCCAAACTCGGGAGCGTAGCCAGGTTTTTAAGCCTCTATGAAAAGCTAACAGGGTTGGGGCCATTCTAATCTCCAAAGCTCATGAACTGAAGAAGCTTCTTGGGTGAGAAGTGAAATGTTTTCAAGGAAAAAAACCACACCCAAGAAAGTCCAGTTGCCTTTTGGGAAAGCACTTTAGGGACAACCAAGACCTGGGTGATCCATAGACATCACTGTGGGGGAAACTCTGTGTGTGCGTGTGTGTGTGTGTGTGTGTGTGTGTGTGTAAGAAAGGGAGGGGGCTTTACCGTCCCACTGACAAGATTTCGTTTGTCTCTCTGATCAGAGAGCGATGATGCCCCACGCATCAAATCCAGCCTCGAGGTTCCTCAAGGGCAAGGAAGGAGCCGAGCTTTAGCCCAGTTCCCTATCGTCAGTCCCGAGGCCGACTTGGCGGGTATCCTCCTCCAGGTAATCGGCTTTGCCTTGTCTCCTTTTGGGGTGATGGGCCTGCCTAGTTTCCCCCTTGCTTTCAGGCAGGCAGCTCCAGCTTCCCACGTCCTCTCTGATGTTGGAGACGTTATTCCTATCTTTGAGAAGAACAGAGAGATCAGCCTTGCCAGTTCCAGCTGACTTGTTCTGCACTGCTTCAAGCGGGACTGTTTTTTCTGGGAAATGAAGCTTGAAAGAACTTGCTTATTCTTCTGCTTGTTGGATAAGACAGCCTACGAGCCGGTTGACGTGTTCACAGGCATCCCATAATTCTCACGTGGCCAAACCTTTAAGCCCCTCTGATTTCCCTCGCAGAGGGATCCCATCTCTGCCATCATAGTTCCTTTTGGAATACATGTTGTTGGAATGTATTTTTGTGTAACAACTACAGTAGCATTCAGCCAGTAGATGGCAGCATTTACAAATATGGATCTATGGTATATAGCAGACATGTCAAACTCGCGACGTCATGCGACGTATCGGAACCTTTTCCCTTTGCCGGCAATGGGATGGGCGCGGTTTCTCCGTGACGCTCCGGCCCGCGGGCCGGCAGTTTGACACCCCTGGTATATAGTATACTCTGTTCTTTTGTTCTGAGTAGAGTTTCCCGTTTCCTGTTACAATTAAGCAGCAAAGCACATGATGACTGTGTTCTTTGATCTGTGGTGCTATATATAAACAGAATTCCTAACAGGTTATCGGCCCAGAGACTACATCCAAAATTGCAGCAGATCCGTGTTTGCTTCCAATTTTGGACAAAAATGCCCAGTGAACAAATGGGTTCTCTTAATGGGCCACGGATTCACTTAACGAACATGGTGATTTGTTTAATGATCGCTGCAAACCCCTCCCCCAAATAAAATCAGGCCGGTCATGTGGATCAGCTGCTTTACAGTCGTCCCCACTTCTTACCATAAAGGGCAGCAGGCTCCATTGCGGTCGTAAGTCGAGGACTACCTGTAAGCAAACATCCTCTGGAGTGACGTTATGTCTGAACGGCAGAAATGCACCTGGATCTTTAAAAACGAGCACTCCTAACTTAGCAGCGAGCGAAACGGGGGTCTCCCTTTCAGATTTTTCTCTTTCTTCGGTCTGCCCAGTTGTTTCCGTTGGCTCCGGACCCCCGCTGGCAGAACTCGAACCCGCGGCCCCTCGCCCTGGCTTTGCAGCAGACCCTGGGCCAGGAGCTGGCTCATCTGCGCCAAGGAGGCGGCCCGCCGTCGCCCAAGACGGCAGCGCGTCTTCTAAAGGCCCTGGCGGCCCTCTTGAACTCGCCCCACGGAGGAGCCCTGGTGATGGCGATGCACCGCAACCACGTCATGGCTTGCCCGCTCGTGCGCCTGCTGTGGCAGCACCAGGTGAGGCAGCCAGCCAGCGCCTGCTCGGCCAGGGGCAACCTCGGGTCGTGGGGGTGGGGGGAACTGGGAGGTAGAGTTTTCGCTCTGTTGTACAGGTGGCCCTGGGCTTACGACGGTTCGTTTAGTGACCGGAGTTCACAGCGGCACCGGAAAAAAAGGGACTTAGGCCCATTTTCCACCGTGGCATCCCCAAGCTCACGTGATCAAAATCCAGAGGCTTGGCAACGGATTCCTATTTATGACGGTTTGCCGTGTCCCTGGGACCACGTGATCCCCTTTTTCCGACCTTCCGACAAAGCCAAGGTGGAAGCCGGATTCACTTAACAACCGGGTTAACTGACTTAACAATCACAGTGATTCACTTAACAACGGTGTCCAGAAAGGCCGTGAAAAGGTCATTTAAGAGCTACCTTGCTTAGCAACAGAAAATTGGGGCTCAGTGGTTGTAAGCTGAGGGCTGCCTGTACTTCTAGGACCTTGCTTGTTATTTTGGAGGGGAGGGGGGGCTTGGGGGCTCTTGGCTGGCCCTGTGGCCCCTCAGGTGAGACTAGGGAGGCTATACAGGGTCAGGAGCCCTCCTGATTCCAGAAATGAGTAGGTGGGGGCATTGGGAGGGGCTCCTGGATCGGGACTCTTGATCCGAAAGGTGCAAATAGGAATCTCCCCTCCCCACAATTGCCATGAGTTTGAATAATCTGGATTATAAGAAGAGAGCCTATGCCATCCTTGTCTGGAATAAGGTTTGGGGGAAAGGACCGATGGGGAGGGGGACAAGCAAAGCCAGGGAGGGCAGTAATTAAGCGACATGCAGTGATTTTTATTTTACTTTATTTTTATTTTATCTTTTCACTTTACTGTTATTTTATGCTTTTATTGTTTTTAACCCTTTACGAGCCGCCCGTCTCGCTCTCCAGAGACTCTGTGCAGGTCCCGTGGCCAAATGTTCTGGTTTCAAAGCCCCTTGGGCCATAAAGTCGATTCCCTCCCGGAAGTGGGGGACCTCAGCTGTTGGGGGTCTTCACCCTGGGGCTGCTCAGCAAGGAGTAGAGCTTTCTTCCAAGGCCTTTTGAATGCCTCTTTTGGGGCTGGGCGATGCTGCCTGTGACCCCACCTCCTCTTCCTCCTCTCAGCGCCACGCTCCCCAAGACGAGGCCTTCTCCTCGCTGTTTTTCAAAGTCCTCATGCAGATGTTGCAGTGGCTGGAGAGCCCCGGGGTGGAAGACGGCCTTCTGCGGACCCAGCTCAAGTCTCTGGCGGTGCAGTTTTCCTCCCAGCACAGAATCGGCGATGGTAGGAAGAACGTGGGGAGAATTGGGGGGAGCGGCAGGGGGGCTGGGCGGGCGAGGTAACTTCCCCTTTGAACGTCTTTGGTGGCATCTCTTGACTCTTCCCCACGGTCCCTCTCTAGGCGTAGCCCCACGGACTAAATGAACTGCTTTTCTGTGTTCAGACAATAGATTGACCTGACCCAGCGGGCTGCTTCACACACCAAAATCCGAAGGAAGCTTTGGGTATTTTGTGAATGCAGCCACTAAGTCTGGCCCCTTTAGGGATGGGGATTCACGCACCAGCCCAAAATAGGAATAAGGGGGGAGAGCAGAACCTGGAAGGGATCCAGTTGGCCAAGAGGGAAGCAAGCATCCGTGTTTGAGCCGTGTCTGTGGGAGGGCACCTGCCCTGAGTCAGTCTGTGGGCTGGTGGCTCTTCAGACTGTCTGCATTTTGTGGCCTCAACCTTGGGCAAATTAAGATCTGTGGACTTCAACACCCAGAATTCCCCAGCCAGCTGGGAGTTGAAGGCCACACAGATTTAACATCTCTGACCTGACTAGCAGGCCTGGGCCCAGGGGCCCTTCCCAAGCGGAACCCGTCTTCGTTCCATGCTGTCTCACAGCCCTTTCCGTTCTGTAACTGCAGCCCAAGCAGGCTTCTTGCACCTGGCCGATGCGCTGGCCTTCTGCCACAACTCTGAAGTGATCGGCTCCGCCGTCCGTGCCATCGTGGCCACCTTGAAGTCCAGCAAAACATGGAACGTGGAACCCGAGCTTGTCAGCAAAGGTAGGATTGAGACACACACACACACACACAGACACCCACACACACACACACACCCCGTTTCTTCTGCCTTGCCTGTCCTCCGAGTCTCGGAATGTTTTTGTTTCTCCCATCCAGTCCTCGAAGGCCTGTCCAGAACGCGCTCGCCGCATCTGGAGGAGTTGCTGGTGACCCTCTTCTCCGTGGCCACGGAAATGACGCCTCATTTCCCTACCGCTGGGCCCATCTCGGTGGTGACCTCCTTGCTGCTCCAGTGCAGAGAGGAAAGCCTAATTAAGAAAGAAGCAGAGAGCTCCAGGTTGGGACGGGGGCTGTTTTGGGCTCCTTCTCGCCTCCTCTGCGCACGTTGCTCCCTTTTCCCACCCCCTGCTTTGTTCCCCCCTTCAGTGTCGAAAGCGCCTCCGGTCTCTTCATCGACTGGCTGGAGTTGCTGGATCCAGAAATCGTCAGCAGCTGCCCTGATCTCCAGCAGAAATTGCTGTTCTCCTGGGACAAGGTGAGGATCGGTCTGGAACATGGGTCAAAGCTTGAGAAGTCGCCATCCCTCGAGAGCTGGGAAGCCGGCCTACACGGTCTGGGCTCCTCGCGGTTTGCGGGATCTGCAAGTAGAATCTGCCTGGCCTGCAGAGGCTGCAGGTGCCCCTCAGTGTAGTAGGAGGAGAAGAGACAAGAGTCTAGGAGTTACAAGTGCGATAGAATTTAGAGTGGTGTTTTTTTTAGTTAGCATATTTTAGCTTAAGTTGGTAAAAGTTAATACCCTGTATTCAGCTCTGGGAAGTTGGGGGGGAGGGGGAGGGAGGGAAAGTGGGGGGGGGAGGGGGAGGGAGGGAGTTTATGTTTTTAAAATGTATTTTAAAACTTTTCAATTAAAAAAAAAAGTCTAGGGCGGAGTCAAGCACGGCATTAGCTTAGAATCCTTAACGTTCTCACAAGCCAACATATTTTGGATCTAAAACAAGCGGAGGAAGGAAGGATCGGGGATCCCGATGCAGATCTTTCAGAAAACATGAGGGGGAAAAACACGCACACAGAGAGAGAACCGAAGGTGTAGGAACAATTCTGAGTGCTGAGTTGTCATCCATTCCAGAGATTTCATCTTTTGCGTGGCCTTATCGACGCTTCCTGCTAGCCTGTTGGTGCCCCTTTTCTAGCCTGCCTTTTTCCCTTTGCAGAGTAAAGACTCTTCCCAGTCGGAGCCCCCGTCCTTCCGTCCCTACCTTCTGGCCCTCCTCACTGACCAGTCCAGCTGGTCCACCCTTCACTCCTGCGTCAGGACTTTGCTCTGCCGAAAGAAAGTGGGCGGGTAAGCTGCCCAGAGCCCAGAAGTTCTGGGAAGTGGGCAAAGCAGAGGCTTCTCTGAGGAAAGCAGGCTGGAGGGTTCTCCATTCAGGAGAGAGAGAGAGAGAGAGAGAGGGCGATCCCTTTGGATCCTGCATCCTCACTTCCATCTCTTCCAACAGTTTTGACCCAACGGCTTCCCTGGATTTCTTGTGGGCCTGCATTCATATGCCCCGGATCTGGCAAGGCAGAGACCAAAGGATCCCGCAGGTATGTGTGCCCAGGAAGGGGTTGATCTACAGTTCTTTTGCACAAACCCTACTTTCCCCTTAGCCCTACCTACTTGTTTTGTTTTGTTTTAATCCCATTTATATCCTGCCTTTCTCCGAAGACTCAGGGCGGCTTACAATCTAAAGCACAAATCATTCTATGTATATGCCTGCTTATTAGGGCTTTTGCCCCCCCCCCAAGTGGCATTATTACAAAGTCAGCTTATTGCCCCCAACAATCTGGGTCCTCATTTTACCTACCTCGGAAAGATGGAAGGCTGAGTCAACCTTGAGCCTGGTGGGACTCGAACCTGCACTAATTGCAGGCAGCTGGTGTTACTTAAGGAGGCATTAGCCCACTGCTCCACCAAGGCTCATTTTAAAGGTCTGGGATCCAATTCAGGGATTTGGTTTGGTCCGAACTGAGTCTTAACCGGATTGTTTCGATCTTCCGAACTGATCCGCCCCTTCAGATCCCTTCCCCTTTGCGCTTGCCTGATCCGTTTCTTCCGGCTGCTGAATAGAAACGCCGAGAAGAGTTTGTCCTCCGCCTGAAGACCTCTCAGCTGCTGAGCTTGGTGGACCTCATCCTGGCGGAATCGGAAAACAGAACCCCGGATCCCAAAGGGACCGCCTGCTTGGTCCCCCAGTCCCGGCTGCCGCTTCTCCTGAGCTGCTGCCATGGAAACGTGCAGAGGATCCAAAAGGCCACCGGGTACCTAATCTCGTCCACCCAGAAGTGGGGAAAGAGGTGAGCCTAACTCTTACTCAGGTAAATCGATAAAGGTTTTTAGCAGGCTTGTAGTTGGACCCTCTAGAGAGACCAGGCCAGGAAAATCGGTTCTGCAGACAGTGGAAAACTCTTGAGATGGACAAAAGTAACTTGAGTCTTGCAAGACTGATTGAGCTGAATGTCCTCCTCCTCTTCCTCTCCTCCTCCTCCTCTTCTCCTCCTCCTCCTCCTCCTCCTCCTCCTCCTCCTCCTCCTCTTTTTCTTCTCCTTCTTCTCCTCCTCCTGCTTTTGATCCTTCTGGTCCATCATCCAGATGTGCCTTCTTTGGCATCCAAGGGAAGAAATGGCACATCTCTTGCAAATCCCAGCAGCAGAACGTGACCTTGGGTGGAAATGATAGGACTGCTAAATCCGCAAGGGCTGTTTTGATCGGGCGGCAGTGCTCCCATCCGATCTTCATCTCTGTTTCAGCTCCATGGGACAACACGGCCAGGATCTCCTCCTACAAATGTACCTTCAGCTGCCGGAGCTCTTGGTCCCGGTGCCCGAGGCTCTCTTGTCCTGCGAAGGGGCCACGGACAGCAGCCCCTGCAAGGTAATTTTGCTCTGGTGGGGCCAGAGGTTTGCCACAGACTCCTGCAGGCTGCTTTTTGTGTGGCTCTCCCAAGCTGAGAATTCGCCCTCTCCTCCACAGCAGCTCGTGTCTTCATCCGCCCTTTCCGGTTTTTCTGATTTGTTTGTTTTATTTGTTAAATTTGCCTGCCACCCTCCTCACCCACAAGGTGATTCTGGGTGGCTTTTTTATTAGTGCCTTACTTTTATTCAAGAGGCTTACTTTGGTGTCGTGGTGAAGGCCCCAGGCTAGAAACCAGGAGTTGTGAGTTCTAGTTCTGCCTAAGGCACAAAGCCAGCTGGGTGACCTTGGGCCAGTCTCTCATCCTAGGAACGTCGTGCTGCTGACAGCTTTGAGTCCCCCCCCCCTTGGCTTTGTTCTCACGTTGCCCAAGTCAAACCCCAAACTCTTGATGACGGTCAGCGACCGATGTAAGAACAATTCATCGAGAGGAAAAGGAGGGTTTTGCTTTGGGGTTTTTCAGTTCACCCGAGAAAGAGGATGAAAAGCAGAATCGGTAACAGCTGGAGAAGCAGACTTGTCTTACGTAAAGTAATGGGAATTGCAAGAAAGAGTCAGCTCAGGAGTGTCCAACTTTGGCAACTTTAAGACTCGTGAACTTCCGACTCCCAGAAGTCTCCACGCTGGCCGGGTTGAAGTCCACAAGTCTTAAAAATCGCCAAGGTTAGACATCCCTAGGTTACCTGTTCAATAAAGTCCGTGTCTCTGCAGCTGGACAGCCTGATCCACCGGTTCATCACCCTCCTTGCAGAGGCCGGCGATGTGAAGATGAACGAAGGCCGGCTGTGGGACGCCAACATGGCATGTCGGAAGTTGGCTGTGGCTCACCCCCTCCTCCTGCTCAGGTTCGTGGACCTCTTGGTTCATTTGGGGGTGTTTTTAAGAGTTTTTGGCTGCACCAGAGTCTCACCTCCACGCAGCCTTGTTGGTGTTTTCATGCTGCAGGGGGGGTTGATCTTGTGCTTTCTGCTCCAGGCCAGAGCCCCTCCCTTCCTCTTTCTTCGGATCTTGGAGCAGCGAAGCTCAAAAAAAGGGGAGTTCCTTCTCCCCAAGTTTGGTTATTATAATCGGTCGCACAGTCAGCCAGATGTTTGGACTGGATTTGGGGTGTTTTTATCCACCTATCGAGTCCTTCTCAAGGACCTGGGATAGGCAGATGTGGATGTTCGGTGGGGTTAAGAGGTTTCATAGGAGGTTGTCAGCTTTTCCAAGTCAAGCTGCCTTTTGCAATTGACCGATGGGGATTTTGTCAATGCCGATGGCGGTTCAAAGTGATGCTCCAGATATTTTGAGATTGCCATTTTTTTTAAATTATCCAACTTATTTAGCCACCCAACTCATAGACAGCGACCGCCCTGCCCCACTGCCAGAAACCCCTGCTAAGCTGGCTCCTCTTCCTCCTGTGTCCCTTCCCAGGCACCTGCCGATGATCGCCGCTCTGCTGCACGGCCGGATCCACCTCAATTTCCAGGAATTCCGCCAGCAGAAGCATCTCGCCTTCTTCCTCCATGTCCTGGGCATTCTGGAGCTCCTGCAGCCGCAGGTTTTCCAGAACGAGCACCAGGGGGCGCTGTGGGACTGTCTCCTTTCCTTCATTCAGTTGCTTCTGGTAGGGGAAAGTGGGGGGGGCTGCTTTGGGGAAGGGGGGGCTGCTGTGTCCTGCAGACAGACAGACAGACAGACAGACAGGCACCAGGATGCCAAAGAGTTATGTTCACAGGAATCCACTTCACATAAGGACATCACCCAGAAGGCCACCATCATCTCCAGCAGAGTTGGGTGATGATAGCTCAGAGCAGAGCCAGTTACAGGACGTCCAGTTGCCATTATGGTCATTCTAGGATGACATTTGGAAGAGAATCTCTGAGGCTCAGGGTCAAATTATGGGGCCCTTGAGGCTCTCTGAGCTTGATGGTTTTCTTGCAGATGTTTCATGACCCAACTAGGTAACATCATCAGTGTTAGAAAGGACGGGGACTTGGGAGGAGGAGAAGGACTGTGGGGTCCTTGCTGCTCTCTGAGCTTGGTGGTTTTCTTGCAGACCCAACTAGGCCACATCACAGACCGTAGACATCACAGGAACCAAGCTCGGAGAGCACCAGGGACACACACACACACACACACCCAGAATGACACCTGGCCTGACCTCCCACACCTCTTCTAACTTCTTAGTCCAAGTTCACAGAAGCTGGGAATCCTGGTTAATCCTGAGCAGGAGTTGGGGGTTTCAGTCTTAACGTTCTGGATGCAGCCAAGATCCCCCGCGACTCAGAAGGGGCCCGGGCCAGACCCAGGTTGTCTGTCTGTCTCTGTGGGTCAGTCCTAAGAAGATCCTACAAGATGGGCTCACTTGTCCTCCATCCTTCTCTGCTTCAGAGCTACCGGAAGTCTTCTCGCCACCTGGCCTGCTTCATCACCAAATTTGTGCAGTTCATTCACAAGTACATCACCGCCAATGCCCCGGCCGCCGTCTCCTTCCTGCAGAAGCACTCCGACCCCCTCCAGTAAGTCCTTGGTTCTCCGTCCCGGTTGGGCCTCGATGGCTAAAGCACCAGAGCCAGGCTTGACCTTTATCTCCGGCTTCCCTGCAGTGACCTTTCCTCGGACAACAGTGACCTGGCCATGCTGAAGTCTCTTCTGGCCGGTCTCAGTTTGCCCAGTCGGGCCGGTGCTTCAGATTGGGGAGCCGAAGATGAAAAGAACGGTGAGTCTTCTCCAATCTTCGTTGGCAGATAGTCGGGAGGTGAGTCACCGGGTTTGTCCCAAAGCAGATAAATCTGGAGCTTTTGAGCGATCACGATACTTGGTTTGTGTACAAATCGGGTCCTTCAACAGAACAATGGTGTGGAGGTTGGTTGCTCTGGAGAGTATCTACCTCCGAAGACAGTCCAGTTTGGGGCAGGGGGCCCTTAGGTGTTGTAGGGCCTCTGGGGAATGGGAGATTAGCCTTCCCAGATGTGGTCCCCGCCAGGTGTTGGGCCTTGAGGCCCCTCCTGGCTGAGAGTTGGGGGATTCGCAGGGCCAGCCCATCAGGAAGTAGATGGGGATCACGGTGACCCTCGTCAGAAAGGCCGGTCGCTGACCGCCAGAATTTTAATCCCGTGCTGCTGCGGCAGTCGTTAAGTGCGAAGACCGGTTGCAAGTCGTTATTTTCAGCACCGTTTGTAACTTTGGTCGCTAAATGGGAGTTGTGTTGAGAGCCACCCGTCCTGCCTTTGGCCAGCCCTGCCCCACAGAAGAGGGTGGGAAAGAGCGCCCCCTGCTGGCGGAGGGAGAGAGAACCTCACAGGTCTCCCCCTTCTGGTGCCCGGAGGGAAACGTTCGTTGGTGGTCTGGTTTCAGATGAGGCTGCAGCCGGATCTTTGCCCCTGGTCAGCGTCTCCCTCTACACGCCTCTCACCCCTGCTGAAATGGCCCCCTACATGAAGAGTCTCTCCAGGGGCCAGAACGTCGAGGGTAAGTAAGAGCGAAACCCCCTCACGCACACACACACCTTTCCTGTGGCAGAACTGGAAATCGGATCCCCAGAGAATCTTCAACTTCGGGGTACCCCGTACTAGGCACTCTGCAAAACTCTTTAGTACAGTGTTGTTATTTTTTCCAAACGTGGCTGCTTTAAGAGGTGTGGACTTCAACTCCCAGAATTCCCCAGCCAGCTGAAGTCCATACCTCTTAAAGCCGCCAAACTTGAAAAAAAACACTGCCTTGTTGAAGTCTATTTACAGCCAATCAAAGCTGATGCCAACACGTGGGGCAGCCTCGTTGTAAAAAGGCACTTTTTTGAGCATCAGAAAGACCTCTGCGAACCGAGGGCTTCCCCCTTCCCTGCCACACACACACACACACACACTCACTCTCTCTCTCTCTCTCTCTCTCTCTCTTACGTCCCTTTTCCAATTCTCAGATATCTTGGAGGTGCTGACCGACATTGACGAGATGGCTCGGCGGAGGCCGGAAATCCTCGCTTTCTTTTCTGTAAGTCAACCCTCCTCCTCCTCCTCCTGTTTATTGTTGGGGGTCTCTCCTGTGGCCTTTGCCCCCCTGCCAGTTTTGGTAGGGGTGTTGTTTTCTCTTTGGCAGTGCTTCGATTAGAGTATTGTGTTCTGCTTGATTGTTTGTCTGGGGTTGATCTCTGCTTATCTGTTGGTTGCTGGATAAGATGCGTTCCAGTCTCTTGGTTTGTTTGTTTTTAGCTTTTTGTCGTCTCTTCTGAATGCCACGTAAATGTGGTTTGTGTGCCTGTTTAATAGCTTACATTCCAACAGAATTAGGTAAAACTACCAAGAAGAAAACCACACACCCCACCAACTCTGATACCGCAAATCACTTGTATATAAAGAGAGCAAAGCCCTCTCCCTTCTAGCACTGATGATGCCACCTAGCTGGGTCATGAAATGTCTGCAAGAAAATGACCAAGCTCAGAGAACACCAAGGATCCCACAGTCTTCCTCCTCCTCCTCCTCCTCCTCCTCCTCCTCCTCCTCCTCCTCCTCCTCCCTTCTAGCACTGATGATGTTACCTAGCTGTGTAGTGAAATATCTGCAAAGAAGTTCAGAGAGCAGTAAAGGCACCACAGTTCTTCTTCTTCTTCTTCTTCTTCTTCTTCTTCTTCTTCTTCTTCTTCTTCTTCTTCTTCTTCTTCTTCTTCTTCTTCTTCTTCTTCTTCTTCTTCTTCTTCTTCTTCTTCTTCATCTTCTTCCTCCTCTTCTTCTTCTTCTTCTTCTTCTTCTTCTTCTTCTTCTTCTTCTTCTTCTTCTTCTTCTTCTTCTCCTCCTCCTCCTCCTCCTCCTCCTCCTCCTCCTCCTCCTCCTCCTCTTCCTTCTCCTCCTCTTCCTCCCTTCTAGCACTGATGATGTTCCCTAGTTGGGTCATGAAACATCTGCAAACAATCGAACTCAGCAGAAGTACTCCATAGACATGCCATCCCTGGCAACGCTCACCAGATGTTCACCCCCCCACCCCTCCCTCTTTCCCCCTCTCAGACTCACTTGCAAAAACTGATGAACTCTGAAGGGGAGGCCTGCCGGAATCTGGCTTTCAGCCTGGCTCTGCGCTGCATTCAGCATAACCCCAGGTACCGGGGCGCGGAGGGGAGGGGCTGAGAGGAGGTCAGGGTCCAGCTGTGAGGAGGAACCTGCCAGAGAAGACCCACCTTTGATCCTTACCCTCCTCATTTCTTGCTCTGGGTGTCTTTCTTTTTCTCTGCTTCTTTCCTTTCCTTTTCTCGAACCTGCAGCATCGCGGCGGATTTCCTGCCCACCTTCATGTACTGCCTGGGCAGCTGCGACTTCGAAGTCGTCCAGACAGCCCTGAGAAACCTGCCTGAATACACCTTGCTCTGCCAAGGTGAGGCCCCACAGGCGTCTGACCTGCCCCCCACCCCCACTGCACCCAAAGGTGGCTCATTTCACACAACCTCCCTAACATTCCCTTCCCCGTCCCCCTTGCAGAACACGCGGCAGCCCTGCTGCAAAGGGCCTTCCTGGTGGGCATGTACGGGCAGATGGACACCAGCACCCAGATCTCAGAAGCCTTGAAGGTTTTACACATGGAGGCCATGATGTGAGCGGTGAAGACGGGGACTTTGTCTGAGAGGGCTGGCCGGCAACTCTCCTGAGAAGAGAAGAATTCTGTGGAGAAGAGCAGAATCTCACCTGCTGGATCGTTTCCGGAAGAAGAAGAAAAGGCTTGAAGGATCTTAGGATTTGTTCCATTCTGGATCCCAGTTGGATGGAGGAGGAAGACGTTTCTCCATCCTCATGGTTCTTCATCTGTGGTCACAGGCCGAGCAGGAGGAACAATCCTGTCTTGAGGGAGTGGGGCTAAAAAAAATGAGGGTGCTTCACTAAACTCTTCCTGGGGATCAAATTCCACCCCATAGAACAGGGCTATCAAACCTCGGCAACCTTTTAGGACTTCAGCTTCCAGAATTCCCCAGCCAGCTATGGGAATTCTGGGAAGTGAAGTCCACAGGTCTTAAAAGTTGCCAAGGTTGGGCCCTTCTGCCATCGAGTATCAAAACCTCTCTTGAGCAACGATCCAGTCATTCTTCTTACCCTTTTTAAATTAAAACTTTGCTTTTCATGGACTTTCCAAGTATACAACTCTTCCTTTTGATTTCCCGATATTTTTTGGCTTTGTTGTATGAGAATCACAGCTAAATAATAACAGACAGAACTCAACTTGCAACCACAACTGCGTAGTTGTCAAGTGAGACATTTGTTAAGCGAGTTTTGCCCCATTTTACAGTCTTCCTTGCCTCGGTTGTTAAGTAAACCACTGCAGTTGATAAGCTGGTCACCCGGTTGTTAAGTGAATCTGGTATCCCCACATTGACTTTGCTTGCCAGAAGGTCGCAAAAGGGGACGCCGCGACCGTCATAAGTACGAGCTAGCCACGCGTCCGAATTTTGATCACGTGACCACGGGGATGCTGCAACAGTGGCACGCACGACGTGCTCCTAAGTCACTTTTTTCCGGTGCCGTCGTAACTTGGGATGGTCACTAAATGAAACCTCAGTCCAGGACTGCGTGTATAAAAGGGAAAATTGGGAAAAACGTGATAGTAGTAGCCATCCATCGTGCCAAAAGGCAACCTGGCCCCAAGAGACGAGTTAGCCAATTGTCCCCATAGCATCCACGGTTAGGGGGAATCTACCTTGGAATAGGAATCTACCAAAGAAGCAAAATGCAGGTGGGGGTCCCAGAAGGATCTGCTCTGCCTTCCTCGAGCCACCGGCCTCTCTCTCTATCTCCACCTCGGCCAGGGCTTCAAATCCCCCTCAAGCCAGCCGATTCTCATCTCGGAAATTGCTTCCACCTCTGGAGAAAAAAAACCAAACGGTTTATATATCGGGCCGCGTCGGCTTCGGCGTGTGGCTTTAGTGGCCGCCGAGGGCCTGAAATGAAATCGGAGGCTAATCACACAGCGGTTTCCTCGGGCAGCTTAAGGATGATGAATTTGGCTTACCAGCCACCGAGTGGCTTTTAGCGCTGACTCGGGCCAGCGACCGGCCAGATTTGTGAGCGCTGCAGCCTCGGTGCCTGGCTTGGTCTTCTTTCCGAGGAAATTGGGGGGAGGGGGGGGAAAGAGAAATAGCTGGAATTCAGCTGCTTAAATTTCTCTCCCACCCCCACCCACTGCCTGAAAGATTCCTGGAGAAAATAGTTCCAAGTTGGAAACGTCAGTGGAAAAATTCCAAATATGGTAAAATTATGCAGGGCTTCTTAATTGATTCCAATTGCAGAAATTTTCCTTCAGGTTTTGAATCCAAATTTAATTCCTTCATCTTCTCTCCCCCCCCACCTTTGCAGAATTCCTAGGGAATAGAATAGAATAGAAATATTTTTATTATTTAGAATATTTTTTAATATTCTTTATTATTTATATTTTTTATATAGAGTGTAGAATTTCAAATAAGGTACAACACTTTCAAGAGTTCCCCAGGCTTAATTTATTCCAGTTGCAGAAATTGTCTTTCAAGATTTGAATTGCATCCGTGATGTTTGGGGTTGTTGTTTTTTTTTTGGGGGGGGCGCAGTTGGGCCCTGGCAGCTCCCAAAAATGTGCATCTGCGAAGCCCTGCACGAAAGGAGTCTTTGCATTAGATGTCGCCCTTGCAGGGTTGTTATTAGCACATTTATTTTGCAAATCTATTGATTTATTTGCTGAAGCGAAACAGGGTGCCCGGTGAATCTGGAGGTGCTCATCTATGCAGCCTCACACCCAGTTAAGACTGTTGGCAGCACACATCAAAAATGGCCAGAGCTTTGATTACATTCTTGCCATCTTGACTTTTTTGACCCTTCTTGGCAGATCCTTCTGCCCCTGAGCTGAGAGAGGAAACCCAGGGAAGCCAGAAAAAGTGCAAAATAAATAAATTTGAAAACAGGAGTTGGCAATCCATGTCTTTTTGGATGCTTGGACTCCCATGAGTTTCTCCCAGCGCGCTGATATCAAAATAATATGGGAGTTGTAGTCCAAAACATGAAGAGGGTGCCAGTTGGTTTTATCCAGAAGAGGAATATGATACGATGATTGGGGGGGGGGGTTGTCTCTCCTTTCTGGAGACTCAGCAGCTTTTAGTATTTATTCACTAATGAAATATTACAACTCTAGTTGGAAGTTTGCCATGTCCAAAAGGGGATGCCAGTTTGCTGGACAAGAGGCTGCCTGCCGCCCCTCTGCTTGACTCTGCGATCTGCCGCCTCCTCGTCACTCAGCTGTTGCTGCAAATGCACCTGCGTGCTTCCTTTTCTTCGGGCAGAATTCGCTTCAGGAAGTGGGCCTCCAGATAACTTGCCCACCACAAAAATCCCAAGCACGTTACCTGAGGTTTAATGTGGTTGCTTTTACCCTTGCCCTCCCCCCCCAAAAAAACCCTCCCCCCTCCCCCCCCATTGCCCAGTGCTTGCTTTGGCTCCTGACCAATTTGCCCATCAGCTCCCAAAGAGCAAAACGGCCATCACCCGCAATCTGCAATCTCTTTTATTAGTGTAAAAATAAAAGGGAGTCATTTTATTGCTATTACAGCCTGTTTGCCCTTATTTGCATAATTGTTAAATGCTAATAAGACAATTAGCAATTATAGCTTAATAATTATGCTGGTGCAATAACTGTCCTATTGTATCGTAATGAAATTCTTAATTGTTGCTAGGCATTTTTCTTGCAGCGCTCAGAGTTCCTGGAGAGGCGCAAGGGAAAGAAGAGAAGGAAGGACAAAGGAAAAAATGGGGTAAGAAAGAGAGAGAAAAATGGCCTAGAGAAAGAGAGAACTGAGATTTTTGCTAACAAATTTACTTTAAAGCAGCAGGACACCATTTTGAACTTGTGTCCAATGGTGTCAAAAGATAAAAAGTTTTGCTCTATGAAAAGGGCAGCTAAATGATTACAAGTACTCCTCGGCTTCCGTTGCTAAGCGAGACAATTGTTAAGTGAGCTATGTCCCCGTTTTACGACCGTTTTGCCGCAGTTGTTCAGTGAATCCCTGCAGGTGTTAAAAGTTGGTAACGCGGTTGTCAAGCGAATCTAGCTTCCCCTGTTGACATTGCTTGTCAAAAAAAAAAATCACAAAGGGGGATCACGTGACACTGCGACCGTCGTAAATGCAAGCCAGTTGCCAAGCGGCTGAATTTTGGTTCACACGACCCCGGGGATGCTGCAACGGTGGTAAAAGTGTGAAAAAGAGTCCCAGTGCTGTTCTAACTTTAGTCGCTAAACCAACAAGAATTATCTGTTATTGACACGTAGGTAGGACATAAAAGCAGCGGCGGCTTGTGGGTGCAACAGCTGGTAACCAAAGGGAGGGTGGACGTAGGGGGAAAAAAAAGGGGGGGGGGAGGAATCTTACAAAAAGCCACAAAATTGAAGAAGCCAAAAACACTGGCCGTTCTCCACGGCTTTTCGGTAAGAGTTAATCCCCAGAAATTAAGAAATTGGGACTGGAGCCTCGTTTTTCTTTTCAAGTTGCGGCTGGAAACCCGGCCTGCTTTGCACCAGGACGTCCTGCTGAACGGATCCTGCTTGTAAGGGGCTGATTTGGAGAAACCCAAGACCAGATGCCCAGTTGAGGTTTTGGGATTTTGGAACAAACGGAAGGGGGTCCGTGCTATTTCCAAACGGGGGCTTCTGTTGCATTGTTCTTAAAAGGCATCGCTGCTGTTAAATTTTGGACCTCAATGTACCCCAAAGAGGTTTCTTTTTATAAAAGAAAACCCATTGAACCAAGTTTGGTCCGTTTTGGGGCTCAGAAAGGACCCAAGGAGAATCTCCTGTCCATAACGCCTTCAAAACGACGTCAAGCTATCTCTGGTGACATTTTCTACAAAATAAACCCTTTTTCCTTTGCAAAGCCTTGGGTTCTCTTTGGCAAAAGCCGCTAGCTGCCAGCCGGCTGGGCCTCGTAATATTAATTTAGCTCCCTCATCAGAGCAGAAGAGGTTAATTGGTTAATATTTGAGGGTGATCTGAAGCTGAGCAGCCACTAAATACCGATTCTGGTTTATCACCAGCCCACAATTCCACCTCCCTCCGCCGACTTTTTAATTGCTATTTCCCTGATCACGATTTGCGGGGCAAATTTCAGACTGGGACAGTCTTGAAAGAAGGGAGGTGAAACCTGTTTTTACAAGAACTGGTGGGATGAATCAATTTGGAGCCGGCTTCAGAGTGAAGTGGGATTCCAGGTAGTCCTCGACTTACAACTGTTTGTTTAGTGAGCGTTTGAAATTACAACGGCAATGAAAAAAAGAGGAGCAGTCCTCACACCTAGGACCGTCACAGCACTCCCATGGTCATGTGATCAAAATTCAGGCACCTAGCAACTGGCATGTATTTACAACGGTTTTAGCATCCTGGGGTCAGGGGTCCTCCATCTGTGACGTTCCCAGCTAGCTTCCCATAAGCAAAGTCAATGGGAGAAGCTGAATTTGCTTAACGGCCGTGTGATTCGCTTAAGAACTGCAGCGATTCGCTTAAAAAAACCTTGGCAAAAAAGGGTCGCAAAATTGGACGTGACCCATTCAGTCACCCCCTTGGCTAGCAACAGAAATTGTGGCCCCCAGTTGCCGTCATAACTCGAGGACTCCCTGTATCTCTCCCAAGACAGCCCGGAAATCTCCTCTTCAGAACGCAGAAGAACAGAATGATTTCCCTCTTTTTTCTTAATCAAGATAAATCAATCCAGCATTGTAAGACAGGTTACGCAATGCGATGTGAAATGCAACCGTTGCATTGGCACCGTTGCAACCGAATGCAACAATTCATTTGTTTTATTCGTATTAACGCATCTGGAGAATATACGTGCATATTTGTAAGGCTTAGATCAGGCATGTCAAATTCACGACATCACGTGATGTCGCACGACATATCGTGACTTCCCCCCCCCATTGCCGGCAATGGGTTGGGCGCGGTTTTAGTATGATGCATCCGGCCCACGGGCCACCAGTTTGACATGCCTGGCTTAGTTGAAGAAGAGAAGGGAAAACAGGAAACGGAAGTAGAGCCAGGGCTGGTGTGCAGGAAGACTCACAATTGGACGGATGCCTTGAACCCAGGGCCAGGGCTAGACTGGAGCGGGCCCTTTAAGGCAGCCCTAAACTTGCCAAGTTTTATTGGTTAAGGCCAGTCCTGAGCTTAAAAAACCCCACAAAACTCTTTTTGAGCTTTCCATCAGGGGTTCTGCCCAGCTCTGGCACACCCTTGATTTCCTCGCTTTATCTAAAGGCCGGCAGATGTCCAAGCGACTTCCTTTCCTCGGCCAGGACCGGCTGCAGAGGAAAAAGTCTTCAGCGGCCATCTATTTTTCGTCAGCTGCCGAAATCCTATTTATTATCCCTGTTGTAGAGCAACATATGGTAAATCCTTATTACAAGAGATTCCTATAAACGGCGTGGAGGATTAATAATGCATTTATAACACAACTTTGCTTTGGTATGAAGTGATCTATAAACACATAATAAATGTTTTATCGTGTTTTTGCAGCCTGTTATAAATGATGAATGGGCAGGCTCTGGATGGCC
The DNA here is from genome assembly GCF_964194415.1 of Vipera berus. Taxonomy (NCBI): domain Eukaryota; kingdom Metazoa; phylum Chordata; class Lepidosauria; order Squamata; family Viperidae; genus Vipera; species Vipera berus. Next base: position 1,831,926 of record NC_138216.1, on the reverse strand, counting down.
CATCAAATATTCATGCTGCATTGTTTGCGCCGGGACTGTTTGGGAATCCATTAATAATCCAATGAATGGGGGTGCTTTACAAAAAGAAGGGAAGGGAAGGGAAGGAGATGAGAGAGAGGAAAGTAAAAAAGGAAAGAAAATAAAATTGGGATGAGGGAGGGAAGGAAAAGAAATAAAAGGGAGGGAAGGAAGGAAGGAAGGCAGGAAGGAAGGAAAGAAGAAAGGGAGGGAGGGAAGGAAGTAAAAGGGAGAGAGGGAGGAAGGAAAGGAAAGAAAAAGGAAAGATAAGAAATTTGGGATGGGGCTCAACAGTCCTAATGCCTTTCCTAATCCTCCCCATAAAATAAATAGGCTGCCCAGTGACCAGTAATTAGACGGGAGAAAACACGGTGAATTATTTGTCAGGGTGGTTATATATTAATGTATATTATCCATAGCATGCCCATAGAAATATCATGAATATATTATATGGCATGTATTATTCATCCTTTCCACCCAATTTATAGGCAGCAGCTCTTTCCGAAGGGAGAGGGGAGAGACCCCCTCACGTCATTTCTCCCGTCGCAGCCCAGGCAGAAAGCAGGCTGGTTACTTCCAACGGATCTTCTGGACTTTTTCTGACATTTTCTCTGAATTGCAGAATTCTTTTTTTTTTTCCCTTCTCGTTCCACGGCTGTGGCTTAAAGTGGCCCTGGGCTGGGAGCAAAGAAACAGACCTGAGATGGAAACGAGGAGGAAAAATCCTCTTTCGTTATTCTCCATAAATTTATTGTTTATTTATTTATTTAATTTATATGCCGCCTGTCAAAGAGACTCCAGGTGGCTCATTTGTATGTTGGGCGTATCCCTCTCCCTCCCTTCCTCTCTCTCCGTAGTAAGACATGGACTAAAACAAATAAGTAAATACATACATACATACATACATATATACATACATACATACATACCAAACAGCCAATTGCAAAGTTCAGTATCCAGGCAGGGTAAGGGAACGAATGGGCCCGATTTTTGCCGTGAAATTCATGGCAATTCATGACTCGTTTCAGTGGGAAAAGGGAAATTTTGCACCCCTACAGAATATAAGTCCAAATAGTTCTCAACTTAATTCAGCAACTGTTTGAAGTAACAACGGCACTGGAAAAAAAAAGTGATTTACGCCCCGGTCCTCACACTTACGACTGTCACATGCAAGGAACCACCAGCTTACGGCCATTTTCGGCAGAAAGTTCCTTGGCTCAAGCTGAGAATGGAGCTTTTCGCCAACAAAGTTCTTGATGGGGCCCATTTGCAGCTCCTCATGGTTTCCTTGCGTGATTGGGACACAGCAACCGACAATATCCTCTAGGTCTAGGACGGGTAGGCAACCTCAACTCTTTTATGACTCATGGACTTCAACTCCCAGAATCCCTGAGCATAGCTGACTCAGGAATTCTGGGAGTTGAAGTCCATGAGTCATAAAAGAGCCGAGGTTGCCTACCCCTGGTCTAGGAAGACTTTTAAGAGTGAGCGTGATGCTTCACACGTCTCCATATAGCAAAGTTTCATCTAGCGGTTAAGGCACCACGCTAGAAACCAGGAGGCTGCGAGTTCTAGTCCTGCCTTTGACATGAAAGCCAGCTGTGTGACTTTGGGCCAGTCCAATTGTTGTGGGGAAAAGAGAAGGAATGAGTATTGGATACCTTCCCTTCCTCGCGTAGTTTAGAACAGAGGACCCCCAACCATTTGAGAACCAGGGACTGGTTCTGTGGAGAAGGGTTTTTCCATGGACCGGAGAGTGTGTGGTTTTGTGTGCTGACAGCATCCCACGGATGGGGCTTTGCTCGTTTTTGTGTGCGCGCTAGTTGCTAAATCGGGGGGGGGGGGATTGGGGAGCCCTGGTTTAGAAGAAACAATAAAAGCAGGAGGTAAAGTAAATAAATAAATAAACACAAAAATAAAATAAAATAAAATAAAAAATAAAAATAACCCATTCAACCAAGGTCTAGCTGCCCCCAAGCAGCGAAGAGAGGAGCAACTGTGATAAAAATTCATGTTTGTGTGAACTTTCCCAAATTTTTCTTTTCCAGAATCCGGGACAGCCAGAAATTCTCTGTTCCTCCGCTTCATCCGGGGTGCGCAGGGAGAATTGGGGTGCGTTTCCTCCCAAATGCAAAATCTTTCCCTCCTTCTCCCCCTCTTCCTCCCCCTCACAAGGGCGACCCTCCTTCCTGGGGGGTGGGGAGGGGGGACGCGGATTTTTTAAAGGCAGCTTTTTAAACTGGGGGGGGGGAAATCCGCAGCACCGGCAACCGCCTGCTGGGGTGGCGCCGCTCCGGGGTCCTTTGCAAAGCGGTTCCGTTCGGGGCGGGTTCGGCAACCTCTTTGGGGGCTCCTTTTGCGGACGGGACCAGCCCTGGGGGGGGACGCGGGGGGGGAGGCTTCCCCAATCTGGCTCTTCCGCCTCTTTGGCCCCCCGGGACCTTGCCAAGCTTTTTTTTTTTGGCACCCTCCTGGAGCTCTTTGGCTCCAGCCAACTGGCCCAAACTGGTCTGCCCCTCTCCCTTTCCCCCCCCCCGCCCTTGGGACCCCCGGTACCGACCCTCCCCACGAGCCCCCCCCGCCGGGCTCCCCCTCTTCCAGCCTGCCCGGCCCTCCTCCAGCAGACGCGGGTCCGGGTCGTGCGAACGCCGCTCGCCTGCCTGGCTGCGCCCTTTCCCCGCGTCGGAAGGCGGAGGCGGCGCCTCTCGGCCGGGCCGGTCGCTCCCGCCCCGCCGCGGCCATTGGCGGCTCCCCTCGCCCGGCCCGCGGCTCCGCAACAGCCCAGTCCGCTCGGACAGCGCCGGGCCGGCCGTTCGGAGAGCTCCGCGCGGCTTTGGGCGCCCCTCTCCGGCGGGGATGCTCCGGCGGGAGATGCGCGCCGGCCGGCTGGCTGGCGGCCGGGGCTGGGCCGGGGGAGGCTCCCAGCTGCGCGGCGGCCCCTCCGGCCGGGAGGCGAGGCCAGGCCAGGCGGGGGCGGCGCCTTGCAGGAGGAGGCGTGAAGATCCCGGCGGAGAGGGAAGAAGTTGGCGTTGCCCGCGGAAGAAAGTTGTTCTTGCCCTTCTTCTCGTCCTTTTCCCCCCTCCTCCTTTCTTTGGGAGAGGGGGAGAGACCCCCTCCCCACTTTCCCGACTCAGCCTGTCCCGCTCCAGAAAGGCCAGCCTCTGGCTGCCTTCTTCCCACTCCTCCTCCCTGCTTTTCTCCCCACTCCTCTTTCTTGCTTTTTTCCATCCCTCTTTCCCGCTTGACCCTCCTCCCTGCTTTTCTCCCCATCCCTCTTTCCTGCTTGACCCTCCCCCACTCCTCCTCCCTGCTTTTCTCCCCATCCCTCTTTCCTGCTTGACCCTCCCCCACTCCTCCTCCCTGCTTTTCTCCCCACTCCTCTTTCTTGCTTTTTTCCATCCCTCTTTCCCGCTTGACCCTCCCCCACTCCTCCTCCCTGCTTTTCTCCCCACTCCTCTTTCTTGCTTTTTTCCATCCCTCTTTTCTGCTTGACCCCCCCCACACTCCTCCTCCCTGCTTTTCTCCCCATCCCTCTTTCCTGCTTGACCCTCCCCCACTCCTCCTCCCTGCTTTTCTCCCCACTCCTCTTTCTTGCTTTTTTCCATCCCTCTTTCCCGCTTGACCCTCCCCCACTCCTCCTCCCTGCTTTTCTCCCCACTCCTCTTTCTTGCTTTTTTCCATCCCTCTTTCCCGCTTGACCCTCCCCCACTCCTCCTCCCTGCTTTTCTCCCCACTCCTCTTTCTTGCTTTTTTCCATCCCTCTTTTCTGCTTGACCCCCCCCACACTCCTCCTCCCTGCTTTTCTCCCCATCCCTCTTTCCTGCTTGACCCTCCCCCACTCCTCCTCCCTGCTTTTCTCCCCATCCCTCTTTCCTGCTTGACCCTCCCCCACTCCTCCTCCCTGCTTTTCTCCCCACTCCTCTTTCTTGCTTTTTTCCATCCCTCTTTTCTGCTTGACCCCCCCCCACACTCCTCCTCCCTGCTTTTCTCCCCATCCCTCTTTCCTGCTTGACCCTCCCCCACTCCTCCTCCCTGCTTTTCTCCCCATCCCTCTTTCCTGCTTGACCCTCCCCCACTCCTCCTCCCTGCTTTTCTCCCCACTCCTCTTTCTTGCTTTTTTCCATCCCTCTTTTCTGCTTGACCCCCCCCCACACTCCTCCTCCCTGCTTTTCTCCCCATCCCTCTTTCCTGCTTGACCCTCCCCCACTCCTCCTTCCTGCTTTTCTCCCCATCCCTCTTTCCTGCTTGACCCTCCCCCACTCCTCCTTCCTGCTTTTCTCCCCATCCCTCTTTCCTGCTTGACCCACTCCTCTTTCTTGCTTTTTTCCATCCCTCTTTTCTGCTTGACCCCCCCACACTCCTCCTCCCTGCTTTTCTCCCCATCCCTCTTTCCTGCTTGACCCTCCCCCACTCCTCCTTCCTGCTTTTCTCCCCATCCCTCTTTCCTGCTTGACCCACTCCTCTTTCTTGCTTTTTTCCATCCCTCTTTTCTGCTTGACCCCCCCACACACACACACACTCCTCCTCCCTGCTTTTCTCTCCATCCCTCTTTTCTGCTTGATTTTCCCCACACACACATTGTCTCTGCCACCACCCCCACGCCCCCACACCCTTCAGGATGTCCCCCATCCAAGCCTTACAACTCTGGTGCAAGCAACAATGCGAAGGCTACAGAGACGTCTCCATCACCAACATGACCACCTCGTTCCGGGACGGCCTGGCCTTTTGCGCCATTCTGCACCGCCACAGGCCGGACCTCATGTGAGTCGTGCTGGGGGTCCCCTTCCTGGAAGGGGTACACGGGGGGGGAGGGGGAGAAGTGTGGAAAGGGAGGAGGACCTGCTCGTTTTTCCCAGCGGAAGTTGAGGGGAGCTTCCAGCTTCCAAGGCAGTCTACCCCTAGAACCTCAAAAGCTGAAGGTCCTTGGTCCATCATGTTCTGTCTTGGCAGCACCTATGCCCAGGCTGTTGGGCATCTCACAGAGGGTGAAGCCTCTGCCCCGTCCTGTCCCCTTCGGAATTTGTCTGGTACGAATTAAGTGGGGGAGCCCCCAGTTTGGGATAAACTTTTGCAACAAGGGGTGTGTACGTGTGTGTCTGTTTGTTTGTGGTATGATGCCACAAAGCTGCACCAAAGAAGCCTCTTGGTGGGCAAGATGCATTTTGGAAGGACTTTGCATTGGATTTATGTATTTCTTCCATTTTATTTGTGTCCCACCTTCATTAATTTTGAAAAGGATGAATTGAGAAGGTTTTTGCCCAGACCTGTTCCTCAAAGGATTAGCATTTCCAAACCATTTTTGGTGTCTAATTTCCAGCTTTTCTAAGCACCCCAATTCTGCTTTGTTTTTAAGATTATTTTCCTATGCACTTTTTTTGTATGCTGTACTTTGATTTTCTTTTTAATCTGTTGAATCGTCTTACGGATTTATCCTTGTGTTGGCTTTGTTTTTCCCCCTGAAACTGCCAAGGATGAAAGAAGATGCTCTACTGTTACAGGACGTACCAAAAGTCAGGTCCCGTAAACAGTTTATTACAGTATATAAATTCCACTAAATAGTCAAATGGGTTTCTAGTTTCTGATAAAACCGCTCCTTATGCATTTGATCTCTGACCTTTGAAGATTGCTATTTGCAGTGGCAGCATTTTCTCTGGGAAAAACATAATTAATTAATTAACCAGACTGGGATTGGCTTATGGGACCTGTATATCAATCTTAACACTTCTGACAACAATCAGATTATTGCTTGATATTAATATCACCCCTAAATCCACCCAGTCCAGAGTGAACTTTGAGTTTTCCCAGTTAAAACCGAAGTCCAAAATAATAACACCCATTGTCTGCAGCTGGAACAGTACTTTCCCCCCCCTAAATTAAAAAAAAAACAACAGTTACAGTTTAAGAGCTTGCAAGTATTTGTCACTTCATTACACATTCTAAGTTTGTCCTCTTCTCAATAAGAACCAAACAGAAAACTCATTTATTTCCTAATTTCCCCACCAAATTTCGCCAGTCTGATGTCATCCGCAGCGCAACCAGAGTCAAGAGTTTGTGAGCAACAGGCAAACTCCAGCTATGGCTGGACGCATATTTGTCATTTCCTTCCACGTGACTGACCCCAGTGAAGAAACGGGCCCTGGGAACAAAGCCACAAAGCCGTCCTTCTTTTCTCCAGTTGGTATCTCTTTAAGAGACCCATAAAGGGTTTTTTTTTCCTCCTTTCTTTTTTAAGCAAAAAAGGAGTAAGAAAAAAAGAGAGGGGAAAAAAACAACAACAACCCAGACCCCAAACACGAAAACACACACTGACCATAGGAAGAGAACATCATATTTATCCGAATGGGGAAATCATTAAACACGGACGCCATAAAATAGCATTTAATCACGGTTGATGTGGTTGAAGGCTTCTTATCTAGAACAACCTTTGGCAGGCAGAAAGCCGGCCAGCCAGTTACTAAAGGCTGGTTCCTGTTTGGGCAGGGCCTAAATCAAATAAATTAAATTAAATCCTGGACAGAATTCCGGTGGAGTCTTTTCCCTCGATGTGTTCAGTTTCTGCATGCAGGGATGGATTAGGGTCCCCTGGTGGTAAGATAGGCAGCAAACAAACAGAACGATAAACTAAATAATAAACTAACTAACTAACTAAGTAAATAAATAAATAAATAAATCGTATCTCCCATGAAGCTTCTGGTCGGTCTAGAAATTTTGGCGGAAAGGTAAACCGTGACGACTTGCTGGTACTTTTCAAAAAGCTATTTATAATATTTGGATTGACATGAGCAAGCAGGATGTGATCCAGAGAAAGCGCCTTGCCCTGTTGATCAGCTGCTTCGCCTTGCTCTCCATCCAGAAAAAGCGAAGTAACTTACAGAGATGGAACGATGGAGGGAGGGGGGGGGAGGAGAAAATTAGAGGATGCCCAACGTGGAGGTGGCAACTGGCATTTTTTTAAACAAATACTGTTTGACTTGTTTTATAATTTTAGCATTGTAGGCTGCCCAGAGCCTCTTGACTTCGTTGGGCAGCTTCAGAAGTTGAACAAATAAATACAAACGAATTTTCTCTCAAGTTACTTGGTGGTTGTTCCTGACTTCAGGAGGGTCTGCAAAGGAGGTCCAAAAAGTCAACATGCCCGCTAAGACTCTCTGATCCAAGCTCCTCCCACTTTTTATGGGCATCATGGACACCATCTTGATGTTTTTGACCTCTCGGCCCTGCCTTGGTACAGACAGTTCTGCCTCGTCTCAACCAAAAATAATCAGAAAGCCCCTTGTTCTTGTCTTGAAATTAAAAAAAAACCATTTATTTCAGAGCAGTTGTTTGCCATGATACTTGGAAAGGCGGGTTTAAAACAAACAAGGGTTTGTCAAGATGGAAACGCTTTGCGTCTCCCAGCTGATGTTTAGACACCTTCGGCTAACAGTCCTGAGGTATGTTGGCTGTTTACATTTATGTGTGACAGCCTTTGTGAGCAAAGCCAGCGAGGCGGAGGGGTGGGCAGGAGTGGAGCTGATCGCTGGGGGGGGGGCTTCCTCCCCTCCATTAAAATCTCGTTGCTGTCATCTCTGGGGAGAGCAGGACTGGAAGAAGCCCATTCCCCTCCTGTCTTCCTCAGCCAATTTTGGTCAAATCAGACCCAAATTTTTGGCAACCAGTGCAGGTCTCGGCACGATGGGTCTGCTGGGTGCCGAATTGGACTTTGGAGACTAGACGGTCCCATAGGCTGAAGTTCCTGCGAATAGAAGGCTTGATTGTGAAGATAATGTTATGATGCCAACACCTACCTGGCTGTTGTGGTGTGGCCGTTTCACAAATGAAGCTACAGGCATGTCCATAGCAGCTCAAGAATGCTGGTTTTGTTTTCCTGGATTGATTGATATAAGAAGTAGCTCAAGGACATCAAGTCTGTTTTCCTGGTTTTCCTTACCTGGGGCAACCTGGGGTTACTCTAGAGCAGGGGTCCCCCTGGTCCATGGACCGGTCCCAGGCTGCGGCATGCCAGCAACCGGTCCACACAAACAAGCAAAGCCCCATCCGTGGATGCACGCAAGCACACAAAACCACGCACTCTCCGGTCCACGGAAAAACCTCTCTCCACGGAACCGGTCCCTGGTGCCCAAAAGGTCGGGGACCTCTGCTTTAGAAGAGTGTCAATGTTCCCAATTCTTTCTGGCAGATGTGAGATTTAAATCAGGGTTTCGTGGCCCACTTGGCTCCTTGTCAGGTTGCAATGATATGCCAGCTTTTTTCAACAGAGTCGCTGGCTTACTCCTTCCCTATTGGCAGAGCTGCCCTGAACCTGGGCTGGAAGACTATGGTTGTCAGTCAGAATATTATTCACATTTGGATTGGATCTCCCTGTAAAATTGTGAGCCCCAAGAATTCAGTAGGAAGTTCTTTCTTTTTATATGTACATTTATTGCCTGTCTCCTTAGATGTATTGTTTACATCACCCAAAACAAAACTGGAAATTCCATTTCTCCCCAAATCCTTCTCACACACCTTCCAGTTGTAGCTTCCTGGTTGTTACCCAAGAGATGTATGTGACTGTTCAAACCTCCTGCAGGCTTTTCCCGAATTCTGTTGAACTGTTTTCTTCTAACTTCCCAGCCCCCGTTTAATTTTTATTTGCCTGAATGCTGTTGCAGTGGGGGGGGGGGGGAGAAAAGACCTACATTGCCCAATTCTTTGAAGCAGGATCTTGTTTTTACAGAAACAACAAATATATACCTTCTTGTTGTAAAGATCAAACTCCTTATAGTGATGAAATTCCCATAAAAATGTTCTCCAACTAATATATTGTGGATGGATGAGATCTGGTTCTTAGAAACTTGCATCAGGCATGTGGAATTATTAATTAAAAGTTGACAATGGATCCCTTTTCCTGAACTAGCCATGTAAGGGCAAGTAGATTCCTGCAGGAGGAGATAGCTGAACTTGGTCAGGACTATTACAGGAGAGATTTTCAGGTGTACGAAAATTGGAGGACTGTGTCTAAACTTCAAAAACATTCAGACTTAGAGAATATAGAATAACCAAGTTGGAAGGGATCCTGGATGTCTTCTAGTCCAACCCACTGCTCAAGCAGTGTCTGTCCAATCTTTTCTTAAAAGCCTCCAGTGATGGAGCATCCCCACACCACTTCTGGAGGCAAGTTGTTCCACTGGTTTATTATTCTCACTGACAGGAAATTTCTCCTTATTTCTCGGTTGATCCTCTCCTTGATCAGTTTCCATCCGTTGCTTCTTGTCCTGCCCTCAGATGCCTTGGAGAATAGGTTGACCCCCTCTTCTTTGGGGCAGCCCCTCAAATATTGGAAGATTGCTATCAGGTCACCCCTAGTCCTTCTGTTTGTTAGAGACATAGCCTGTTCCTGCAACTATTCACCATATGTTTTATCCTCCAGTCCCCTAATCGTTGACCGAGACTGTCTTCCATCATCATAAGGAATGTAAATTCCAGGAAGGAAGATTTCCGTAGAGTGTTAGGACAAACATCTTAACATTGAGAATATGTTGCGTGCTTTGATGGGGAAAAACTGGCTGGATGGAGAGTTTGGCCTGGCAGGCAACATAGTGGGGCAAGGAATCCTGGCCTGTTGCTACTTGTTTCTCTATAACTTTTGCTTTTCTTTCTGTTTCAGAGATTTTACTTCCCTGAGCAAGGAAAACGTCTTCGAGAACAACGCCTTGGTAAGGTGGTTTTCCTCTCCCCTTCGCTTCCTCGTCATTTCCCTCCAGGCTGTTTTTCTTCCCCTTTCTTTCTCCTGCACACCTTGACCTCAGGTAGATCAGAACAAACAGATCATAAAACAAATACTCGACCCCATTAACTTTCCTTTTTTTAAAAAAAATAAAAATTAGCAGTTTGCCTTTCATGCGTAGGATTACTCAATTTTTCCCTGGCCTTTTTCTCTTTGCGTGCGGCGTTCTTGAACTGTGTTGGTAGAGCAGGTTCCACGCCTCGCCTGGGGCCCTTGAGACACTCCGAACGCGGATGGGCTTCAGGTTGAGGGTGTGGAGGAACCCCAAAGTCTGGCGGCAAGAGATCAAACCTTAAAAATAAGGGGGAGGAAAAGGTGGATTAATCTTGAAAGTGAACTCAGTCACGTTCAGTTCAAGGCAGAGTCTGGAAAAACCAGTTTGACGAGATTACCAGCGCCGTCCATTTGAATGGGGGGAAAGTTGGACGAGGATGAGGACCTATCAGTCAATGTCTGGACCGCCTCAGAGCACCAACAGCAGTCGCCATCCTGAACCCCATTTGGCAACAAGCAGGGCCCTGATTTGTTATTTGTCTGGACTGGACCAAGCGGTTGTGGAATGATAGCTGGTGATCACCTAATGGTAGCTTATCCTTGGGTTGCACAGCTGGCATATCGTGGTTCTGCAGGGTGGGTTAGCTCCATCCAGGTGACTTACGAGCCGCTTTGATAGATAAATAAATACATAAATGTAATTTGGGGTGTAAAAGGTTGTGAAAGCTGGCAGTATGAATACAGATACAGACTTACGGAAGTTTAGTTCTTGAATGCAGGTTTTACAAGGGAGAGTCTCGATGCATCTATCTCTATCTCTCTATCTCTATCTCTCTATCTCTCTATCTATCTATCTATCTATCTATCTATCTATCTATCTATCTATCTATCTATCTATCTATCTATCTATCTATCTATCTATCTATCTATCTATCTATCTATCTATCTATCTATCGTCTGTGTCTTTTTGTCTGCCTGCCTGCCTGCCTGCCTGCCTGCCTGCCTGCCTGCCTGTCTGTCTGTCTGTCTGTCTGTCTTTTACCTACCTACCTACCTATCTCTATTTTCATCTCTCTATCCATCTCGATCTATCTCTTCTCTCAGTCTCTCCTCCCTGCAACCCTGTAAAGCCAATCTGATTTCTGGCGATCCAGGGGACCCTCCCTGAGAAATCAAAGATCAGATTTAGATGCACATCGTTTCACCCCTTCGCCTCTGGCCAGTCCGTTGTGCTCCCTTGTGCTCCCAGTCTGGCTGCCTCCTGAAATAGGTTCCTCCTTCCCCTCCAGAAACCAGATCCTCCTCCATCCCCCCCTTCCTTACTCTGTTTTTTGGAAACCTGAGATCCTTGGATGTGGAGCGCCTGGGAAAGCCAATTGTTGTCAGGAAGGAAAGTCTCCCAGATGTTTGTGAGGAGGAAGCAGGCTTGGACCACCCATCGTCTGCGCGCCGGGTCCAACAATCCGAGCGTGGGTTGAGGGCCGGAGGAATGGAATGTCCTGGTGAAGTTGCTGAGCCTCCACGTTGAGTTTCTGTGGCCTGGCTGGTCTTCAACTTTTGGTGCCAGACTTGGAGATGAGATTCTTTTTCAACCACACCAAAGAGCCCTTTTTTAATGAGGACTAGAAGACTTGGCAGCCTCTTGTCTCTATCGCAGGATTCCCTTTGCACATGCTGGCTTGTCTTCCTCTCCTGCTAGGGAGGCTTCCTCCCGTTTGGTGGAATGGCGCTTTAACTCTGCAGTGAAAATTCTCCTTCACACCAGGGTTGACTTCTGGGGTCTCCCAGGCCACACCGGTCCACTGTTCATGGCAAAAGTGTGTGGCCTCGATAGAAAGTGTGTAGTTGGTGGAGAACAATTTGCAAAATGCTGTCTTTGCTTCTTGACCATGAGGACCATGAGGACAGGAATGGATTTTCTGGAAGGGGGTTGTTCCGAGGTCAGGATTCAGGACCTGAACTCGTCACAGATCTGGCTGTCCTGCAGAATCGTTTGGCCATGGATCTCCTCTTGCTTGGCTTGGTTAAAGAGAAGGACATCACCTCAACCTCTCTGTTCGCATCTCACAGGCTTTCCGGGTTGCGGAGAAGGAGCTGGGCATCCCGGCTTTGCTGGACGCTGAAGACATGGTGGCCCTTAAAGTGCCCGACCGGCTGAGCATCCTCACTTACGTCTCCCAGTATTACAATTACTTCCACGGCAAGTCGCCCAGTGAGTATCTCTCTCTTTCTCGCTCCCTCCGTCCAAGCGTTGGACTGATGTGAAAGTCCTGTCCACGCTGTGATGGCTCCTCCGAAGACTTTTAGAGGATGGGAAGGATTAAAGAACAACAACAAACCCTGCCCCCACGAGATGTAACCAGCTTGACGTAAGCCATGGGCAGGATAGCTAGAAATGGAGCTTCCATGGGTAGAGGCAGTGTAATATCCAAGGACTAGAGGCCAGCAAAACTGGAGTGGTAATTGCTGAGACGGAGGGGAAGGGAAAGGAAGGGAGGGGAAGGGAAGGGAAGGGAGGAAGGAAGGGATGCCTCTTTAAATTGGGAAAAGAAATATTGATTTAAAAAAAAACAGACGGTTATCTCAGCAAGCAATCATCAGCCTTAATAACATAAGGCAGGTCAATCAGATTGCATTTGATGCCAGTTTTGTGGACTAAAATATCCACTCGTGCCCTTTTATGTCTCTCTTATACGATGAGAGCCTTGGCATCTCCATTCTGTTTCTTTCTGCAGTTGGAGGGATGGGTGGAATCAAGCGCCCGGCGTCCCAACCCAGTGAGCAGCCGACCGAGAAAAGAGGGGTTCCTGAGCCGAGGGCCCCAAGCTCAACGCAGCCAGTGAGGCCGCCTTTTCTGGAACCCAAAGCGGAACCAGCCGCGGTGGGCCGGAGGCTGGTGTTGGACTCCCCTCCGGCAGTCGAAGTACGAAACGCCATCCCTTTTGTCCTGGAGGCTGATTCTCTCTCTCTCTCTCTCTCTCTCTCTCTCTCTCTCTCTCTCTCTCTCTCTCTCTCTCTCTCTCTCTCTCTCTCTCTCTCTCTCTCTCTCTCTCTCTCTCTCTCTGTGTTTATGACAGCGGGATATTTCAGAATCGAACCTCCATGGATCAGCAGAGTGTATCTTAGAATAATGGCGGCTCAGGGATGAGGACTCTAATCCTCTAAAATCGCTGCTTCTCACCCTTTTGGAATCCATAACACAATATTTAATAGACCAGTGCTTTGGTGGCACACCAGAAGATTATTAATCACTTATAAGTAATTGTTGACTTGCGGCCAAAGTAGGGACCGGAATTTCCGTTGTAAGTCGTTGCCGTGGTAAGTCAAGTCACCCTGTGACTGAAGCCGATTTCACGACCATTTTTTTACAGCGGTTGTAAAGCGATTCCCCTTGGCCATCCAACGAGCCACACCATCGTTAAATGAATCCACTTTCTCGCAATGTGCGTTGTTTTTTTTTAACCAGAAATTGGCAAAAAAAAAAAAAGAAGTTGTAAATGGTGATGGTATGATTGCAGGATAAAGCCACCGGTCCTGAATGTGAGGCTAAGCTAATGGGAACAGAGAATGGAGGGTGCCCTGCGAAACAGGGGAGGGGGCTAGAAGGGTCTTGGGCTGGATGGAGGGGGGGGGCTCCTTTTGAATGCCCGTGTGCCTCCTTTTCTCTCCCTCCAGAGACGGGTCTTAGCCGAGAAGAACAATGCACAACCTAGCAACTGTGCCGTCTGCGGAACTCATGTCCACTTGGTCCAGCGCCTCCTGATGGACGGGAAACTGTATCACAGGAATTGCTTTAGGTACGGGCCCCTGGAGGAGTCGGTCGGGCTGGCCTTGCCCCCTGGGCCGTGCTCCAGGGGTCTGGCTTGGGGAGGGGTAAGGATGCTGCAAGGATTGGCTTGTCTGTAAAGTCCACTCTGGCCCACTCTTTCTCCACCTTGCCCACTTTAAGACTCCCAGAATTCCCAGCCAGCCAATCGGATTCCTTTCTTAGATGGTCACGTTTGGTCCAAAATTTTGCTTCCAGGTGCAAAAAATGTTCCAGCACTTTACAGAGAGGAAACTACAAAGCCGGGTTTAGCCCGGGCACCTTCCTTTGCAACCGACACGCAGGGGCTGAACTTGCCCCCGTTCCTCCTGCCCAGGAGAGCAGGGCGGAGAAGAAGACCACCAGCGCTTCCAAGACCCCTTCAGGGAACTGTGGGAAGGGGCTGGCACCGCCGCAGGCGGCATCCCCCGTGCCCAAACCGCGTAGGGTCTTCCAAAACAATGTGGCCCCCCAGCCAGCAGCAACTCAGCCACCACCCAGTTCCTGGAGTCCTAAAACCAGCGGGGTCTCCGCAAGTCCGAGCTTGACTCGCCCGCCCCCTCCTGCCCCAAGCGCGGATCCCCCCATGGCTTCCTCTTCGACGGAGGTGCGCTCCAGGATCCAGCAGGCTCGGGAGAAGTTTTTCCAGGCTGATCCAGCCTCTTCTGGCTTCCCGGTGAGAAAACCTGAGCCGGCGAGAAATCATAGCAGCTCTCCCGTCCAGCCTGCCCAAGTCCCTGAGAAAACACCCGTCTCTCGAACTCAGCTCCCTGTCAGCAGCAACAGCACCAGTGACAGCAAGAAAGACCAAGCACGGAGCATCCTTCAGCGCGTCTTACCGGGACCGCAGCCCTCGACCGGCCAGCCGGGAGGGGTTAGCAGCACCGCGGTGCCCCGATCTTTGGCTTACAACAGGTGAGCCTTCGGTATTCCACTGGCATTTACTTACTTGTATTCTGGCTTTTTTTTATTATTTTGACAAATAACTCCAGGTGGCCAACAAATCCGACACACCTTCCTCCTCCTCCTATTTTCCCCACCACAACAACCCTGTGAGGTAGGTTGGGCTGAGAGAGAGACTAATTGACCCGATATCACCCAGGTGGCTTTCATGGCTGAGGCGAAACTAGAACTCACCAACTCCTGGCGATTGACTCAAAGCCACCCAGCCGGCTTTCACAGTTAAGGCAGGACTAGAACTCACCGTTTCCTGGTGATTGGCCCAAAATGTTTCCTGGCTAAGGCTAGAATGAGACTAGACTAGAACTCGCTGTCTCCTGGCCCAACGTCACAGATGGCTTTCGTGGCTAACGCAGGACTAGAACTCACCATCTCCTGCTTTCTAGTCTGGTGCCTTCAGCACCGGACCAAACTGGGTCTCCTTAAATTTGCAGATTTGAGCTTGCAAAGACGGGTGTTTGCGGGGTAGGGCGAGCCGACACACCCCGGAATGGACAAAAGCGCAACTTTACCTCTTATGAATTTGGTTTGGTAGGGAGTACGTGGATTATGATTTTATTTCTTTATGAAATGTATATATGCTGGAAGAGGGCGGTTTCAAGAACTCGGTTCCCATATGCTTCCAAGACGGCCAGGTTCTGCGTCTTCTTAACTCAGCCACGAAGCTAGTAACCATCTTTTCTTTCCAGCAACTCATCTTCTGCTGCCCTCTCCAGTTCGCAGCAACCCCAGATTCCGCCAGCTAGCAAACCCTTTAACAAGCCAGCTTTTGCAGATGCTCAGAGAGGGCCAGAAACACCCCATCGGGTTGGGAATCTCCCCAAGGAGCCCAGCCACAAAGTGGAGGCTGGAGCTGAGCCCCAGAGCAAAGTCAAGGAGGGGTCCACTGGCACATCGGCCAACGCTGGACGTAAATCGGAGACCAAGCTGGTTAAAGGTAGGAAGCAGCCATCCATGTGCCTGTGATGAGTCGGGTGTCAAATCCTGACTTAAATCCCCAGCCATTGAATGGTTTCAATCCTTAGTTAATGCTTAAACCGGTGATTCTCAATCTGGGCAACGTTCAGATGGGTGGACTTCAACTCCCAGAATTCCCCAGCCAGCCATGGGATGGGATGGATAGAAACAGCAGGGAAATCCAATTCTACCTTTAAAAAAAAATCAATAAATCTCAAAGACTTTGGTTCTATAAACTGCACACTTACAATTTTGCAGAATCGGCATGTTTTCGCACCCACTCTGTAATTCACTCACTCCACGTGGTGGTTGGGACTCAGGAGGAGGAGGAGGAAGAGGGGTGCAAACCTTGAATGCTGGTTTATGCTTCACCCTCCTTTGCGTGTTTCTCATTCAGGGAAAAATGCCAGTGGGGCAGAAGAGAAGTTGGAGAACCCAGAAGACTGGAGAGCAAGGCTGAAGCCAGTCAAGTGAGTGCTAAAAAGAGGGGGAAGCAAAATCTAAGTGGTCCTCGGTTTATGACTGACTGTTTAAAGACAGTTAACAACAGCCTTGGGAAAAATGATCGATGACCTGTCCTTGCCATACCATGACCACAACCATGTGGCCACAATTTGGACAGCGTCCTTCCCAGCTGGTTTCCGGCCAAAAAAAGTCAACTGGGGGAGCTGGATTCGCTTAACCACCATGTGATTCGCTTAATGCCCACGATGACTTGCTTTACAATTGCTGTAAACATGTTGTAAACCTGGTTAAGTCCAGTCACGTGACTGACTTAAGACCGTACTGGAATACTGCTAAGGTATCGTCTCTCTACCCCCCCCGCCCCTAATCCTTCTTTCTCTAGACTGGCCATTCCCAAATCCTGCAGCCGTTCTTCTTCGTATCTTTTAGTCTCCAGGCCTTTAATAATGTAATAATAAATGTAATAATAATAATAAATCATCTTAGTTGCTCTTCTTTGCAATTTTTCCAAAGTTTCAACATCTTTTTAGTAACGTGGGGACCAAAACTGGATGCGGGTATCCCTAGGTGTGACTTTACTAAGGATTTATAAAGCGGTTCTAATACTTCATGTGATTTGATTTGCAGAGTCCAGTATGGCCAGATTCTGCCTTCCTTGGCCCAAAATGTCGGTTAGGGCCTATCCGTGCTAACGGCCTCTCTCCTTTTCTGCAGACCCCCCCATCAGGACGCAGCCAAGCCGTCTCCAAAACCTGCCGATGTTCACAAAGTGTTGATCAACATAGAGGTGAAGCCAGGACAAAACGACAAAAAGCCGTCTCTGTCAGTCATCTCCCCGGCAGCTCCTAACTCTGGTATGACTAACTGTGCTTTGACAGGATCAGGGTAATTCCCATAGGAACAGTGGCAGTTTCCCCCCCCCCCTTTGGGCTTTTGAAGCCTTTCAAGCAAGACGCTAGTCCTCATGAAGGGGAGAGAACTCCCGATTGCTCAGTTTTCTCTATTTCGGCTTGCCTGATTGGGCCTGATCTGTGTGCTAACTTTGTCCTCTCCTGGGCACATCCTTCTTGAGAAGGATCTCGCCCATCGGGATAGCTGAAAGCTGAATCTGAACTCAAGTCCACGCTCATAAGTTGGGTTTTCTCTCGTTTTTTGTTTCCATCCTAGCACCGCTGGCTGTCCAACTCCCAAAAAAGAAGCTGTTGGTGCCACAGCTGGATGTCTCCATCGGCTGGCAGAAAGAGAAGCTGCCGTGGGAATCTCAGCCAGCCACTGCCAAAGCAGAGAAATTGAGTCCCTCGAAAACAGTGGCTGCGGCCGGTCAGTTTCTCTCATTAGGCTCTGAGTTTCTGACATTGCTGAACTACAGTTCTCATCAGCCCCAGCTAGGAGGGCCATTGCTGAGGGATGCTGGGAATTGTAGTTCAGCAACATCTGGAAGGCCGTCGGACAGCAACTGAATCTTTCCCTCTCCGTTTTCAGCCCAGCCGTCCTCTCTGGGAACCTTCTGGAAGAATCTGGGTGATCAAGCCATCTCTCCCACCAAGGTAGGCTACGGATTCAAGCTGAGCTGCCGGCCTACCTTGCAGGATTGTCAGGATGCCAAACCGCCCTGAGCCTCAGGGTGGCGAATCGGATGTCTTTAACTCTTTGATGCCTTTCAGCTGCACCCGGATTACGTCCCCGAGGAAGAGATCCAGAAAGAAATCCGGCAGATTGAAAGAGATCTGGACAAGCTGGAGCAGAAGGGGATCTCCTTGGAGAAACAGCTGCGGGCTTGCGAGGGAGGTAAGGGGGTCCTGGTCAAACTGATAACAGCCCAAAGATGGGGCTTTCTGGTCTTCTTTTGAAAAAAGGTTTGCAAAGGTCCAGGTTTCTAGTCCTTATGGAGACCCAGAAGGCTACAACACGTGGCTTCTTTTTTCTTCTTTAATAACGAACAAGATTAGGGGAAGTTTTCCAAATTGGGTAATTTTTCTTCTGCAGAGGCAGGTGCTGGGTTATTTTCCCACCTGGCCTACCTTACAGGGACTGTCTGAGGTTCTTTGCGGTGGATGGTGCCTCGTTTGACCTCTTTCTTGGATCTTGTACACAGACGATTCCGAAGACGCCCTGATGGTGGAATGGTTCAAACTGATCCACGAGAAGCAGATCTTGCTGAGACGGGAATCCGAGTTGATGCACAAGTGAGTGGAACTGGATGGGGCAAGCAAAGTGGCCGGTTCAGGGCATCTGGGTAGCCAGTTGCCGACTAGCTAGGATTTGGGCTCCTTTTTTAAACCCAACAGGTCATTACAGGTAATTCTCATTTGCTGACTGTCTTGTTTATTGACCGTTTGCAGTCCTCGTAGCTTTACGAGCAGTCCTCTCATTTATGACTTTTGCAGACCTGTAGCGCAAAGGAAAGCTGAAGTCATAAGTATACTTGTGATTTTGTTTAGCAACCATTTCGCTTAATGACCAAGTTACCAATCCCTTGTGGCCACTAAGCAAGCATGTCCTCTGTTTCTTTTCCTTCACAGCCCCAAGTTGTTTGAAACAGGGAGGCTTTCCTTCCTTTCCCCCCCAATTTTAAAAAAATCTTTTTCTTATTTCTTATCTTTTCTGCTGCCCTGCATTTTTCTTCCCTTTTTTGAAATTATTGTTATTCTATGGCAAAATTCTACTCAAGATAATAATAAACAAATAAGAAGAAGAAAAAGAGGTCGTAGAATCCTTCCAGCAATCAGTTCAGGAGGGCTCCAAAACTTTGGACCAGCCCCACGTGCGAATCTGGACTCCTTAAAGTAACGTTTCTCTCCCGCAGGATAAACCAGCAGAAACTGGAAGTAAAGCAGTGGGATATTGAGACCGAACTTCGGAGTCTCATGAGCAAAGATGGTGAGTATCCCATCCACCTTCTTCTTGGAAAAGAAATGGAGAGGGAGGGAGGGAGGGAGGGAGGGAGGGAGGGAGGGAGGGAGGAAGGAAGGAAGGAAGGAAGGAAAGAAAGAAAGAAAGAAAGAAAGAAAGAAAGAAAGAAAGAAAGAAAGAAAGAAAGAAAGAAAGAAAGAAAAAGAAAGAGAAGAAAGGGAGGGAGGGAGGGAGAGAGGGGGAGGAAGGAAGGAAGGAAGGAAGGAAGGAAGGAAGGAAAGAAAGAAAAAGAAGAAAGGGAGGGAGGGAGGAAGGAAGGAAGGAAGGAAGGAAGGAAAGAAAGAAAAAGAAGAAAGGGAGGGAGGGAGAGAGGGGGAGGGAGGGAGGGAGAGAGGGGGGGAGGGAGGAAGGAAGGAAGGAGGGAAGGAAGGGAGGAAGGAAGGAAGGAAGGAAGGAAGGAAGGAAGGAAGGAATTAATTATTGGCCAGTGTTCTTAGGCAAAAAGTTGAACTTCACTGGATAAAGAAATGAAATATGTAGGAAGCAACTGATCCCTGAACAACAGAATGTCAACTTACTAAGCAGCAATATTCAGAGTTTTTCAAGCTTGGCAACTTGAAGATGAGTGGACTTCAATTCCCAGAATTCCCCAGCCAGTATTAGCGTGCATGACGTGGGTTTTCAGGTCTGGTCTACCTTGAAGGGCTGGCAGAATCTTGCAAGTCTGCTTCTCTCCCCCTTAGGCCTCCCCTTTGGGTCAGAGAGGATCCAACCTGGCCTTTTCCTTAGCAGGACCCCCTTTTCCCAGAACTTCAGGTCTTCTTCTGTCCTCCTTCCTCTTAACCGTTCCTGAATCTTCTCTCCAAGGTCATCCATGGTTGTCTAACCCAACCCAACCCTTGGGAGAGTCTTCCATTGTTTTGTGCTGTGATTGATTTCTTTAACATACAATTCTGGTTCTTCCCCTGCCGCCCAGATCACTTGAAGACCGCGACGGAGAAGGCTCGCGAGAAGGAACTTCTCGACTCATACCTGGACATGGTCAACAATCGGAACAAAATCGTCGAAGACCTGGATGAGGACAGACTGAGGTACGAACGGGTGGAGGAAGGCAGGAGGACTGGAGGGACAGCCCTTGTCCAGCCCTTGGTTTTCCCAGCCCTTGGTTTTCCCAGCAAGGTTGGCTGGGGAATTCTGGGATTTGAAGTCCACACGTCTTTAAGCTTGCCAAGGTTGGGGAACGTGGCTGAAAGAAGCTCTCGCTTGCCCTGCAGTTTGCAATTTTCCCGTTCCTTCAGAAGTAGTTAGCTTGAGAAAGGACCTTCCCGGCCTTACGCCTATCGAAGGGATGGTCAAGAGCCCTCCTGAGAAACGTCAGCAGCTCCTTTCTGCCAAACAAGGTTCATAGGTCTGGCTTTTTTGGCAAGTATCTTGGCGTAATTAGGGATGATTGTCGGTACTTTCTGGCTGCAGTTGCGCTGCTAATTGTGAAGGTGGGCTTACCGGGCTGAGGCTGCAAACACCGTACAAGGAAGCTGTTTGTGCATCTGGTGGGGGGGGGCGGGGAGCCTCTCCTTTCTCCTGAAACTTTTATCTAGCGTTTACGTTTTTAAGTGAAGTTAAAACGAGCAGCGTTTCGAGGCCCCCTTTTTTGAACGGGTGAAGAAGGGAGCGTAGTGGAATGCCGTCTGGATTCCCAGCAGGGAGGGGCCGCGTTCCAAAGAGACAGCAACGCTTGGAGAGTTTGTGTGAGGGAAAGAGGGTGAAGACCACTCCTCCTCAATAGTTCCCAATATAGTTCTCAATAGTGGTGAAAGTCATCTTTTAAGTTTCACAGGATTTCTGTCCACGGGTGAGGAATAATAACAAAATCAATAAAGAAATGCAGTTTAGATAGCCTGCGCCCGAGCATGAGAGCGAAGACGGCTCCTCCCCAGTGTTGTTGCTTGGAAGTGACTTCACTTGAGGGGACGTTTTGGGCGTGGAGCTCAGTATAGACCTGGTGGACCCTGAGGAATTCCAGCACTGGCCAGTAAGGTCTGTGGTGGGGGATGTTGAGATGTCTTGTTCAACATCTGGAGGGCTAGTCCTGTTCCAGGTGTTGGACTAGCTGCTGTGTTTCCTTCCATAGGGAGATGGAAGAAGATGAGATGTTCGTTGACATGATCAAGAAGTTTGGTAAGTCTCAACCCTACAGAGTAGATCACACTAAGCCATTTGGGTCAAGGCTGCTTCTTGCGTAATGCTACAGCTGTAACTTTTTTCACGCCTGCTGCAACTTTGAACAGTCACTGATCGAACGGTTAAGTCCAAACTGGGCTCTCCATCCCTGGAGATTTTTAAGAAGAGACCTAGACATTCCTCTGTCTGAGACGGTATAGGTTCTCCTGTTTGAGCAGGGGGCTGGACTAGAAGACCTCCAAGGTCCCTTTAGCAGCAGCCCTCATGTAATGACTGATCGATGGTTGAAGAAGGTGTTTCTTCCCCGCAGGTGTGTCTCGGAGCCCCCAGGACAATGAAAAAAGGAAAAACAAGTTTGGCTTCTTCCGAATATCGAAACCCAAGAACTGAATCCAGGAGAGGGGGTGCAATCTACGGATCTATTTGCTGTTCAGATAACTTTGTTTCGAAGGAGGAGAAGTGGTTAGCTGCTCCAGGAAGAGGCGGGGTGCGTGTGTGTGTGTGTGTGTGTGTGTGCTTGGATAGTGAGGACCAAAGCCCTGGGGAGAAATATAGGCTCTGAATGCAGCAAATGCCTTTTGGATTTTGCCAAGAATCCAAGTTTGAGCATCTTCAAAACAAAGCTTTGAAGCAAAGACTTTGCACGGATGCCTTTTTCCCCCCCATCTGCAGGAGAATTTGGCGTATATGGCTGCCCCCCCCCCCATTTTTCCCCCTGCCGGGACTGTGCCAAGAAGAGAAGAACTTCCCTTCCTACTGGGAGAAATCCCTTTTTGGACACTAGGTGGCGCTATAGCTCTCAGCAGGCCTGTTTGCAAGCCACTTCAGGGGGAAAAAAGAAAAAAATCTCAGGAAGTTTCATTCAAAAATCATCACTACAATCACCACATGTGCTTCTGTTTCCATGATTTGGAGAATCCCAGCCACCAGATTTACTCCAGACTCTGGCCTGCCGGATGATCCCAATGGACTTTTTTTTTTTTACTTTTGTACAGTATAATAAATCTAGAATGTCTTACGACTGACAATTTGCAAACTTTGAGGGAAGGGGTGTCAGGTGTCAGCACCTTTTGTAAAATCTAGTTGTCATCTCCTGGCTGGCCCAGAAGCTCGAGGTAGAAACCATTTGGAAGCTAAGAAGAAGAAGGAGGTGGAGGAAGGGGAGGACATAGATGACTTAAATAAGCAGGAGCATTTTTTTCCCATTAAAATGGTAACCTATCCAATTGTTTGAGGTGTCGGTGCCCCGGTTACTAAGGATAGGAGAGAAATACTTGAAATAACTTGCCAGACAATTGACTCAGAAAGTTGCAGCTGAAGTCCAGGTAGATCAGAACCTCTTCTGAGGCCATCTAGCCATTTAAACCAGTCTTGGTGGACTTAGCTGAGAGAAAACACCGTATAGCATGCAGTTGGAGAAAGTTCTGGATAACTAGAGTGAAATTCTGCTTTGGATAGGAGAAAAAACATCTGCTTTTAGGACTCTTGACTCCCTGGAGAATCACAGAAGCCTAATGAGATGGAGGTGGACCAGCGGAGAGGTGGACTTGACCTGGAAACCATGGAGACATCAGACTAGAAACTGTATATTTATCCAGGAGCTGAAACAGACAAGGACCATGAGCAAACCAAATCTGGCACTCGGGGCAGAAGATCCAGAGAACCTGATGATGTTGAGGAGCAGGCATGAAGATTGGGGCTTCTGTGCAACCTGGCCTTCAAAGATTGCTCCCTTTGAGTCAACTGACAGGGCTTGAGTGGGCCAGAAGGATGGCTCCAGGTTCTTGGAATGATGGACCTTGACCACGAGGGAAGCACCCAATGCATGAATTCGGAGACTTCCTTAAGGGACAGGTGCTTCAGGAAATTGGCCGACTGAGGACCAAGACCAACGAAGTCCAGGAAACTTCAGACTTTGACCCAACCTCTTTCAACTTTCACATCTTTGCAAGGTGACTGCATGACCAAAGCCCCTTGCCCACTATTCTGAAGATCTTTGAGTTGGTGAGAGAGGCCGGTGGGCTTTTCCAGGATCTGGAGTCTGCTAAGGACCGTTTTTAGCCAAAAAAATAAAAAAAAATGGAGAAGGAACGCTTGGCAGGCGCGAAGTAGCAGATGCTTCCTCCCCGCCTTTCGTTCTTGCCCTTCTTTTGTTTGTGTTCGTTTTATGTGTGCGAGTGTGTCGTTTCAATTTAAGCAATGCTCTTTTTCCTCCGCAACATAAAACATTTAGCAATGAATTGATTACGATTCCATTTGATTGCCGGCAGTTAGAATGAGCAGCAAGCCAGCAGAGAACACAGGAATGACAGACGGCGGAGGGAAAATGTCGGTTTCCAGGCACCCTCACAACCACACAAAAATCTTGGGTTTCTGTCTTGTCAAACATTGCTCCGTGGCAGGATTACCACATCCCGGCAGTGTAGGTTGTTGTTGTTTTTCTTTAAGTGGGAATATTTCAGACGCAAAATTATCAGGACAGGAAACATCAGTGGAGGCTCCCAGGTCAAAGTGGATGGATGAAATTATAAATTCACCACCATCGTTTCTTTCTTCTTTCTTTCTTTAAAAGAAAGTCCTTTCCATTCTGTTGATGGAAGAATTTGGGAAAGGTTTTCAGTTGCACATATGAGGGTTCATGTACACATTTGGGTCTGCGCCCGAATTTAGTTGCTGTGTCCAAATGTAATAAATCCAATTGTTCCCGGCATGGAGCAGATCATGGATCTTCCATGGTGCTTAAAAAAGAGCAATCTGGTTCAGAAGATCCTTTGCAACGCCTATTTCCTCCATAACTATGGTTGCCCCAAACACTAAACTTCTCCTCCTTCAGTTGCCGGATTGGGCCATTCTGCAAAGTCTCCACTTATCTTGAGCTGCTGGATATAGGCTGCGCAGTCCAGATGTCAACAAAGTTATCTGGATGTACCCCTTACATCCAGACCAATAATTTATCTCCTTCCTGGCATCATGTCCGGTGAAGCTTCGTTCATGGTTATCCCCATCTCCTCACCGATGTTGACTTGATGGTCTTCAGAAATAATCCCCCCTATAGAATAGGACCCCCAAACTGATGGGATACTAGATCTTGTTGGGTTAGATAACCCAGTGCCTTTTAGACCTCGCCAAAAACAGTCAGAAGGATCTCGGTAGCTTATCTGTGGATAGAGTTGAGGAGAAGGGTGATGCCTCTTCCTGGCTCAGATATGTCTACCAGAAGAACTGGTGACGTAAGTGAGATAGCTGGAGAAGGAACGCTTCAAAGGCCAGCCGTGTCCTAGGTACGTGATCAAGATGGAAGCTCTCAATGTCAACCTCATACAGAAGAACACCGAGACTTTTCTTGTGGTTGGCAAGCAGCTGGCAGGCGGAATTAAGCCCCGAGGCTGGCCAGACTCAGTATAAATATGAGGAGTCTGGCTTTCTGCCCAAACCAGCAGACTGAGACCTCCACCTCTGCATTTCAGGATCCAGCTGCCAGCTCAGACTGCTAATTCTGGCAACCTTGGTCTGGAGAACAGACAATGGAGGGCCGGATTCGGCTTGTGCTCCTCACTTTGATCCTCCTGCTTCTTTTTATAGAACCGCTTGGCAAGACGGTAGCAAGGAAAACGTAGAACTGTGTGTCTCAACCTTGGCAACTGGCGGTCTGGACTTCAACTCCCAGCATTCCACAGTCGGCATGAGGCGGGGAGTCCCTGTTCTCAATGCCGGAGCTGAGCTTTTGTTCCAAAGTAGGAGTAAATTTTGGGGGGGGACAATGAACAAAAAGGAACCAGCGTTTCACCGTATCTTCTGGCATACATTCTTTGAGGCCCTTTCTGCCCTTTAAATCAAGTATGTTCCGAGTAAACTAAAATAAAAATAAAAGATTGTGCAAAGTTTGGTTTCTAAGGAAGGGGAGGCAGGACATTTTGCAGACCCATGGATATTTGCTTATTTAAGTGCGTGCGTGCACACACACACACACACACACACACACACACACACACACGCATACTCAAGCCAGCGATTGCACAAACCTGCTTATTTTGCCAAGTCAGTCACTCATCATCCTAAGGGTGACTTGAAGGAATTTCTCCACTCGCCTGTCCTGACCGAGCTTTCTGGAGGCCCCAGGAAAGATCTCCAGGTATGGGGTGGGACACATAGAGGGGGGCTCTCCGAAGGACCCCCGTGGAAGTTTGATGGATGTCAAGAGTAAAACACATAAACAAAACATGGCTAAAGCCCATATCAAGAGAGACACTTAATTAACCAGTCTTGATCAAACAGTTAATAGCCCAAGTTTGAGAGTGAAATGAAGGCATTTAAAGAAAGTGGCGCGCTCAGCTGCATCATCCATTTCCTTGAGCAAGGACTTTGAAGTCAAATGAAGCCAGGACAAGGAACGGTCTAAAAGGAAGGGAAAGAAAGAAAGAAAAAGAAAGAAAGAAAGAAAGAAAGAAGAAAGAAAGAAAGAAAGAAAGAAAGAAAGAAAGAAAGAAAGAAAGAAAGAAAGAAAGAAAGAAAGAAAGAAAGAAAGATTTTTTCCCACTAAGTCCTTTGGAAACTTCTATTGGTCCCCCATCATTTTTGATTGGGGAGACCAGCCAGGTGCAAATCACTGCCTTTCTCTCCAACTCTTGGCACACACACACCCCTTTAATTTTCAACCCCCTTCCTCTGGATGCAGCCACGGTATCCATCCCAGCAGATGACCCAAACCTTGGCAGGTGATTTGAGGAGCAGGCAGGGAGGCTGGTCCTATTCTTCTGCCACAGTTCCAGCTCAGGTTTTCCCACCCCACCCGACCCTCCCAGGGCCATCTGAAGGGTCAAAGGGCAGCTCCTCCCACCCCCACCCTCCCGGCTGTTGTGTTTCCCGGCTGCCATTCTGGAGGTGATAATATAATTCACGTCAGAAGAGTTAGTGGGCTGAAAATGAATTGGCGAAGTCAATCCAGAGGGTATAAATGAATTAGCATGTAAATGAGAGTGCTTGCTCTACATAGTTTCCTATTGCCTGCAGCTGTAAATAATTCCAGGGATAGAATCAAAGGCTGGAAACAACTTCATTTTGAGACCTCTGTTCCTTCTCAAGCACCCTCTATTCCCACTCAGGAGCATTTGCAGCAGGGATGGAGGTACGCCACCTTTCCTGGGGGGTAAAGGTTTAGTAGGAGCATGCTTTCCCCCCCCCCCTAGAACAGAAGAGGGCCTGTCCTCCAATTGCTATTTTGCACGCTTCTTTTTCCTCCATCCCTTGCAGAGTTACCTGCTCATTCTTCCCCCTTTCACTTCCTGCCTGGATACCTGCAGCCACACACAGAGAGCCACTGAAGAAGCCACAAGGCCAGCACGGGACGAGGAGGAGAACCTCTCTGGATCTGCTCTGAATCACAAAAGGTGTTTGTGAAGAGACGAAGGAGGAACATCATTATGGGAAAAGATGAGTATGAGATAGCCAACAGCGCACTTGGTTTCCACAACCTATTTGTTGCTTTCTAAAGAGGCGTCAACATCCAAGACCTCTTAGAAGTTACATCAGGACATCTACAGTATGGTCCTCCAGGGTCATTGGGCCACAATTGGGCCATCCCTGACTGTTTGGGCCCTTGGCTTCCTTTGGGTGATGCAAGTTGACGTCCCTCAGCCATGTCTGAGGAGCCCCAGATTCCTGAACGCTGAGTTACATTCTTCTCCATCTTGGGCAAGAGAAACTTTTGGAATAGTTGTTGCTAAGTGGTGACTGAGAAGCTCTTAGGAGGCCAAGAAATGGACTCTAGCTATCCAAGTACATTGTGAAGAACTTCAAGACGTAGATAGGACACAGAGCCAAGGAATTGGAGGGACAAGGTGGCTTTGGAAGTCTCAAAAAAACGGGCAGCCTCCAGCAACGATCCCAAAATCTCGACTAGAGGATGCTCGGCATCTGCTGGAAATGCAAGTCCGGAGTCAACCCCTGCAAACTTTCCTCACCCGTTCCCTTCTTCTAACTTCATGGACACTGATGGATGATCATCCTCACTCTTTCATCAGGTCAGTATTTCAGGTCCTGTGCAAACTAGCTCTCCCGGATGAACTGAGGAGCACTGATGAAGACAGATGGACTTGCAGCGAGTCCATTAAATCGTTAATAAAGGATATTACAACCCCCCCCCCTCCCCTTAATCGGGAGCTGCGGGGACACCTTATAAAAGTCCATTAAGAACTAATCCAATTCCTGGCCCAGATGCGGGACCTCTCCTTCCCTCTCCACCCCCCCTATCCTAAATGGAAAGTGGAATCATATTCTCCACTTCTTAATTTTTTTAAAAAAAAATAATAATAATAAGGAAAGCCTCATTCCTTTGCTAAAATTTAATCAGCAGCTTTAACCAGGTGTCGCCTGCGCGCTTGTGTGTATGTCTACATCTCCATCGTCCCCGTGTGCTGCCTTTCTGCGCTCGTTTATTTACAAGGCAGAACTTCCTGGCAGGCGAAGTGATTCAATTTGCAGACAGATACATCAAGCACTTAAGGATTTTGCACGGGGATGGATTGATTATTTATCGTGTTATCTTGCCTGAAGACGGCTGATATGGCAGTTGCTCCTGCTATCTCTCAAGCTGCCTCGTGTTCCTCCCCCCCCCTTTTTTTAGTATCTTTCTTCCTGCCAAAGAGTCGCAAGGCTCGGGGTGGGGTGTGTGTGTGAGAGACAGGAGGAGGAAAGCTGGCGGGTGGGCATGTGCAGAGGGAAGCCGGGTTGCAGGCTGCAAAAAAGGAGAATTCGGTGGCGGAGGTGAGCTCTCCGTCGTCGGAGGGTTGAAATGATGTGTTGTCTGGATGCTTCGGGGAAGGGGAGAGGGGGGTCTTTTGCTGCCAAGCAGAGAAGTCTCTAGGTCAGGGGAGGGAATGCAAGGAAGTCCTTCTCCAGAGTGTCAGCCCTGTGAGGTAGGCCAGACAAGGAGCACGATTAGGAGCCCTAACTGTATCTTTAGTGTTGCTTTACTTTACCTGTGGGGTCCTTGGTGCTCTCTGAGTTTGGCCGTTTGTTTGCACAGAGAAGGAGAAGGATTGTGGGGTCCTCGGTGCTCTCCGAGCTTGGCTGTTTTCTTGCAGACATTTCATGACCCAACTAGGGAACATCATCTGTGCTAGAAGGGAGAAGGGTTTGCAGAGAGGAGGAAATATTATCTTCTTTTGGTTTCCTTTTACTCTCCAGAAAACCGAGGAAGGAGGCCCCTTCTGGGATGCTTTTCATGCCTTCATTCATATGCTCGTTTCCACAGCCAAAAAGAGAGCGTGGCAGTGTGCGCGTGTGTCAGGCGTGGACATCCACACCTGGGGGAAGACTAAATAATAAAATGCACATTCTCACATTGGACATATGTGCAGAAAGGATGAAGGTGACATCCTGATACGCATTTCCTCATGTTGATGCCATCCCAGCTCGCTCTAGTGGGGTCAGTCTAGATGTCCTCCTTTGCCCACCTGTGATTCTTTGTCAGTAGGAGAAATTATTTTCCATCCCGGTGTAACGTAACAGGTAAAACTGCAGGACCGAAGGCAGGAAAAACACAGCTAGTATCCTTGGCATCTCTGATCAGCATCGGAAAGGCTCTGTGCCACCTTTGATATCAATATTTCATACCGGCATCAATATTTATATTGCTTTCGCAGGGCTGTAATTGCAACCAAAGTCCGTTCTGTGTGTCGACTTGTAATGAAACTGCCCGGTTGGCAGGCGGAAGGCGGAACAGCCAAGGCGCGGTTGCTTGGGCTTCCTTTTTAAAAAAAAGTCAGAAAAGAGCGGGATTAAAACTCGGGGCCTGCCAGTCTAAGCTAAACGAAAGGTGCTGAAATCCTGCTGAGATGGCTAGGAGAGATTGACGGGGCAATCCGACCTGGCAATCGGGTTGAGAAGAGGGCATCTCGAGATGGGCACCCTGGTGCCACGTCTGTCCTGTCTGATATCCAGCTGGCTAAGCGGGAGGGCGGCGCCACGTCCAGGGGTGCCCGTCTATCTGGATCTGTGAGCATGGGCAGGGGCAGGGATGTCAAAAAAAGCGGTCCAAATTTTGCAATGGACACCCCCACACGAGTGGGGCTCTATTCCTTTGGTGCCGACCGCCATCTTGACTTTTTTGACCTGGGCTGTGGACGCCTCCGACTGCCAGAGTGGCTGCAGAGCCGAAAACGTTTGTGTGAAGTGCGGTCCCTTTCAAACTGCCAGCTGTCCTGGCACTGTTAATGGGAGAAATCGTAAAACGAGCATCTGGATTAGGGAACTGGCGCCTCTCGAAGGGGCGCTTCGCCCCCGTGCAAAGTGCAGCCCGAGCATCCCCTTGGCGCCTTTGGGAGAAGTCAATCGTCTACCGCCAAAAGGCTGAGGACGGGCTGGAGGGCCCCCCAGAGGCTCTCTAGCTTCACCCCTGCTGGGAAGCAGGTTCTGATCCGTCTGCTCTGACGGCCGGCTTTTTGGCTAGCCTCTGGGACTGGGTCTGCCTGAGCTTAGCAGTTCTTCCCCGGGACCAGCCTTATTTATTTCATTTATCAATTTGAAAGCTTTATTACAGTCTGATCCGACTGGCGTCAGGGTTTCAGGGAGGGGTAGCTGGCGATGGAGCTGCCCGCAGTCTGCCAGGGGGCAGAGGCCTTGGCAAAGCCGAGCGAAGCTGGGCCTCACTTGCCCCAACTTGGGAGAAGCCGAGTATTATGGTTCCTTATTAAATCATCATCTCACTACTGAATGGCAACAAATTCTTATCGTCCCGAGAAGCACATCCAGGCTGTTTGCTTCCGTGGCCACTTCCAGACAGGGCTATGAATTCCCTGGTTCGACACGTCACGTGTGAATGCGTCTGCCTGCTGATTTCTGGGTCTGCCTCCCGTGCCGTGAGCCTGTCCTGAACCGTCCAGAGTCCCTCGGAATCGGGGGGGGGGTGTCCAAAGAGGGCTGAGTTTTGAAGCCAGTTCGGTCCTAGGCTGGGTGAGCCAAAATCGGCTCCTTGCCAGGACGGGTTTGAAACAGAAGAGAATAGTTGTAGTTCAGGCTTGTAATGAGGGGTCACTGAGCTTGGTTGTTTTCTTGCAGACATTTCATTACCCAGCTAGGCAGCATTACCAGTGCTAGTAGGGAGCGGGGTTGTGGAGACGAGGAGGAGGAGGAGGAGGACTATGGGATCCTTGGTGCTCTTTGGATTTGGTTTTTTTTTTCTTGCAGACGTTTCATG
Source organism: Vipera berus (assembly GCF_964194415.1). Lineage (NCBI taxonomy): Eukaryota > Metazoa > Chordata > Lepidosauria > Squamata > Viperidae > Vipera > Vipera berus. The sequence continues at coordinate 1,801,731 of NC_138216.1, read as the reverse complement.
AACCTAGAAAGGGCTTGTGTATCAACACAGAGCAAAACCCTCTCTCGTAGCACTGATAGCGTTATTTAGTTGGGTCAAGAAACGTTTGCAAGAAAACAACTAAACTCAGAGAGCAGCAAGGACCCCACAGTCCTCCTCCTCCTCCTCCTCCTCCTCTTCTTCCTCCTCCTCCTCCTCCTCCTCCTCCTCCTCTTCGTCTTCCTCCTCCTCCTCCTCCTCCTCCTCCTCCTCCTCCTCCTCCTCTTCTTCTTCTTCTTCTTCTTCTTCTTCTTCCTCCTCCTCCTCCTCCTCCTCCTCCTCCTCCTCCTCCTCCTCCTCCTCCTCTCTGCAAACCCCACTCCCTTCTCCCCACCCCGAAGATGTGACCTAGTTTGGGTAAGGAAAAGTCTGCAAGAAAACAAGTGAGCTCAGGCAGCACTACGGGCTGGTCTTGTTTCCTTGTGAGAGATTGCAGGGAAGGGAAGGGAGGGGAGAGGAGGGGAGGGGAGGGGGGGCTCCTTGCAAAGCATATGGCGGGCAAGGCAACAAGCCACAAACCGGCCAGCAAGGGAAGGGAGGTGGGTGGGTGCCTGGGATGGGATGGGGGTGGGAAGAAGCGCTTGTATCAGCTTAGCTCTGGCATCCAACTGGGGAGGGGGGGGGAAAGAAACTGCTTGATGAGAAGGTACGCCAGTTGGTGTGTTGATTTTGTGGACAGGCAATATTGTGACGGCTCTGCTCACACTTCGCTACCGAGATGCTTGGAAGAGAAGCCAGCTCGGTGCCCGAGAGGAGAGGATCTGGCACAGAACCTGGGGGGGGGGGGAAATGGGGGGGGGGAAACAGACAGTGCCTTGAAAGGACCCCGGCAAACAGGAGCAGAGGAGGAGGTGGGTGAACTGCATCTTCCCCCCCACCTCGAAGATTAGGGCCCCCTTTTCATGCAGAAGGGTCTGCAATGGCCCCTGTCTCAGCAAGTGCAGTCTGGAAGGGTGTCTTTGCTTTTGTTGTAAGAGCCAAGTCTCTAGACCTCATGGTTGGAGAGGGGGGTTGGAAAGGGCCTGGGAAGTCCAGAAGTCGGAGAAGTAGCCAGGAGATAATGGGGCGTGAGAGACCGTGTTGGGACCCTCTTCCGTGTAAGGAGAGGGGGGAAAAAACAGAATAGATTAGGCAGAAGACAATCATAGGGACGGCTAAGGTGCAGAAAGGTGCTTTTTTGCATAGTTGTGTTCAATTATTTTATACTTCCCTTGGCTTGGTGGCTTGGCTCGTTCAACACGGTGAAGACCACGGCCATAGAGAGGGGAGGGCGATGCCACGTTCGGGTGGCAAAAAGTCGGTTTGATTTTGACTTGGAAAAGGGGCTCCTGGACCCCTCCTGAATTTGAACCCGGTGCTTTCTCCTGCTCCCGTGTCCCTTGCTGATTTCTTGGAGGCCCAACAGACTCGCATTGACCTGGCCTTATTCTCACCATCGGGCGATTGGTCATTTATTTGAATTTATTTTTATCCCACCAGTGATTTATTTTTACAAATAACTCAACGTGGCAAACATGCCTAACACTCCCTCCTCCTATTTTCCCCATAACAACAACCCTGTGAGGTGGGTTGGGCAGAGAGAGAGGGGGGGAGGGGGGATTGGCCCAACGTTACCCAACTGGCTGTCATGGCTAAGGCGGGAGTAGAACGCCCAGTCTCCTGGTGATTGACTCAAGGAAGGGCAGTCCTGCTTGGAGTTGACGCCAGAGTTTAACCTCGCTGGCAACTCCAGAAGATGCTGGATTTTCACCACTGGGCAGCTTTCGGCCTCTCCTGTCTGGAGGCCCATCTTCCTTGGGGAACTGCAGAGAGGGTGCAGGGGTCGGTGTACCATCCCAGAGGATTCATTGGTGTCCCCCGCTTGAAAAGGCACCCTCCCTGCACCACCTCGAGAGGGAATCCTCAGCCTGCCCGTGTGAATATTCATGCGCCATCTGCACACCCAAATGCCCGGCGGCTGGCTCAGCTGTTTCCGCGGGACCATCGCCCTCCAGGCTGGCTCAGCTCCAGCCCCAAGACCGGGCATCCCTTCCTCTGGCTTCCCCCATCCAGGGGCTCCAGGCAGGCGGCCGAGCTTCGCCGTGGGTCCCCCCCCATTTGGGGAGGGGGTCCCTGTCACATGACGGGCCTGTCAGCTGACAAAAGAGGGATGACTCAGCCGGCAGCTGCCGGGCCGCCTCAAATAATGACAAAAACAATTAGCAGTCCGAGTGGTAGCCTCTCCTTAATTATCTCCTCCGAGTTTAATTAACTAGCTAAATTATCAGCAGTAATGTAGGCATTAATTATGTCAAATTACAGTGTAAAAATCACTAAGTGTGGAAAATGTCAATTCAGCTACGATCACCTGCCGGCTAAGCTGAGCGGAAGCGAGGAGTTTGACGCAGGGGGACGGGGAAAGGGATGGGACCCTTCTTTGGGCTGGCCTGGGCTGGCCTGCGGAGAGGGGCAGGATCCTGCGGGGGTGCAGCCCTCCCCAGAAAGGCCGAGGGGATCCCAGCCAGATGTAGACGTGGGGAGGAGACAGATAGACGATAGACAAACAGACAAACAGACAGACTGACAGGCAGACAACAGAGAGAGAGGGAGAGGGAGAGATAAATTTCTGCACAAATATAATTTTGCAGCCACGGGGGACCCACTCGGGTCTCAGGCAGGGGGGGCGGAGAAAGAGTGAGTTAAGAGCGGAACAGTTTTGGCAGAGCGGAGGGAAGCCGGCAACGCGACTCCCCAACCAGATGGCTTGGCTGCCGAATTATTAAATTATGAATATTAATACAAATCAGACATGGAAGAGGTAATAATTTTGCTGCCCTACAGAAATAATTAACATAATTTTGATAAATTGCCGGATAAGAGAATCTAAAAATTGAGGTAGGTTTATCTTAATTAACATCTTGGATTTGTTCCGAAAGGTAAATTGTTCTGCAGGGGATTAAGAAGAGACAAGGAGCAAGAATCTCCTTTGGCTTTAGAGAGTCAAGGTGGGAAGCTTCCCCCGTTGGCTTCTGTCCATGTTCTGTGGGGAATCCTGAAGGACATGATTGACCCAATTCGCAGATGTGTCTGGAAAAACTGAGGCCCACAGACACGTGGGCCTCGACTCTTATTGCTAAATGCATGACGGTTTGTTTTGTACAAATGATGGAGGCATGTTGTAGCGTAGACGATCATCCTGGCCCTATTCCAAAATGTAAGCAAGCTCCCTCTGTATTGATCTGGAAGATCACGGGAAAATGACTTTCCCATGGGAGAAGCTGAGGAGGTCCAAGGTAGAAAGTCCACGGGACACCAGGGGATATAACTAGCTTTGGGGGATCTTGCTTTCTGCTCTTGAGAAGGTCCAAGGGAGAAGGTCCATGGGACGTCGTGGGATATAGCTAACTTGCTTTATGCTGTGTTGTGTGTTTGAGCATGTATGCAAGAGTTCCCTACGCGTTGGGCTTGTCTTTAGTAGAAACTCCGTTTCATCTCTACCCTCTATGAAGCCTACTGAACCTGCCAAACTCTCTGGAATAATAATAAGAAATTAAATATTAGATCCTTTGCAACACCACCTTCTTCAGTCTAGCTCCTCTAAAATCTGCCAGCCAAATGCCTCTGGAAGCAAAGACATTTTCTGCTATTTATCCCCAGCAAGCATCTGGTGTGCAAAGGCAGGTGTGCCCAGAGTGCTAGAAAGGAGAGAAAACATACATTTTAGTAAAAAAAACAAAAACAGCACAGAAAAACCTAGCTGCTTCTGTTCAAGACAAATCCATCCCCAAAAATGATTTCATGATTTTTCTAGGCATCAGGGATAATTTGTTTTGTCACAATTCACTGAACGATTCTGAGGGATCGGCCCCAACATTAGCGGAGTTTCATCTGTACATTTTTAATAATTGAAGAGGAAAATATATAGACCTCAAATCCTAAATTTTATTCCATTTCGTATACATTTAAGTTTCCTTGAAATCAAACATGGGTCATGAGGCTCTTATCCATTCATCTGTCTGATCGCATTTCTCTTCGGCAATGGGGGAAAAAAACTACAATTTTCTCACAACTTGGAAAGCACAAATTAGATGTTTTCAGGGATGTAATTTCTTGAAACAGTGATTGCCCTGGCAGCCCTAAAAAGCTCCTGAAAAGATGTGACGCTATAGATTTAAAATAACCCGTGCAACTTTCTGGATTTAAACTAATTCATGCAACTTTGGGGGTTTAAAATAATTTATACAACCTTTGGGGTTTAATACAATTCATGCAACCTTTGGGCAACATTTTGGATTTAAATTTAGATTCATGCGACTTTCTGGATTTTTTTAAAAAAATGATGCAACATTTGGGGTTTAAAACAATCCACGTGATTTTCTGGATTTAAAATAATACATGCAACTTTCTGGGTTTAAAAAATTAATAATTCATACAGTGTTTGGGGTTTAAAATAATTTGTGCAACTTTTCGTGGAGAAAAACTATCTCTGTGGTTGCCAGGAGTTGAGAACAACTTGATCAGTGAATTGATTCATTCTTGATCTTAGAACGGCCTTGCAAAGCATTCCATGTCTTTTATTTGTTTTAGATTTAGAATTAGAGTCAGACAAACAGTTGTTAAAGCTAAAAGCAGCACACAAGATCACACATGTGATCAAACTGCAGCTCACCTCAGAAATGGGGCAACCCGGTCCTTTCCGGAGATTAAATTGGGAATCGGTTTAATCAGATTTCTTCTCACGAGTGAGACGTCGAGCAGTGTCTTTCCTTTTGGAAAACGCAACTCATCGCACAGTATACCTTCCCCAGCTTTTCAACCTACCAGGAATGTTGTTTTTCAATTCCCATCACTCCTGGCACGTGTGACCCGAGACCTTTGTATCTGGACTATGGTTAACTTGTGAAGCTCGACAGACTTGCCAATCCCTCCATCACTCTTTGGTGCCATGACAATTTGGCTCCAGGGGAGGGGAAAGGACGGGAGCAGCTGAGCTGGAGAACTTGGCAATTGTGGAGATGTGATTGTGTGTCCCCTGGGTTGCATTCCTCATTTGGAAGCCGGCCCAAAGGCCTGGCTGCCCAGTGCTGCAGCCTTGCTTCACAGTCAGCGCACACCCTTGGTGGCGCGGCGAAGATCAGGTGGCGAAATGGAAGGCCGGGAAGCGACACGTCGGAGCGTTGGAGAACGTAATGTTGAAATGAGGAGAACCCCACTGAGGAATAATTAAACTGCTCCGTTCCACCAGCTTCCCCCAGCTGGGCCTTGTCAGAGCTTCTCTGAGTTCATGAACTTCCAGGGTGACCTGTGACAGCACATTGCCCAAGGCGGTTTTGTCGTGCACACGGTGAGGGGCCAGGAGACAAAAGCAGAGATCGTGGAAGGGAGCGTCGATAGCAGGATGCCTACTTACTCGTCCCACCAAGATGCTGGTTCTCATTACACAGAATGAGGATCTAAGTGCTAGCTTTGGATCTGGGTTCTGCCGATTTGAATAGATACAACGGAAGTCGTAGCATCCTTGGATGCTGCTTTGATGTCACCGGCTAAGCCAAAGAACCGTTGGCTTGCATTGACCTGTATGGTTTGAAGGCAATCGTTCATGGTTTTGGGGTATGGGGAATGATCTCAAACCACGGTTAAACAATACTGCTAAGCTTGTAAGCCGCCCTGAGTCTTCAGAGAAGGGCGGGATATAAATGGAATTTTTAAAAAAAAATTCCATGGGGACATGTTTTTGAGCATTCAGGTTCTCCAGGCCCAAGTCCTTAGCATCAAGGAAAGGCTTGAAGATCCTATGATGATCCTGGAGGAGGACTAAGGGTTTCTGTAGAGTTGGAGATGCCAAGGTCTTCTAAGGAGTCTCAGAGTGCAGCTGTGGCAGGTGGAATATCCAACCATGAAGGTACGAGGATCTCTTTGAAGAGCTAAAGAGGTTCTCCATCTGGGAAGGAGAAGTCCAGCGTGATCATGGGATCAACATTCAGACGCTTGGCAACCGGTCCATACTTACGACCGTTGCTGTGTTCCAAGGTCACGGGGTCCAGTTTTGTGACCTTCTGACCACCAAGGTCAATGGGGGAAGCCAGACTCATTTAACAACACTTGGACTAATTTAACAGCCATGGTGATTCACTTAACAACTGTGGCAAGGAAGGTTGTAAAATGGGGCAAAACTCACTTAACGAGCGTCTCACTAAACAAGATAAATTTGGGGCTCAGTTAACGATCCGTATCCCTTAAATCCCTCAGAGGCTGAATTTCAAGAGGCAAACCAGCCCCGCACCCCAAATTTTAACAAGGGACTTCACATCATAGGTTTAAAAAAAAAAAGGTTTGGGCAGAATAGGAAGTCCTTTTCCAGGGCTAGAGGTCGGAAGTTTATACAGATGAGCCTGGTGAAGATGCTTGTTTGTTTGTTTATTAAATTTATATGCTGTCCATCTTGCTGTTTACTCTTGCTTGAGATTTCTCATCATACAGAAGACAACCTGGCAGATGAAGGGCTGTTCAGAAACAAACTCTGACATTCTTTGCTTCGAGGATTGCTGAGGCCTTCCTTGGGTGAACTACACTTCCCAGGAGCCTTGATCAGCACGGGCAACAAGGAAGAAGGCTGGGAAAAGCAGTTTCCTGCCTTGAAGGACCGCTATCCAAAATCCAATTTAAGCCGCGGGAATCAGGAGAAAAGAGGGCTGAGGTTTAGAAGGAGCCCAGCCATCTCTGACATCTGGCGAAGCAGACCTGCCCCCCGCCCCCATTGAACCCCAGCCTCCTCGGCTAGGATGCTGAGGGCCGTTTCTATTAAATATCCACATCTTCTCTTGGCATCTTTGCCGATGAACCCACGCACCCTGAGAACAAATTAAAAAATAAAGAACCAGAAGCCTATTTCTGCAAACTTTTGGAGAAACGGCAGGCCTGATCTCCAGCCAACGTTGTTCTGAACGTGTTCCATGTTCCTTGCAACAGATGGGAGCGATACTACAAATATTCAGGGGCCCCCTCGGATCTCTAGCCCGGCCTATAAAGCTTTTCATAAGAGGAGAAAGTTTGAAACGGGCTGTCCTGGGTCTCGCTTGGCTCTTTCTGGCTGTTCTTCTTCCTTCCTCTCTTTCTCTCTCTCTCTCTCCCTTTTCTTCAGCTGGGATTCCAAGCAATCCTGTTTCCCCCAGTAATGATATAATTACTTCGCAACATGCTGCAGAAATAGTTAGGGAGATGGCTAAAGCTGCTACAACAATACCGACATGGAAAACATTAATTTCTGGAGTTCTTTTAATTAATTCATCAGGACTCACGCTGGGCGGGATGATTACGATAAAGTGTTTAATTACAAATTTATATGTAATGATGCACTTTAATTACTTTGGACTTGTACATTATTATTGGGCCTTTTTCCCAAGTTTCCTGGCACCAGATCTGTGCCGCAAACAAGATGCAACGCCGACGATGCCTGGTGCCCCTCAATTATTTACGTGGTGTTGGGAGGCGTCCAGAGATGATGGATGAAGGGAGAAGCTCATTTCCAAAACTGGAGGGGCGGCCTGGGCAGTGCCAAGCCAGAATCCAGGGTCCCTGGGCAGAGAGGGGGGTCATTTTTTGGAGGGGGATATTATGGGATATTAACCGCAGGCAAAGAGTAGTGACCTGGGGGTGCCAATTGTCCCATCATATAGGGTGCAGGGCAACTTTGATGATGTTACCAAGTTAAGTAATGAAATGTCTGCAAGAAAACAACTTCCAAGTCCTCCTTGTCCTCCTCCTCCTCTCTTCTTCTCCTTCTCTTCTTCCTCCTCCTCTCCACAATTCCTCCTCCCTTCTAGCACTGATGATGTTTCCTAGTTGGGTCATAAAACGTCTGCAACCACCAAGCTCAGAAAGCACCAAGAACCTAACAGTCGTCTTCTTCTTCTTCTTCTTCTTCTTCTTCTTCTTCTTCTTCTTCTTCTTCTTCTTCTTCTTCTTCTTCTTCTTCTTCTTCTTCTTCTTCTTCTTCTTCTTCTTCTTCTTCTTCTTCTTCTTCTTCTTCTTCTTCTTCTTCTTCTTCTTCTTCTTCTTCTTCTTCTTCTTCTTCTTCTCCTCCTCCTCCTCCTCCTCCTCCTCCTCCTCCTCCTCCTCCTCCTTCTTCTTCCGAACTGAGTCTTCACCGGATTGTTTCGATCTTCTGAACTGATCCGTTTCTTCCAGCTGCTGAATAGAAACGCCGAGAAGAGTTTGTCCTCCACTTGAAGACCTCTCAGCTGCTGAGCTTGGTGGACCTCATCCAACAGAACCCCGGACCCCAAAGGGACCGCCTGCTTGGTCCCCCAGTCCCGGCTGCCGCTTCTCCTGAGCTGCTGCCATGGAAACGTGCAGAGGATCCAAAAGGCCACCGGGTACCTAATCTCGTCCACCCAGAAGTGGGGAAAGAGGTGAGCCTAACTCTTACTCAGGTAAATCGATAAAGGTTTTTAGCAGGCTTGTAGTTGGACCTGCTAGAGAGACCAGGCCAGGAAAATCGGTTCTGCAGACAGTGGAAAACTCTTGAGATGGACAAAAGTAACTTGAGTCTTGCAAGACTGATTGAGCTGAATGTCCTCCTCCTTCTCCTCCTTTTCCTCTTCCTCTTCTCCCTCTCCTCTCCTCCTCCTCCTCTTCCTCCTCTTTTTCTCCTTCTTCTCTTTCGTCTCCTCCTCCTCCTCCTCACCCCAAACCCCACTCCCTTCTAGCACTGATGATGTCACCTAGTTGGGTCATGAAACATCTGCGAGGAAGCCTCCCAGCTCAGAGAGCACCAAGGACTCCACCATCTCTGATTTCTGGCAGTAGGACATTGGAGCAAAGCGAAGAAAGGAGAGACCCATTTGCTGAGATGGTTGATCTTCACAGAGGTGACCATTGAAGGTGGATCCGCCTCCTGCCCCCTTCGGCTCCAACCTTCCCCTTTGATTCTGCAACGTCTCCCAGGGATTGGAAGCCTCCAGACATCTTGAAATACCAGGTGGGGCTGCCTGAATGCAATCCCAGGGATGGGCATCTGTCTTCCTGCCCGATCGATCTGGGTAATAGCAAAACCAAGCCAGCCTCACCAATGACAGATGGTGTCTCTGAATGCTGCCAGCTCCCAGCTGAACGGGACCCTCCAAGAGTTTGCGTCTGCTGCCAGCCTTGCCAATTGCAATGGCATATGCTGAATTTCGCCCCTACACCTGTTGGTGGGCAAGATTCGCACAGGGACTCTGGCAGCCACAGGGAAGGGGAAGGGCAGCTGAACTGACCACTCTGGGGAAGGAAGAAAAGCTGCATTGAGAGAGGGAGAGAATCCAGATCACGTGCAGTGTCGATACCCCTTTATAAGGTCTTGGTAAGACCACACTTGGAATACGGCATCCAGTTTTGGTCACCACGATGTAAAAAAGGATGTTGAGACTCTGGAAAGAGTGCAGAGAAGAGCAACAAAGATGATCAGGAGATTGGAGGCTAAAACATACGAAGAACGGCTGCAGGAACTGGGCACGTCTAGTTGAATGAAGAGAAGGACGAGGGGTGACATGATAGCAGTCTTCCAGTATTTGAGGACCTGCCACAAAGAAGGGGGTGGTGGTCAAGTGATTTTTTCTCCTTCTCTTGAGCTGGGAATTAGTGTCCCTTAAATTGGAGTTTTCTGCAAAGGAGAAATCCGCACTATAGCTTCTTCTGCTTGGGCAAAGGGCTGGACATGAAGACCTCCAAGGTCCCTCTCAGCTCTATTCTATTCTATCATTCTAACTTCTAACAGCGTTCTTATTTTTCCTCTTGACACGCAATGGAATGCAAGGGCTGGAGAGGTTTTTCTTGCTTTCTTTTGTTTTTGTTTATAATTTTGTTTGTTTTTTATTTCCGAAGTCAAAATGCAAAATAAAGTGGGGTGGGGGAATGGAGAAACAGATTTAACAACCACCAGACACTAATAATAAAAATAAACCATGGGTACAAAACGAAAAAAAATAAAATAAACAAACGACCGATATATCATTCACACTGACATGAAATGCTGAAGTGCTGAAAGACGTAGGAAAAATATCTGAGGCGTTCTCCTCCCCTTACAGAATGGGTCTACAAGTAATTATATTATATATTCAAGAATTGTTTTCTTTTTTTTTCTTCAGCAAGTCCATCGGGTCCTCTTTCCCAAGAAATATTCCGAACGGAACAGATCTATAAGCAAATAGGAAGTGTGATGTACTGAATTTCTAAAAGACCAGATTGGCTGGAAAAGAGCCCAAATGAAATGAATTTTAAAAATATCAAATGGATTGGCCGTAATGATCATCCAACTCAGCTGCGTTTTAAGTTGACGTGAAGTCAAAGGGAAGCATTTGAAGGCTTAATTTATGGAGAAGAAACAGCCTAGGAAACAGATCTGTCTTAAGAGTGATTTCTTCCTATCATCCTGTAATCTGCCAGCCAGAGACAGGGGATTCATTTTTCTGACAAATGGTTCTGCATCCCACTTAGCAACCAGCAGCTCTAATTTTCCTGCTTGTCTCCTTCCAGCTGTATGTTAGCAAAAGGGGAAATTCCAGGACCTCGGTTGCGGGAACACTGTGACTTCATCAGACAGGGCTGTTGTTGTTGTTTTTTTTAATCCCATTTATATCCCGCCCTTCTCCGAAGACTCAGGGCGGCTTACAATCTAAGAAGCCCAAATCAATGTGCTTCGCAATAGCCTTCATTCTATGTATATGCCTGCTTATTAGGGCTTTCACCCCCCCCCCCAAGCAGCATTTTTACAAAGTCAGCTTAATTGCCCCCAACAATCTGGGTCCTCATTTTACCTACCTCGGAAGGATGGAAGGCTGAGTCAACCTTGAGCCTGGTGGGACTCGATTCTGCACTAATTGCAGGCAGCTGGTGTTACTTAAGGAGGCATTAGCCCACTGCAAGGCGATCAAACTGGTCAGTCCTAGAGGAGATCAACTCTGACTGCTCTTTAGAAGGCCAGATCCTGAAGCTAAAACTCAAATACTTTGGCCACCTAATGAGAAGGAAGGACTCACTGGAGAAGAGCCTAATGCTGGGAAAGATTGAGGGCAATAGAAGAAGGGGACGACAGAGAAGGTGGCGGCTGGATGGAGTCACTGAAGCAGTAGGTGTGAGCTTAAATGGACTCCAGAAGATGGTAGAGGACAGGAAGGCCTGGAGGAACGTTGTCCATAGGGTCGCGATGGGTCGGACACGACTTCGCAACTAACAACAACAACAACAAGCCCACTGCTCCACCAAGGCTCTGCCAGTCTGTAAGAAAACCCTGTTTCCATGAGCAGCTGAGCCAGGGGTGTCCAACCTTGGCCACTTTAAGACCTGTGGACTTCAACTCCCAGAATTCCCCAGCCAGCCAGGCTGGGAGTTGAAGTGCACAGGTCTTAAAGTGGCCAAGGTTGGACACCCCTGAGCTAAGCAGAGCTTGAGCATTCTGACTTGGGAGATGGTCCACCACTTGAGACCCACCTGGTGGTAGAACTCCATGCCAAGCTCAAACAAGGAACAAAGACCTCCAGTCAACCCTAACATTGAAGTCAAGATCAGTCTGGCCAACTTAGGAGAGCTTCTCATGAGTCCTTCTTTGCGGTAGATGGGCAGAAATGTGAAAAATAATAAATAAATAACCTCAACAATGCTCTTTATTGGGTTCATCTGAGGTTCGAAGGTGACTGTTTGATGGACGAAGCAGAAGCATGATGAGGCCATCAAAAACCTCCTCCATTCTGGTGGCTTTCAAACATCTTGATAGCTTCTGGCCACCACAAAATTCCCTTCATCTCTCTCCCCCTGTTCCATTTACTCCTCTCCTTTTTCTTTCTTTCTTTCTTCCTTTTCTTTTTCCTGCTCGGCATTCAATTAATTTTAATTCGCCACGTGCAGCTACTCTAGGGGGTAATTGCTTCATCCTTGAAAATTGTGCAAACTTCAGAAGCAGATACCGTTTCTCCTCTTAACATGCTTTAAAGAGAGAATGCCTTGTTTGAACTCCGCTGGCCTGCCTCATTTAATTCTTCCCTTTGTTGTTAATAATAATATTTAGCATCTAAAGGAGCACTTTACGTCTTCAAAGTGCATTGTGTAGGTATTAAATAATGAAATGGGCTGACCCCTTTTTTGTGCCGCGAGGAGAGGCATTTAGACCAACTCCTTTAGAGGGGAGAAATTGAGCGCCGGAGTTATGAGACACGGAGAATTCCACAACCGATGCACGCTACATTCTCGTCAGGTTTAGGATTTATTTTTTTTATTTTATTTTTATTACATTTATGTCCCGCCCTTCTCCGAAGACTCAGGGCGGCTTACAAGCTTTAGCAGTAAGCCTTACGGCTTGACCTTACGGCTTGTAGGATTCTTCAGGAACCCAGCAAGAGGTGATTATTTTGGCCTGGTTGCATGCGGAAGAGTTAGGGGACTAAGATGTTTTTAACTGGAGGTCCCCTATTTTTAATAACAGCAATAAAGTTAGGTTGTTGGATTTGGATTGACTCCCAATGTGTTAATTTCATTAGATATAAGAACATTACTTCCTCTGGAGTTGTCATAACTTCAGGGAGATGCCCTCATGGTCTTCTTGGCAGCAATATAGAATTAGACTTTTTTTTTTTAAAAAAATGGAAATCTCTTGGTGGTCTCTCATCCTGGTCATACTGCTGAACTAAACCTGTTTGATTTGCCAGAATCTGGCAGTTCTGTGCCCCAAACTGTGGTTTATGCATCAACAACTAAGGATCACCACAGCAGACGAAGCTTGAAGGTTGTAAAGTGCTTGGGAGGGGGTGAAATTCTTCTGGATTCCCAAAAGAAGATCTGATTCAATGTGGCAGCCATTACACTGCACCCTGGCGTGTGTGTGTGTGTGTGTGTGTGTGTGTTTGTGAGACAGAATGAATTATAGCTTTACCTGTATTGCAGACGTTTCATTACCCAGCTAGGTAATTTCATCAGTGCAAACCTCACAGTCTTCCTCCTCCTCCTCCCCCCACCTTCTAGCCCTGATGATATTGCCTAGCTGGGTCATGAAATGTCTGCAAGAAAGTTTAAAGTTTAAAGAGCACCAGGAACCCCACAGTTCAACCCAAAGGGAGAAATATTGTCTTCTGTCAGTGTAGCTTGACATTCTAGGTCAGGGGTAGGCAACCTCGGCTCTTATATGACTCATGGACTTCATCTCCCAGAATTCCAGAATTCCTCCCAGAATAGCTGACTTAGGAATTCTGGGAGTTGAAGTCCATGAGTCATAAAAGAGCCTAGGTTGCCTACCCCTGTTCTAGGTGCTTCATGACAGATCCTTGCAAGGACTGACGAAACAAGCCATCAATGTGGGGTTAAAATTTGGAAGCTCTGATCTTCAGGACCCAGAGGGGAAAAAGTAAACAGCATGTCGGAATTTTTTAAATGCAGAGTATGAAATTCTGCTTTGCTTGTAAGTGCTGTCTATACAGCACCTGCCGGCATGCCTCTTTTGATCACGGTCATCTCCTCGTGGTTTGTGGGAGGGATCCTTCTCCTTTCCTTCCCCCTGCCTTCTGGGGTGTGTTTTCAGCTGCTCAGTGGAGTCTACAGTCCAGGGATTCCTTGGTGGTCTCCCACCGTATGAGAAACCCAGCCTGACCCTGCTTAGCTTCCAAGCTCCAGTGGCCGATTTCAATGTTCTCTTTCAGCCAGTAAGTAAGATGTCCAATAGATGGCGCCCTGCTGTTTCTTAAAGGAGACTGAAGCCCACATTTGTGGACATCTCCCTGAATTGGCTTTCAAAACAGGATGCTAGTTAGGAGACTCTGGGCATTTTCAACCAGAGCAGTTTGGGCGAGGGGAGGGGACTTGTGAATGGCAAGATTATCCTGCCCTGGTAGGTTAGACCAGCTCAAAACCACTTCCGTGCCGTGGATTATGGTTATGGGGAAGGGTAAGATCAGCCACCTTAAGGCAGGAGCTTTCAGTCCACTGTTAGTCGAACAACCACAGAACCTCTTAATTTTGGTTTGGCAACTAATGGTGACATCTGAGAAGTCTCCCCCCCCCCGCCCCCGAGTTTTCAGGTTGGTCTCTGGCTGTGCTACCAAAATCCCAGTCTCCCCAGATTCTCTCTCCTGCAGCAGTAAAGATGTGGTTACATTAAAGAGCAATGGAAATATACCCTTAATACTTTTGTAGGATTTTTGCTCTCAGGCTTACTGCAGGCTGACTCAGCCCACTGCCAGGAGTTCGATCCTGACTTTCAAGGTTGACTCAGCCTTTCATCCTTCCAAGGTTGGTAAAATGAAGACCCAGATTGTTGGGGGCAAGATGCTGACTCTCTAAACTGCTGAGAGAGGGATGTAAAGCACTGTAAAGCGGTATATAAGTCTAAGTGCTATTGCTATTCTGCCCGTCCTGTCTGGATACAAGCTCCAGGAACTGAGGTGTCTAGTCTAAGGAAGAGAAGGACTAGGGGTGAAGATGATAGCCATCTTCCCATAAAGTAAAGGTAAAGGTAAAGGTTCCCCCGCACATGCGTGCTAGTCGTTTCCAACTCTAGGGGCCGGTGCTCATCTCCGCTTCAAAGCCGAAGAGCCAGCGCTTGTCCGAGGACGTCTCCGTGGTCATGTGGCCGGCATGACTAGACGCGAAAGGCGCATGGAACACTGTTACCTTCCCACCGTAGTGGTCCCTATTTTTCTACTTGCATTTTTATGTGCTTTCGAACTGCTAGGTTAGCAGAAGCTGGGACGAGTAACAGGCGCTCACATCTTCCCATAAGCTTTGCCTATTTTTGAATGTCTGTGGCACATTCAAGCAACGGGGGGACTCCGATGGCTCCACTGCGATGGTCATCTCGACTCTTTTGACCTGGGCTGACCCCTGGATTCTCCCATCGCCTGAATTGGCTCTTAACCTCTCAACTAAGGGAGACTTCCTTTAAAAGGTTCATCACAGCTTTGCTCATCAGAGGCAGTTCAGTCTCCTCAGCTGCCAGGAGAACCCAACGAGTGACGAATGACTAAGAAGACCCACCATGCCATTTCCGAGCGGGTTTTCTCTCTTTCCACGTGCATCGTCACTTGCCTTTTGCCTGGCAGGCGCTGCGGAATCTGAAAAGCACAGTGACAAAATGAAGTGAACCAACCCAATTAAAGCCCATCAAGGGGTGACAATCTTGTCTCGGTTCTCCTCAGCAAAAAAATGGGTCTGGTGGAACACCTGCACTGGGTGGCCTTTACTACTGTTAACGTCTCTCCTGCAGGTCAAATAGCTCGTATTGTCAGCTCGGTGAAATTGTTCAAACATATATAATATACTCTCAAAAACATGGCTTAATTAAATTCTGAAGAACGTTGATGCACAAACAAAGAGGATGGGAGAGAGGTTAATGCAAAGGAGTGCCATGGCTTGCAGAGAGGAGAGAACGTGGGGAGGGAGACGGGGAAGGTGGGCAGTGGTGGTGTTTTGGGTGGAAGAGGTGATCAGCTTGAGTAGAAATTGTGCTTGTTGGCATTTCCCATCTGGTCCTCTTTTTAGATTGACAGACCACTTCCCAGAATCCTCTACAGTGGCCTTGCTGGCTGAGGGATTCTGGGAGTCGGAGTCCAGGCATCATCAGCCTAGTGGCCCAGATTTGATGACAGAAAAGGATCTAGGATGCATAAATTAGAATTGGAGATCCTGTGGCTTTCTAAATGCCACTAAATGGCATTGTGCCTGAGACTGGAGGTCTGTTCCATTCTGTGTGACAGACAAACCAGGTTTGGTTTATAGTATTTTAAAATGAGAATGTCCCTGGTTCTTCAAATGATCTCCATTCATTCTAATACAGTTAGTTACTTTAGAGCAAATTGTTTTAACAATAAGCAGCAAAGATGGAACACATGAAGGCTTTCAAATTGGAAATAAAGTTTCTCAATAAAATAAACGTTTCTCCAGAACGTTGAACTTGGTAAAAGAGCTTGAAACAAAGAGCTTCCGAGAACTGCCTTCTTATCCTGCTTGATAATCTCAATTACCAATCCTTGTTCATAGAAAACTGACCTAAATATCCTCATTCCATGCTGATTCTGCCTATAATATGATCTCCGTGTTGATTCAAAGACAACTTTTGACTGTAGAATGATTTCTGGATGGATAGTGCCATAATTTAGTTCAGCCACTAGGTTGCGCTGCTCTTAGTAAGGGGAAGCAAGCATTTCAGGTTAGTCTTGTTAGTCAACTCTATAGTTTATAGAAACATGAGTGTTTCTCAACCTCAGCAACTTTAGACGGGTGGACTTCAACTCCCAGAACTGGGAGAATTCTGGGAGTTGAACTTCACCTCTTTTTAAGTTGTCAAGGTTGAGAAACATTGGGTCAAGCCTTTCCCCATCCTTATTACGTCGCTTTCCAAGAGCAGAAGGCTCCATTTTAGTCAGCAAGTTCAGCGAAAGCAAGTTTGAACGCTCCAAAATATATTCTCAGGAGTGACCCCCTCCTTCTCCTTCTCTCTCGGATGTTGACGCCATAATTATTGGCAGAATAATAAATAAATAACGTGTTGATTGTTCAGCATCCGTTAATGGGAGGACGGGCATGTGGTTGGTTCTTGTTTCAATGTGGAAAGATTGATGTTGGGGCACCCACTGCTAGTTAATGGGGAGGGGGGGTTGTGACACCCCACATTTCTAGGCTGTCGGCCTGTTGTGCCAAGCTCAGCTTCCTTCGGCACAATTATCCTGGTATTATGGGGATGTATTAGACCCTGTTTCAGCAAGTGCTTTGTCTATATTGCACTGTATATCATAGAGGGCTGCCAAAGCACCGTAAATAATTCACCAATATGCAGACAAATGGAAGGGCGGCATTTGGAAACATGGTTAATCTGGGGCATTATTTAAACCACGTTTTGCTTCCTGCCCTGCTCTGGCCTTGTTGGCTTGGAAGCTGTTGTTGCAAACAGAGGAAGGAGGGCTATTTAAGGGCCTTCCTTCCTTCCTTCCTTCCTTCCTTCCTTCCTTCCTTCCTTCCTTCCTTCCTTCCTTCCTTCCTTCCTTATCCTAACCATATTATTTTCTTCCATTTCTGTTTTACACAGCTGCAAAAAGAAATAAAACGTTTGAATCCTTGAGCATCTAAAGCTCAATCTTTCCAAAGTCAAAGGAGATATATTATTTTGGTGCTTGGAACGAAGCTGGCCATCTGCTTTCGTTCTCTGAAACAATGGCCGAAAAATTATTTTTAGAACGTGGAACCATTTCTCTCTTTTCTCCCCCCCCACCCCGACCCATCCTCACTTTCCTGCCAAACCATATATCAGTTGGTCTGTGGTGTCTTCTGTACGAAGGAGCTAAAAAAAAAATCACTTTGCAAACAGGAGAGAAGGCTTAGCCTCCCCTTCACCCGGCATTAACCAGTCATTAATCCCAGTTTAACAGATGAAAGAACATAACCAGGAAGATGCATTTTGCTCTTAGTCAAACAGCAAAAGTCAGCCAGACTATCCGGGTTTTGCAAAGAAATTCCTCACGTTCCAGGCAATGAATGACAGGTCATTTTTTCCCTCTGTATCTCTGTTGCACGTCCTGTCCAAAAAACTTTACTTTTGCGCTTAAGAGATCCCTGGATTCTTAGATAAAGCTCAGTGAATTTTTTATATCAACAGTGTTGCAGAAGATCTTCGTTCCTCCCTCCTTCCTTCCTTCCTTCCTTCCTTCCTTCCTTCCTTCCTTCCTTCCTTCCTTCTTCCCTCCTTCTGTCTCTTTTCTATCCTTTCCTGCTTTTAGGAACTTGGCAAATGTGTTTGCTTCATTTGCCAGTAAGGCATCTCCTAGCCTTTTCCGTTCCAAAGATATAAAGGGCTACCACCCCGTGATCTACTCGGCCTTAAAACTTCTCATTCTTGATGGCACCATTGTTTCCACACTGCTGCTGCCCCTCTGCTTTCGGAGGGTTCTTCCCAGTTTAAACCAGATTTGGATGGAGACAGCCTTGTCATTCCTAGGCCCTTGGGAACGGAGACCTACCCAATCTTTCTGGCAAAGGGCTCTACGGAGAAAGGCCAATGTCCACGGAGACTTCACCATCTACCTTCAGCGGTGTTGTTTCCTCCACCTTCTTCTGGGGAAGAAGACCTCAGGCAGAGAAGGGTCAGATACCAGATGTCCAAAAATGTCAAGATGCCCCATGCATATTCTAGAACTCTCCCACCAGCAAAGGAAATGTGAAGTGCACCCAGAACAAAATGGCTGGTCCGTTTGTCCAGATCAATGGGCATTTCCACATGAATGTCTTCCTAGCACTCCTCCATCATCATTAACTCCTCTTCCTCTCCTCCTCCTCCTCCTCCTCCCCCCTCCTCCCCTCCCCGCCTGGCAACCCTCTCACATTTTTATGGGTTCTTTTCTCTGCTTCCATCTCTTCTTTATGGGTCCCAGCAGTGACAGTTGCCAAGGGACTGTGCGGCCGTTACTGTGTAAGATGCATGGATCAATTAACTCAGTTGCTGGGTTTCACTTCTGAATCAATTAACTGGAACTGAAATTAACTAAAAATATCCTTTGCTTATTAACAGACTGAACTAATTGCTATAAAAGGTGGAGGGGGAGAGGGAGGGACAGGCACTTGGATCTATCACCGTCAATCTCTCTCTCCGCCCCCCCCCATCAGCATCGTTACCGCAGAGATTCCTCTCTCGCTGAGCAAACTAATAACTCTGAACATCACATCATGAGGGTGTTCTTTGACGCTAATGCTCTTGACGTGAAGACTTTCAGAGTGGTCTTCCTGATCGAAGCTGGTTTACTCATGTTGGGATGATTGACCAAAAGGGGCACGGGGGTCCTAACCGGGTTGTTCCTATTAAGAGAAGGTCCCTGCCTCGGAGGGTGGAGGTGAAGGGTCTATGATGGAAACACACCGATCCAAGTTCTTGTGAGCCCCATTTTGACCCCAAAGGTGGTCCTCCTGTCGCTATTTGATAAACCGTGGGTTTCTTTTTAATCCCTGCAGAAGGATGACAGCAAAGGACTCGGAATTCTTTAACTTCTGGTCCAGGGGTTAATCAAACACAGGGGTTATATTCTGGTTGCCCTCCCTTCAACATTTTGAAGCACACTCTTAGATGTATCTTTAACCTTGGGGGAGGTAGAACAGAAGGACACCTCATTTTGACCAACTCCACACCATTGGTTGACCAGACTAAGTCCTCCATGATTACTAGCGAGAAGAACGGCTGAAGATCTAAGTTGTCTGAAAGTTCCCCATCTTCTTCAGCAGCACCAACCGCCTCAGTCAAATTGTGCTACATTTAATGTCCCTGCTCCATCACAAATCTCTTCCTCCTCCTCCTCCTCCTCCTCCTCCTCCTCCAAGTCTCCAGGAGAACACCACCTTCAATGGTGAGTGGAACCCACTCGGCCAAAGTGTCTAGGAGACCTTTGGTGTCAGTTGGTGTCCATTTCTCCAGCTTTTCCCCTTTCCCCTGTGCCATCAGCCCTATCGATGTGCAGTGAAGGGCACCTCCTGATGTCTCTGGCAGGCAAGAACTGAAGACTAGAATTCACTCTGGGATCTCCACATCTCTATCCTTCTTGGCCTTCCTGCTTCTGGACCCCAGGCCCCTTCTGAGCCTGAAAAGAAAAACAAACCCTTCTCTTTTCTTCCCAGGAAAGGCATCTCCTTTTTTGTTCCACCCATTCAAAGTCCCTGCTGTTGGCTCTGACGGGCTGTGTGTGTGTTTTGTAATTAAGCAGTTAATTGCACTGGAGTTCTTGATTAGCTTTGGGGGATGGTGATGTTCTAGCAGGATGAGATGTGTACAGTTCAGAATCATTTACAGAAATTGGAGCTAATTTTGCTGTCTGTGCTTATTACTGCATTAATTTAATTTGGGTTGCTTTTAGCTCATTAACACATCTAATTAATTCGTTGACATCACTATTAAGATGTCTCTTTGAAATTGGCGTCTCCAGATAATCAGGATGGAAGAGGCTGACAGATCAGGCGCAATGCTGGCTGGGAAAAGGCGGGCGGGCGGGGGGGGGGGAGAAATAATACCACTACTATTTTTTTTAAAGCAAAAAGGGAGGGTGGAGGCCAGCTAATGAATTTTCCATGGAATGGTATCATTTCTCCAACCTGGCATTTTTGCAGAAGCATTTAAGGAGTGTGTGGGGCAGAGGCCCACAAAGGGTGATAGAGACAATATTTTCATCTAGGAAAGAAAGCAGTATTCTGTATAATTCCAGGCTCCCATACGTGTCTCTCCTTCCCCAGATTTTACCTGTCAAGTATTTGGTGCTCTCTGAGTTTGGTGGTTTGCTTCATTACCCGACTAGGTAACATCATCCAAAGTCAACTGTATCAATAGACACAGGGAGATATATCACACTGACAAACCATTCAAAAGAGACAACACAAAAGCTCAGAAAGTATCAAGGATTCCACAGCTGAACCTCGAGCTATAGAGATTCTCTTCATTGGAAGCACTCCGATGTATTATAATCTTCAAATATTTTGGAGTGGTTCATGGAAAGATGAGGTGATATGGACAATGAAACACATCTTTCTCCATATTCTTGTTTGTCCAGTTAGATACCACCACCAGACCATCTTCTGACCAGGTTCTCCCATTGAACTACCCCTTAAGGGTTTGGCCTCCATTCCTGAATGAATCCAGTCTGCTGTGATTTATTGACCCAACCGAGGTGCAATGTGTGAAGCAGACTTGCATCTTCTGGTTCTGGAAGGTCTCCTTCCCTTCTGTTGCCTGACTGAAGCACCAGGTCAAAGAAAGCAAGTTGTACAAACAAGCCTTCCAGATGCCACCAAAGGAGAAGTTTGAATCTCTGTCCACAGTTGGGATGAAAGGTGGGATTTGAACATTTTCATTAGATCAAGAAGAGACAATATGGTTTGTTGAGGACATCATCCAAGTATCCAACCCAGAGGTTCCTCCATAGAGTTCCAATACCATGATGACCTTCAAGGACTCATTTTGCTTGAGATGCTTTAGGTCGTTCTCCAATGCCCATCTCTGAAAATAAAGTTTGTCCTTTTTCTTTATTTAATTTCCTCTGATATTAGCCATTCTGCTCTTTAGTGTTTCATTAAACCCTTTAGTTTAATAACAGGCTCCCTCGGGGCTCAGATCCAAGACAACGTGAATCCTTGGTAAACAGATGCATCAATTAACCTCAGAATCTCTCGGGTGCGATTAGAAGTGAAATGTCCTTAGAAAGTGCATATGGTTGCAATTAGCCTTAAAATACTTGTGTGCCAATAGTTTTCAGTTATTTGTGCGCTCCCAGATCGATCTAGTTTATGTTTTGCACATTAAACAACTCTTCTTACTTCATCAATAACTTAAATGCTTGAAATTTATTAACTTTTTTGTTTTCCTTATCATGCTGGGTAAACACACCAACTGTTGTTCACCCAACCACTCTTGATATCCTCTTTGTTCAGCCTCCCAAAATTTAAAGCCATCTAAAACCAGCCCCCATCTATTGCCAGGGACTGTCACACCCTTAGAGGTAGTCCTTAGACTTTGGTCATCAAGAAAAACACATCTGAATTTTCATTCATCGTTTTCAGTCCTTGCAACCTGCTTCCCTGTAGCTCGCAGTTTCTCAACCACAGTGATTCCTAGATGAGTGTGGATTTTGACTCCCAGAATTCTCATCAATGGCCATGCTAGCTCGGGAATTCTGGAATAGAAGTCCACACAAGACTGGAGACAGAAACATCACAAGATTCAGTAGAAGAAGACCCATTTCTGCATCCAAAAAGTGCCAGTTTCCAAGTTGAGCCAGGCTGAATTCATCCAAGATGTTTGCTTATGTCTTCCCAGACTTGACTGTAGGTGGGTGAATTCAGCCACTGCCAAAAATAAAGAGTGTATATTTTTAATGGTGGTTTTCTGCAGTTATATATTTAATGTTGTTTTTAATTATCTTGCTAGCAGCATTGAGTGCTTTTTAAGTGGAAAACTGGGATAAACATCTCCTAAATAAATATAAGACTTTAGAAAGCAAAGGAAAGCCAGCATTGCTGTAACCTTAGTTGTTTGGGCAGCTTCAGGTTCCAATCTTGCTAGATTTGAACCACCTCTCCACTCCAATCCCATCTGTCGCTCATCACCTTTTCATTTTATTTGGGGTCTTTCCCATTAGATCAGTTTTAAAGAAGGGAGACTTGGCTTTTAAGAAAAACCTGTCCCAAAAGCCTTTGCAAGAAAAATGGTCAAAGTAAATCAGTCAAACTATATACTACTCAGACTCTTCTGTTTGTCTGTTTGTAATCTTCAGTTGGGCGAAAAGGTTCGTCATAGGAGAAACAATTTTTCGAATCCACTTACCTCAAAGGGGCTAGCTTAAAAATTGCATCTGGGGTGCATGGCTCCTGTAGGATTGAAATTTAGCAAAGTTGTGGTTGCTTCAGAACTGCCATGCCCCTGTGGTCAGCCGCGGTCAGGTGATCTTCACTTCCAATGCTCCTGCCTACTTCCCATAAGATATGTCAATGGGGAAGCCAGCAGGAAATCGGAGGTCCTGCCCATTCTTTTTGCTTTTTTTTTTTGCTTGTCTGTGCTTATTCTGTTTCTACACTCAGGCAAGGAAATAGCTCTGAAATAATGACACAATGGGAGGTCTAGTTTTGTTCTAAATCCAAAGTTGGAGTGAATTTAGGATATGATTAGATTGCACATATTCCCCCCCCCCCCAGAATGGAAAAAGAGGCATGGAAAAGAGATTGACAAGATCTCTTTGCTACATGAAAGCAAGGAACCAAATAATATGGGAAGATCTAACGTGGTCTTGCAATATCTCCATCCATGCTAGATAGATATCCCGGAATGCAACCCATGATAGATCCATGCGGGGGGGGGGGGGGGGAGAAGGGATTCCTGTTTTCGATTGCTTTGCTTCAGATCCTGGAAGCAGGGGTGGTTTTGGGCGAACGGAGGGTGTGCATTCCCAGCAGAGGCTGGGCTGAAAATTCCTCCCCCACCCTAACCTGCCTTCTTTCTTTGCCTGGAATTCTCGATTCTAGACTCAAATTGAATTTACAATTTGCTTTTGGGCAATGTGTAAATTGGCACTTCATTGATTATTAATGAAGTGCTAATTGCTTGTTGCAACCAATTTTTATGCAAATGTTCTGAGTGCTGTTTGCACAGTCTTGGCAGTTGAAAAAGAAAAAAAGTAAGAACATTTGGGTGGCCCTAGTGTAGGACTGGGAAAAAAAAACCAGGGGGAAAAAAGCCAGCATCTTAGAGGTAGAGCAGAGCAGTAAAAAAAAAAAGAGAGAAAGCATCCATATTTAGCAATTAGCAGCGTAATGAGAACCTCTCTCTTTTTTAATGAAGGCGCCTAATTTAGACTTAGTGGGTTTTCTTTCTAAATGAACAGGAGCCCAACGTGAAAGAATATCAAGGCCACGATAAGTCAGTTTTGTGACTGAGGAAAATATGACACGTTTGTCTGGCAAACCATCTAGAATTTCCCTGGTCTTCCATTGGATTTGATTACTGGATAAAGCTACTGGATAAAGCTCCTCAAAATAATAATAATAATAATAATAATAATAATAATAATAATAATAATAATAATAATAATAATAATAATAGTAATAATAATAATAATAATAATAATAATAAAATTAATAATAATAATAATAATAATAGTAGTAGTAGTAGTAGTAGTAGTTGTAGTAGTTGTAGTAGTAATAGTAGTAATAGAGTTGGAAGGGACCTTGGAGGTCTTCTAGTCCAGCCCCCTGCTCAAGCAGGAGAACCTATATTGTCTCAGACAGGTGGATGTCCAGTCTCTTTCTAAAAGTCTCCAGTGATGGAGCACCCATGATTTCTGGTGGCCAGCTGTTCCACTGGTTAATTGTCCTCACTGTCAGGAAATTTCTCCTTAGTTCCAGGTTGCTTCTCTCCTTGATTACCTTCCATCCGTTGCTTCTTGTCCATCCGTGTTTCTTTGGAGACTAGCTTGACTCCCTCTTCTTTGGGGCAGCCCCTGAGATATTGGAAGACTGCTATCATGTCACCCCTGGTCCTTAGACATACCCAATTCCAGCAACCGTTCTTTATATGTTTTAGTCTCCGGTGACCTAAAAAGAGCTGTTTGGAAGCCATTGGTCTGAAATGGTGTACGGTTTCCTGCTTGAGCAGGGGGTTGGACTAGAAGACCCCTTCTGATTCTGTTATTCTGTTAAATCCTTCTCCAAAGTAGGACCTCTTCATGGGTGTATCTCCTACCCTGAGAAGGTGGCTTCTGATAGGACATCTTTTCTTCAGCTTCCCACCGTGGCAACAATTTCTCCTTATGCGCTCCGATTCTTCCCTGGAGATTATTTCAGAAGTTGACTCTGGAAGGACGTTCAGTTTGAGATGTCTTCTCATGAGCTTCGTTGTTTCGGATTCAGCAAACTGGCCAACAGATAGAAAGACATCAAGATCTGCTTGACGCTGAACAATTCCAGAAATCGAAGTCATTAGACCGTTGATCGTACTGTTTGGTTCTCTTCTTCAGCAACTTTTGGGTAGGGCACAGCTTGCCCATGTTCCTGGTCTAAAGTCCAACCGAGTTCAGAAACAAACCCTGAACAAATCCTGTATATAATCTCTTGATTATATACATAGTCCTCAGGTGGAGGCCTTCCTGGCTTGAGATGCTAAATAAGGTTGGCCATAGTTAGTCCTCGAGTGGAAGACAGCCAGCAAACTGATTCGTTAGCAAGAAACCACAGGAAGCTAACCTAGAAGCCACCACCAGGTGAGCTCAGCGTGAAGGAGCCTTAGAATCCATCTCTTATGTTTTAAGAGAACACCCAGCTTAAAATGGCATGGTTGCCCGCTAAAAGGATGGCACGGCAATCTAAAAGCTGGTTTAAAAAATGAGTATGAATGCAAGAGGTTGGAAGAGACGCCTCGTGGCGGAGGAAGCTCATCGTAACAAGGGTTGTGGGGAGGAAGGAGATCTGGCAATCAGTTGCCAGCTAAAGTGGATGTTATTAGTTGATGTAATGAGATCCCCGACTTGGGAGCCTGAAGACTCCTCGTCTTTCACCCAGAACCATCCCAGCTGCTCCTGGTTTGCCACCTAGCTTTTGCCAAGAGACCGAATTTAGAGTGGGCTCCAACACATTTAAATCCATTTATTGCAAAATTACTTTTCGATAATTACATCACTCGCGCCGTCTCTGTTTCATAATGAAATTAGCAGGAGAGATATTAGAAGGAATATAAAATTATACGAAATATTGAAAAATACTTCTTGTTGGGTTTCGGCTCCCCCATTCCCCCCCCCGCCTCCCACACAGACACAGACACTTTCCTCTCTCTGTCGCACAACCCATAGCTTAAGAAAGGCAACCAGCCTCCCTCTAAATGGCTCTGGGAGGCGTCGAGTCTAATTTCATAAAGCCTTTTGTATAAATTAATTATAACGGTTATTGCAGCTTCGCGTTATTAGATTGCAGTTTCCCTCCCCTCTTTTCTTCTTCTCCTGCTTCTTCCTTTTTCAGGGTGTTAAAAAAAAAGAAATTGTAGAAGAGGCATTGTGAAAACAGTTCAGGAGCTGGCACCCCTCTTTTGGGGTGTGTGTGTGCATGAAGCCGAAATGCCCGTTTTGTCACCCCTTCCTTCGACTTTGGCTAAGCGTTTCCATCAAGCTGCTTCTGAGATTTCTACACCGTGATTGAGGACTGGCGGTTAAGTTTCTGCGCTGCCCAAGGATCCTCCTGAGAGGTCTTCTCCAGAAGAAGGTTGCAGGATAAGCTTCCAGGAGGAGTCCTTGGTGCTCTCTGAGCTCGCTTGTTTTCTTGGAGATGTTTCATGACCCAACTAGGTAACATCATCAGTGCTGGGAGGGAGGGAGGGAAGGAGAGAGACAGAATAATGGAATAACAGAGTTGGAAGGGACCTTAGAGGTCTTCTAGTCCAACCCCCTTGCTCAAGCAGGAAACCCTACACCATTTCATCTTATTCTTGGATATCTATCTAGCATGACTTTGTAGACAACCCAACCACCATCTCATGTTGGCTGTTTCTCTCTTCTTAACCACGGCTTGCTTACGGTCTACATAACCTCTTAAGCTTCTTTGACATTCTCTCCACGTAGAGACGTTACTCTGTTATGCACCTACCAGGAAATGTGAGCAAAGTGGAGAAGAATTACCTTTTACCTGCCCAGCCGTTCATGCAAATTTGGTTGAGGATTTAATCAGCTGAAACTCCGACAATTCGTCAGCCCGATGACAGGCCTCAAAACGGTTTGTGTTAGTAAGCAAAACTGATCGTACAAGTAATTTTAGAGCCGAATTTAGTAGCATTTGCTGGGGGGTTGTGTTTGGGTGAGGATTTTCCCTCCCTGGGGTTGGCCTTGTGTGTGTGTTTGAGTGTAAGTGCACATATACTGCCCTTAGCAACTCAAATGTTTCCACTGTTTCATGCTGCACAGATTTGTGGAGTGTTGGCGTTCCTTGCCAGTGCGTGTTGTGTCATTACAATTGGCATCACCCTGGTTGCCCACTGCTGTGGAAACGGGTCCTGGAGAGACTTTACTAGTGAGTTAATAACCCTCGTAGGATTTCATGTCCCCTAACTGGGAAAGCTTTCTTGTGTGCTTCTTCTTGTGTTCCACCAACACAAAATGCCTGCATCTTTCGTGGTGAGCAAGACGGCACAACAGTTGGCGGATGAAGCAAAAAGACAAAAGAATCTGGCTAGCCACGATCCTTGAGCATCCTGGATGACATTCTGGCTTGGTTCATGCAACCAACCTTAATCCAATCAGCCAACAAGCTACCAACCCTCAGTTGGACTTAACCTCGGTTAGGATATTTTGGGTGTTCGTGATCTGGATAGTTGTGTTGCATACCTCCTTTTAAAGGGCCGTAGCTTGTTTAGGGTTCACGATATTGTGTGATCTCAGAATGTTAATTCAGTCTTTAGGTTAAGGACGTGACAGGGGATGAGCTTCTGGACCAGGTTAGCCACAAATCAAGGGTTGCATTGTAGTTGCAGCTACAAAAGTCACTTTGCCTGTTTCTCATTTCTCTTGTTCTTCTTCAGCAGGGTGACTTTGCACCAATCACCAGGAGATGGGGAGTTCTAGTCCTGCCTTAGTCATGAAAGCCAGCTGGGTGACTTTGGGCCAAGCACCAGGAGACGGTGAGTTCTAGTCCCGCCTTAGTCATGAAAGCCAGCTGGGTGACTTTGGTCCAGCCCCTCTCTCTCAACCTAACCCACCTTACAGGGTTGTTGTGGGTGAGCAAAATAGGACAATTAGCTACCTTCACGGTCTTGAATGACTTCTAAAGTAATAAAGGTGGGATTAAAAAAAAAAGCTCTAATAAATAAATAAATGAATAAACATGCATTGCCTTGTATTGTTCTCCCCTTGGTTTTGCCCAGCTGCCAAAGCCGATCCCGGAGAAATCTTCCTTCGTTAGGAATTCAATTAAATCAAACTGTCCTTATTAATGTGATAGTCTTTGCATCGAAGGAAAACCTGCTGTAAAAGATGATTCGGGGAGCCCATTTTTTAAAAGCCCCGGTCCAAGGAGGGTCTGATCAGACAGGGTATTAATGAGATGCCTCGAGGTGCAAATCGCAGCGTAAAAGGTGTGACTTAACAAATAGCACACCCCATCCGTTGCTGGATGCACACCTGCCCACAGCCGGGCGCCTTCAACCACAGCGCTGTCTGCCTTGTTAGCATCCCTAATTAGAACAAAAGAACCCTTTCTTTGACACTTTAATAAAGTGCCAGGCCTCGTCAATTTAGTATTTAATAAAAGCGAAACATCCCTGGCATTTTGTACACACACACAGAGGCCTACATATAAAGACATATATAGCATTATACTGCATATTTTCTATCCTATCCCTAGGGAAAAGGGACTGGAATAGGATTTGTCTGCAAAGCTGGGGAACTCTGGGAGTTGAAGTCCACCAATGCTGCTTTGGGGAACTCTGGGAGTTGAAGTCCACCAATGCTGCTTTGGGGGATTCTGGGAGTTGAAGTCCACCCATCTTAAGGTTGCTAAGGTTGAGAAACTGCTCTAGAATGAGCAGAAGATCCTTGCATGGGTGCCCATATTTCTTCTTTTTACCCTAAAGAAAACGATACGGAGAAACTGTATCTCCTTTACCTTTATCTACCTGGTCCAGCAACTGAATTCATGGCCAACTCAGAAAAGGACGCCCTCATCAATGCTAGCAGCCGTTGGGAGAAGATGCATCTAAGCAAGGTTGTGTCCTTTATGGATTCTATAATTAACCACGTAATTAGCAGGAGGAGAGGATTTGCCGTGTTGTTGTTGTTGTTGTTAAAAACTACACATTTCTAGTCCTTAAGGTTACTAAGGGAGACTCAGAAACATACCATTCCTGATGACCCCAGTGCCTCATTGGGCAACAGACAATATGCACAGAATTCTGTGGTTTTGGTAATTCTTATTATTTCTTATTTCTGTGGCTATTTTAAAATGATGGTCTTTGCCTTGCTGAGGTGGGTAGCTATAACAGACAGTTCACAAATATCCTTCAGTCTCAAGGGACAAACTGGCTACAGATGATCCTTGACTTACAACCATTTGTATGGCAACTGTTGGAAGTTACAATGGTGCCCCCCATTTTCAAGTGACGTAAGTCCCCTCTTTCAGCGCCGCTCTAACTTTGAACGGTCACTGGGCGAACTGTCATAAGTCAAGGACTAACCCTATAAGTCTGTGTTTCTTAAACCCGAGCCCTTTATGACGGAGGGGGGGGGACTTCAACGCCCAGAATCCCCCAGCCATCTGGGAGTTGAATCCCACCCAAGCTTGAGAAACGCTGCAAGATTAGATCTTCCAGACCCCAGCAGTGATGTGCAGGGTGTGGGGGTCTTTCTCAGCCAGGAGGGGGAGCACGTCTGCTGTTGTGGCCTCCTCCTCCCGTGCTTCCCCCCCCCTCCCAGCGGCGCCTAACAAGCCGGTCTGTCTGAACTCAAAATGAATTTGGTCCCCTTTTCATCACTCTGGGAAGTCCAGCTGCTCCTGTCAACACCTCCACGTAGCATGCAATTCATCGCTCCGAGTGACAGCTGGGGCCGGTGGCTTGGCATCCCGTTCCCCCTGCCACTGGTGACACCCCCAGAGGGTGACCAGCCTAAATCAAGGGTTAACCTCTCGCCCGCTGCCCTCTTTCCAACTCACCCAACCTTGCACCTGGGGCCAAAAAAGCCCCCACCTCTGCAGCGACGCTCCAGAAACAAAACGGCCCGTCCGGCCTTTGGCCGTCCTCTCGGAATCCGCTTTGCCCATCGAGCCGAGTCTCCGTTTCTCCAAAGCTCAGAAAACTTGGGTTCATTGATCTATAACACACCAGTGCATTTTCTGGGGGAATCTCCAGATATTTGAGGCTGTTGGGCAACAGCTGAGTGTCTTTGCAAGAGGCACAAACGTTTGTAGAGGAGAAAAATTGCAAAGGTGTATTTGGGGGCAGAGCAAGAGAATACACGAATTTTGCACGTATACGTCGTTGTTATTTGGTGAGTTAGTGGAGGGGGTCCTGGGTGCTTTTCAGAGCTTGGTTGTTTTCTTGCAGATGTTTCCTTACTCAAATTAAGTAACATCCTCAGTGCTAGCAAGGAGTAGTAAATTGGGAGCAAACCCCACTCCCTTCTAGCACTGATGATGTTACCTAGTTGGGTAATGAAATGTCTGCAAGAAAACAATCAGAGAGCGCCGAGGACCCTTCATTTTAACCCCGAGCTATAAATATTCTCCTTTATTAGTTATATAGTCATTTAGTTATTGTGCTATGTAGGAATTTAGGACTTATTTATTTAGCGTATGGCATGTACGGAGGTTGTGCAATCACTGATGGTCAATTTTAGTTGAAATAAAGCGTCAGCAAATACCCTAGCCCTCTTTGTGCTTCTTCACAAAATAGAACCACAGCTTGCGTATCCCTTGGGGCTAGGTCTGTCTGAAATAGTCAAGAAAAATCAAAACGTCTTGCTTTCCAGCTTTACATTTCCAGCTAAGCTGTTTTCTGTCAAAAGTTCTGTTTTAAATGCTCTGCTTTCCCAATATTTAACCAGGAGCAGCTGCAGTCGGTCTGTAGTTTTGCTAACACAGGTCTTTGTTTTTCACATATGGGTGTCTTCTTCCCCTCTCCTAATTTATTCCATCTTTCATCCCTTCCTTTCCCTCATTTATAATTTGCTTTTCTTTTATTGCTCTGCATAATTTAGCTTTAGCATTTGTCATAAAATAAATCCCAACACCTTTCTTTTCCTATCAGTAAAAATCCAAAATTGGAACAGGACCAGGATTGGGTCCCCCTGTGTGCATGTGCACTCTGTACCTTTAAATAAATTATGGTTCTCAAAATGTTTTGCTAAGCAAAGTTGACTCTGGGGTCTTGCAAAAATTTGTGTGTATTTGAACACACAGCCCCCCTCCCCCCCTTTGCTGTCTTCTGGCCAGCAAAATGAAAATTTCTGACTCACAAAGACCTCGCTTAATCCCTTTCTAGCTCTTGCGGTGGTGTTCTTTTGCGTTTCTTTTCATGAGGACTAGAAACACGGCCGATTCTCTTGTTTCTTTTGGGCTCACCAAAGATGGTTGCATTCCTTCCTTCATTTCTGGGATCATGGATGATCAGCTCCCCTTTCTCGTTGCTATGCAAAGCAATCATCCTAGGGGTTTGTGGTCACTCATAAACGAAATACTGCTTCATGTGACTAAATGCGTCCCTTTGGAAAATGAAGGAGATGGCTTTAAAGCTGCAAATTGTTGTTTGGGAGTCGATAAAGGTTGACTGAAGTTGCTGTGTTTTCCAATCCGTCTCCAGGGGCTACTTGGTCTTCCCCGTGCGAGATGAATCTCAAAAAATGGAGGATGAAGCAGGAGGGCAAAAGTACAGCCACCAAATCATTTCTGAGAAGATCTTCTTATTGATAAGAAGAACAATCGTCAACCAGAATACCCAGGTTGTCTGATCGAATAAAGGACTTGTACAACTCGGGGCCAGGCTAGGTCATCTTTGCTCTTAACTATTTTTTTGACCAGAGTTGAAGGTAAGTTGAGGTGCTCTCTTGATGGTGTCATCTTTGCTAGGTATTTTTTTTAAAAAAACAACAAAAACTTAAAACTTTAGTAAGGCCACTCCTGGAATGTTGCATCCAGTTGAGACTTTGGGAAAAGTGCTGGGAAGAGCAGCAAAGATGGTTAAAGGTCTGGAGACTAAAACATATGAAGAACGGATGCATGAATTGGCTTTGGCTAGTCTAGAGAAAAGAAGGAAGAGTGGGGACATGATAGCAGCCTTCCAGTATCTCAGGGGCTGCCCCAAAGAAGAGGGAGTCAAGCTATTCTCCAAAGCACCCGAAGGCAGGACAAGAAGCAACGGATGGAAACCAATCAAGGAGAGAAGCAACCTGGAATTAAGGAGAAACTTCCTGACAGTGAGGACAATTAACCAGCGGAACCACCTGCCTCCAGAAGCGGTGCATGCTCCAACACTGGAGGTTTTTAAGAAGAGACTGGACAGCCATTTGTCTGAAACGGTATAGGGTTTCCTGCCTGAGCAGGGGGTTGGACTAGATGATCTCCAAGGCCCCTTCCAACTCTGTAATTCTGTTAAAATAGATTGAAGTTGGGAGCATATTCCAAACACCGCTTTGACTTTGTGGTAGGAGTTACAATACCGTATGGAGGTCTGGGTGTTCTTTTTCTGCTTTTCCAAAACTGGGATGGATTCCAGTTAAAAAGGAGTATTGCATGATCGAGAAAACTGATTGATTTATAGCTCTTTTGAAAAATTTATCTTTTCTTTTTCTTTCCTTCTTCTCCTCTTCCCCAAAGACTGCCAGCCTGCCAAAAACCTTTGCAGTTTTCACGGGAGAATTTAGATGTGAAGCTAACTGGAGGTTTACAGGATGAATTTTTCACCCACCCCTCCAGTGCCTTCTTTGACAATTGCCATTTGTGTGTGTTTTTTGTTTAATATTTGCCTTGATTTGGCGGCTGCCTGCTTTATGATGTTTTAATTATTGCTGTTTATTTATTGTAATCATATTTTAATTGTTTGTGTAAGTGCCTTGGCAAAGGGGGGCAAATTATCAATTAAGTTATTATTAAAAAGTTATTACCATGTGTAGCTGCTCCAAATTGTGAGTCTTGGGTGCCAAAAACACACATTCTTGGTTCTCCCTTTTCATTCCTAGCTTGTGCCTATTCAAACATGATGTCACATTAAAACCTAGGACGTTGGTTCTCAAATTAGGTGGACTTCAGCTCCCAGAATCCCCCAGTCTCCATTTCTCCCAATTTGGGGAGTTGCAGTCTGCGCATCTTAAAATTGCCAAGTTTGAGAAATACTGCATTAACATGAGACAAATTTTTCAATGTCTCCTATGGGGGAAAAATATTTGCCTATAAATAAGCTAGTCTATCAAAAGAAATACCTAATCTTTCATTTTGATAGGCATTCATTCAATACAGACGTGATTTTTGGTATTTGACTTCTATTTTGTTTTTAATGTGAACAAAATTTTGACTCTCACTCCCTTTTCACTGGAAGTGGGCCAGTCCAGTATTTTATATCTGCTTCTGTAGAATAGGATAGCTCTAAATAAGATAGCAAATGTGGGTCGCATTATAGCCGAAGAGAGAGAGGTGGTATTAATTTTAAGACTGTCCTATCTAGGATAAGAGACCTCTTGGGCTGTAGGAACTTGAAAAATAATGTCCTGGAACCCCCTCATACTTTTATCAAGAAAACCCCAGGGGTCAAACATGACTCCAACTCAAGAGACATTTGACTTTACGTGGACAATTTCCTGTGGCAAGACGCCAAAATGAAATTAGCCTTTTATAGAGATTGGTCCTTATTATGATCATTGATGTTTGGGGGAGCTACTCAGAATTAGAAGTGGGTTATAAACCCTGAAAATCAGTCACTAAATCTGGGAAGAAGATTTGGTTAATAACATGGCCAGAATTAACTAGATGAAGGAAGTTAAGAACGCATTTAGAAGATCTGAAGGCCTTTGAAGGTCTTCTCGGTTGAGTGATTTAAAGCTGTCCAACCTCTTCTTCCCTCTCCTCTTAGTTTGGCCACCGGCTTTGGGATTTTCCAATATAAAGTGTGATTTTCTGTTCAATATTATTTCATGACAGTCTCCGGAGACTCGGTCCAAAGGTATACTTATCATTGCTCTCTGGGGAAATTTCAAGACGGCCTGAGGTTGGGCAAATAAAGGCCAAAAATTGATTCTTTATTTTCTTACAAAGAGGTAGTAGAAGAGAAAGATAGCCAGGTGGCAAAATTTGAAAACAAAAATGTGCTGAAATTGGTCAGGAGTCCATTAATGTGAGTCACCTTGGACAGTGAATTGGGTGGCATATCGGTTGAATAAATAAATATATATGCAAACCAGCCCTGGATAAAACAAGGAAGTGCCTCTCAAGTTTTACAAGAGGGCTGGTGAAGACAGGGAAGAACTGATTAATCCCCTTAGCAAGTCACTCAACTGCAGTTGGCTGAGCCAATCAAGGGAGATCTAACAAAAAGTCCCTGGGGCTTCAGAAATAGGCCAACTACAATGGGGAATATTGGAAATGCCAAATGTCTCATAAGAAGAAACCAAACAGATGACAGAATAACAGTGTTGGAAGGGACCTTGGAGGTCTTCTAGTCCAACCCCCTGCTCAAGCAGGACACCTCATACCATTCCGAAGAAATGGCTATCCAATCTCTTCTTGAAAGCCTCCAGAGATGGAGCACCCAGAGGTTTTGGAAACAAACTGTTCCGCTGGTTAATTGTTCCCATTCTCTAGTTCTAGGTTGCTTCTCACCTTGATTAGTTTCCCTCCGTTGCTTCTTCTCTTGCCTTCAGGTGCTTTGGAAAATACGTTGACCCCCCCCTTCTTTGGGGCAGCTCCTCAAATATTGGAAGACTGCTGTCATGTCATCCTTCTTTTCATTAAACGTGCCCTACCAAATTCCTGCAAGCATTCTTCACGTGTTTTAGCCTCCCGTCCCCAGGAGATTTCATAATTTTCAAGTGGCCATGCTTGAGAAACTCTGTGTCAGGGCTGATACTCTGTCTTCTCAGCAAAGTGGGGGAAGTATCTACCTAGACCAGGTAGATACTTTGCTGGCTCAGGAATTCTGGGAGTTCATGAGTCCACGAGTCATAAGAGAGCCAAGGTTGCTTACCCGTGACCTAGACCCTACTGCCCCCTTGTGATCTGTAGGTCACGAGGTTTGGAATGGATTTGGGTCTCCAACCCTTTTAATGGAGCAAAATTATTCCAGGAACTAGCCCAGCCCCCCCCCATCTCCTGTGGGCTCCTAGCCCCATTCCCCCCAGTTGTCTTGGCGCTGACAGGGTTAAGGAGGGTCCTTCCTCAGTGGCCTGCAATTTATGATCCGGCGAATCCGTTTTTAATTATTTTTTTGCTGTGACAGAGGTGGAAATATCCAACTTCAAATGACTTTATTGATATGCTGCTATTTGTGCCTCTGCGGAGGAACAATTCTGTAAAAGCAATAAATTAGAAAACCCTTTTTCTCATTAGAGAGAGACAGAGAGATGGACCAGGGCGGGGGCTGGGGAGGAGGAGGAGAAGAAGAAGAAGGGGGAGAAAGAAACGGAGAACTGGAGTCATCATTTTTTCAGGAAAGCTGGTTTCTATGTTCTCCAAATGCTCCTTTCCCCACTTTCTGGACTGAATTTGAAAGAGATTTCCTTCTGAAAGAGACAGCCGAAGGGAAGGGATGTAGGAATTCCCCGCCCCCTTCAGCTCTAACCCCGCCCCTTTCTAGACCTCCCAATTGTTGTGATGCTTTTGCCTCTTGTCTACTCTCCTGTGTGAGATCTTTTCCAGGCTGGCGAAATATGGTGAGGGTTGTCGAGATCACATTTGTTGAAAGAGACGGGCTTATCTTGCCAGGCAAAGAGAAATAGGCAAGCTGCGGCAAAGGGCATGACTAAATAAAACAGCAGATCGAGAGTTTAAGCCAATTTATTGATTGATTTTAAATTAAAGGCACACGTGGGGCGGCTTTTCCCAATAACAGGCAATTGCTTTGAGTTGAGATGATGTTGCTAGGAAATCATGTCCCTAGCATTGATGATGTTACCTAGTTTGGGTAATAAAATGTCTGCAAGAAATCAACCAAGCTCAGAAAACAGTAAGAACCCCACAAGGTTCACTGGAAGGACCCTGGGAGATCTTCTAGTCCAACCCCCTGCTCAAGGGGGAGATCCTATACAATTTGAGACCAGTAGCTGTCCAGTCTCTTCTTCAAAAGCTCCCGTGATGGAGGCAACTTCTGGAGGCAAGCCATTCCACTGGTTAACTGTTCTCACTGTTAGGAAGTTTCTCCTTAATTGCAGGTTGACTTGATAGCAGATAATCAGTCATTCAATCAATCAATCAGTCAATCCATCAATCGGTCAGTCAAGCAAGCAAGCAAGCATTCAATCATCCTCCCAGACCCGTCTTCCTACCAACCAAGCCCAAAGCCTCCAGCTCAGAGAAGGTCACCAGATGCTGCTCTGTGCTTCAACCATGCATTTTTTTTAAAGAATATAAAAGTTACAGCACGATGCCCTGCAAGGGTAAGCAAAATCGACTTGCGAGGAGCCATCCAGGAGAGGTGAATAATTTATCGTATTAATGGAGGGGGTGCGTGCTGTTTCTAGAATCTGGTGAAACCTGTAGCAAGCCATTTTGAATCTGGGGCTTGTTCTCCAGTGGGTTCTGGAGGCATCTGTTAGAAGTTAAAGAGTGAAATGCAAGGGGCTGTGGAAAGCAAACAACAACGCACAGCCCAGAGGAGGGAGGTACAACTGGCGCAGCCTGCAACCAGAAAGCTCCTTGGTGGCTAGTGAAAGTAGGGAGAGAAAGTTTAAAATTCCTGCTGGGTTGTCGGTGGGCTTAATTTGAAACCGTAAATTTGTTTGCCACTCGGAAGGGCCCCAGGACTGCTGTGAAACTAAAGCGCTTCTAGTTATCAGAATATGGATTTCCTCTTGGTGATTCTGATAGCCAAGCAGGAGAGGACTTCTCCGTTTAAGTGGAGAGACATTTCCACAATTACTTCCTGCCTGTCTAAGAATCCAATCTTACTTCAACCCAGTCTGCTTCCATTTTAAAATCTTTCCTTGGGGCTGAAATTAAAGCAATGCAAAATTTATCTATTTAAAAAAAAAATAGAGGCTTGCCGAAAGCTGAGGATGTAAAGATGCCACAGCTCTTTCTCTTCAAAAAGGGACAACATGGTGGTGTGTTTGGACAGGGTTCTCTCCTGTTTAGATGAGCCTCTAGAATCCTATCTGGTCTTCCCTCTTTCTGAGTGTTTGGCTCAAAAACCATCTTCAGGATGGCTTAGCTACTGCTCGGTTATTGCATCAAGGAAGACCAGCTCCACCATCGTTGACAGGGCAAGTCACGAGTGTATAAACAGAGAGTAATTTCCACTCCCTTCTAGCACTGATCGTGTTACTTAGTTGGGTCATGAAATGTCCGTAAGAAAACAACCAGCAACCAAGTTCAAAGAGTGTCAAGGACCCCATGGTTCTCCTCCTCCTCCTCCTCCTCCTCCTCCTCCTCCTCCTCCTCCTCCTCCTCCTCCTCCTCCTCCTCCTCCTCCTCCCACTGATGAGGTTACCTACTTGAGTCATGAAATGTCTGCAAGCAAACTACCAAGCCCAGAGAGTGCCAAGGACCCTGAACTACAAATATTCTCTTCTATCATTAAAAAGGTAAAGGTAAAGGTTCCCCCGCACATGCGTGCTAGTCGTTTCCGACTCTAGGGGCCGGTGCTCATCTCCGTTTCAAAGCCGAAGAGCCAGCGCTTGTCCGAGGACACGTCTCTGTGGTCATCTTTTCCCTGGCCAGATCAGGTCAGATAAAATAACGGTGAATGTCCTCTTAGCCCATCCCTGGATTTTCAGCAGGAAACTATCGTTCGGAAGCGACTGAAATATCTAGCTGCTCCTTCTCTTTTCTTGCACTCGCTGGACACCGAGGCCCTAAGAAGCTTCTCCGACTTTCCTGCAGGCCCCCTTCCTCTCCTCTCCCCTCCAGTCCGGCCGGCCAGCTCAGCCCGTTTAAATTGGAAATTATTTGCATTACTGATTGTAAATAATAGATGAGAGCTAGAATGGAAGTCTCTGTCCCTTCCATAAACTCCTTCTCGCTTTAATTAGTGTGTAACAACCTGGTAAGAATGTGAGTTGTCTTGGCGCTGGTAATTAAAATTGAAACTACCGGGTGGGAAAAAAAATGGAAAGGGGAGAACACACCCTGCTCCTTCCTTCCTTCCTTCCTTCCTTCCTTCCTTCCTTCCTTCCTTCCTTCCTTCCTTCCTTCCTTCCTTCCTTCCTTCCTTCCTTTTTTTCCTCTTTTCTTTTTTATTGGGGTAGCTTTCTGAAAACTAGGAACTGCTTGGTAATAAAGAGTGATAATAAAGGTGTGAATTCCCAGCGGGAGGCGGGGTGCAGCTGAAGTTCCACCAAATGAAAAATGGAGGGCCAATTAGACGGTGGTGTGGAAGCCAGGCATAAAAAATTAGTTTGCACCTTGGGAATGTGGGAAGGACAGAGGGGCAGCTGAGCAGGCTGGTCCCTTTGTCCGAGTTTTTAAAAAAAGAAGGTGAAATGAAAGGCCAGCTCTCCATCCTTGGGTCGGTGGGTGGGTAGATTTCCCCGCTGTGTGTGTGTGTTGGCCTTGTGAGGTGGACTGTCCAGGAAACACAGCCAGCTAAGCTAATTCTGCTTTAAAGGTAAAGTTGTGTCTGACTCTAGGGGGCGCTGCTGATCCCCTTTTCTTGGCCGAGGGAGCCGAGATTGTCCGAAGACTTTTCCATGGTCACGTGGCCAGCACGGCTATAGGCCAAAGGTTCACAGAACAT